>NC_057723.1:13896707-13900066 GCF_004010195.1 Chiloscyllium plagiosum | reverse complement strand
TTTCCTTCTACTACCACTCGCTGTCTTCTGTTGGCCAGCCAATTCTGTATCCAGACAGCTAAGTTCCTCTGTATCCCATTCCTCCTGGCCTTCTGAATGAGCCTACCTTGGGGAACCTTGTTGAAGTCCATATACATCACATCCACAGCTCGTCCCTCATCAACTTTTCTAGTCACATCCTCAAAGAACTCGATAAGGTTTGTGAGGCATGACCTGCCCCTCACAAAGCCATGTTTACTGCATTTAATCAAGCCATGCTCTTCCAGATGGTCATAAATCCTATCCCTCAGAATCCTTTCTAACACCTTGCAGATGACAGACGTGAGACTTACTGGTCTGTAATTGCCGGGGATTTCCCTATTTCCTTTCTTGAAGAGAGGAATTACATTTGCCTCTCTCTAGTCCTCAGGTATGACTCCAGTGGAGAGCGAGGATGCAAAGATCTTCGCAAGTGGCGAAGTAATCGCAATTCTCGTTTCCCAAAGCGGCCGAGGACAAATCTGGTCATATTGAAAGAGGGTCCCCACAAGCCCAATCACTCATGTAAAATAAAAGCGAGCTTTGTTGATAGTTTTTAATGTCTGGGAGATCCACTTCCCCCAATCTCTGAGGCAATTGCAGTTTAGCTAATTTAATAAGGGAATGCTTACGATGCCAAATAAAAGAGTCTCCTGAACATTTGCTTATCGCAAATCAGAGGAGCATCCAAATGGGTTCAACAAACGAGGGAGAATATTCATCTTAATAAGTGCTATCCAACGTAACCATGAGACCGGAAGCGCATCTCATCTTTGAAGGTCTTGTTTGATTTTGTCGAATAATTGAACAAAATTAGCTTTGAACAACCAATCAAGAACTGGAGTGATGAATATGAACACAACCCCCCCCTCCCCCCCCGCCGTAACCACTTTAATGGGATTCGAGATTCATCCTCAAGACCTAGCACCTTCGTAAGACCACCGATAGGCATAGCCTCTGATTTTGCAAAATTAATCTTATACCCCAAAAAGGTGCCAAATGTGCTGATGCATTGTATCAGGAGAGGCAACGAAACTGCTGGATTTGACAAAAAAAATGACATCATCCGTAAACAATGAACTCTTATGTAATTTTGACTCCATTTCTGGAACTGATATATTGATTAGATTAGATTACTTACAGTGTGGAAACAGGTCCTTCAGCCCAACAAGTCCATACCAACCCGCCGAAGCGCAACCCACCCAGACCCATTCCCCTACATTTACCCCTTCACCCAACACTGTGGGCAATTTAGCATAGCCAATTCACCTAACCTGCACATGTTTGGATTGTGGGAGGAAACCGGAGCACACGGAGGAAACCCACGCAGACACAGGGAGAATGCAAACTCCACACAGAGAGTCCCTACAAATGGCCTCCGCCAATGATTCAAACCCCAATGTAAAAAGCAATGGCGAAAGGGGACAGCCCTGCCAGCTGCCCCTAAAAATGTTAAAATTGCTTGATTGTACCCCATTGGTGATGACCGCAGTGAGAGGGTCACTGTAGGGAACTTTTACCCATCGTATAAAGGCTTCGCCCAAGTTAAACCACTCCAGTGTATAAAAAGGTGCGGCCACTGAACTCGGTCAAATGCCTTCTCTGCGTCTAGAGAAATCACCAATCCCTGTGTTGACTGTTGTTGACACGCTTGAAATATATTAAGCAGCCTCCTTACATTATTGGAGGATCTGCAACCCTTTATGAAGCCTGTCTGGTCCTCTTTAACAATAGAAGATAACACAGTCTCCAGCCTTAACGCAAGAGTCTTAGACAGGATTTTAAAGAGTGAAATGGGCCTGTACAAAGCACAGTCCTTCGGGACCTTCCTTTTTTAAGAATAAGCAAAATATTGGCCTCTCTCAGAGATGGCGGGGGTCTATCATGACTGTATGATTCATTGAACATGTTGAGCATCGGGCCTGACAATATGTTTATAAATTCCTTATAGAATCCGCTGGGAGGTCCATCATGACAGGGCACCTTTCCACTCTGAAGCTGCTTCATGGCCTTCTGCACCTCTTACTCTCATAAGGGGGCATTGAGAAAGGACTCTTGTTCAGGTGCTCCAGATCCTTGAGAAAGGACTTCATCTTGGCATGTCCCTCTTCACAACCCTCAGATTGGCATAACTTAGACTAAAATCACTGGAATGCCACATTAATCTTTTTGGAATCACATTAGGTTCCCAGACCCTTCCCTAATCGACGTAATGGCTTGAGGGGCACTCCTTTTCCTGGCGAGATATGCCTGGCTTGTCACCATGCTCATATAACCTGTGTTTTGCAAAAGGAAGCTCCTTCTTTGCTGTCTGCATGAGCACAGAATTCAGAGCAGACTGCAGCGCCGTAACCCTCTGTAGCTTGGCCAACAAGGGCCTGTCAGTAAGCCTTCTCAACTGCCTTCAACCGTGCTTCGAGGAGATGTTGCTGCTCACCCTTCTGCCGCTTCTAACTGGCAGAGTAGGAAATAACTAACCCCCTGACATAGGCTTTGGCAGTTTTCCAAAGGACGGACGGGCCACTAACCGAGCCTAAGTTAATATTTAGGAACGCCCGAAATTCCCAAGAGAAGCACTCCACAAACTTATTATCCTTGAGGATTAAGGGATCCTTTCGCCTGTGCCTTGAACCCACTGTAATGTCCTTAATCTTAACCAACAGGTACACTGGAGCATGATCAGAGATGGTAATATTACCAATTGTATAAGATGCCACCAAATCCAGGGTTGCCACGGGGGTCAGAAAAAAAACAATCCTGGTGTGACATCTGTGTGGATTGGTAAAAAATGTAAAATCCCTGCCTCCAGATGTCCACCAACCCTAACTCCACACACAGATCCACTAATTGTTTAGTTTGTACAGAGAGTATGGGGGGGTCTTTGGGCAACCAGTCTACTGCAGGATCCATGAGACAATTAAAATCTCCCCCATAATAATATGCCAGGACTCATAGAATCATAGAGATGTACAGCGTGGAAACAGACCCTTCGGTCAAACCCGTCCATGCCGACCAGATATCCCAACCAAATCTAGTCCCACCTGCCAGCACCCTGCCCATCTCCCTCCAAACCCTTCCTATTCATATACCCATCCAAATGCCTCTTAAATGTTGCAATTGTACCAGCCTCCACCACATCCTCTGGCAGCTCATTCCATACACGTACCACCCTCTGCGTGAAAAAGTTGCCCCTTAGGTCTGTTTTATATCTTTCCCCTCTCACCCTAAACCTATGCCCTCTAGTTCTGGACTCCCCGACCCCAGGGAAAAGACTTTGCCTATTTATCCTATCCATGCCCCTCATAATTTTGTAAACCTCTATAAGGTCACCCCTCAGCCTC
>NC_057723.1:13853678-13894052 GCF_004010195.1 Chiloscyllium plagiosum | reverse complement strand
CTTTCTATCTTTCCTGTAGCATTTGTATCCTGGAACATTAAGCTGCCAGTCCTGCCCATCCCTGAGCAATGTTTCCGTAATTGCTATGATATCCCAGTCCCATGTTCCTAACCATGCCCTGAGTTCATCTGCCTTCTCTGTTAGGCCCCTTGCATTGAAATAAATGCAGTTTAATTTATTAGTCCTACCTTGTCCCTGCCTGCCCTGACTGTGTGACTCACTTCTGTTCTCAGCTGTACCAGTCTCAGATCAATCTCTTTACTCACTATCTCCTGACCTGCTGCGCTTTTCCAGCAACACATTTTTCAGCTCTGATCTCCAGCATCTGCAGTCCTTACTTTCTCATAGTTGCTTTTTCTCTGCTGGCCACAGAAACGCCTGTCTGTACCTCTGACTACAGAATCCCCTGACACAATTGATCTTTTGGAAGCTGACATACCCCTCGTTGCATTAGAGCCAGTCTCAATACCAGAAACTTGGCTGTTCGTGCTACGTTCCCCTGAGAATCCATCACCCCCTACATTTTCCAAAACAGCATACCTGTTTGAAATGGGTGTATCGACAAAAGACTCCTGCCCTAGGTGCCGACCTCTTTCACCCTTCCTGGAATTAACCCATCTCAAGACTGATCAATTTAGAGAACGCATCTACCAGAAATTTGAGGGGGTGGGCCGGAGGGCAATAAATGTTTAAAACACCACATTCTTCCCCATTTATCAGGACTTTGAGAATCACAAACCTCCCGCGTGTGTCTTTAACACACTCTGGTAACTTAAATGGGAGGTTCCTCCTAACCAATATAGCCACTCCCATACTTCTCGTGTTAAAAATGAAAAGTAAACCCGATTAAAGCCATTCTGCTGTAGTTTCAAATGCGCCCTATTATCCAAGTGTGTCTCGTGTAACAAAGCAATATTCACCTTTTCCTTTCTAAGACTCGAAAGTACCTTCTTCCTCATCATTGGTGAGTGACTCCCCTTGATGTTCCAGATACAACATTTAATCAAGCCATTAGCCATAAGCTTCAGTGGTAACATTTAGATTCCAGAGAGGAGGAACTCAAAACACAAATTGCCGAGCCTTATTATTGCAAGATCAAACAAACACAAAAACTACATAAACTAAAACCACTAAAGAAACCTACAACGCTATCAAAGATTATATACAACAAAAACCAAAAAAAAAACAACATATAAAGCGCCAATGGCGCTGAATAGGGCAACTCATCCACTGCTCAAAACGGGCAACCATACATCCCAAAACCCAACTTCCCATCCCGCTGCCAATACTGCAGCCAGGGCCCTTAAATATCTGAACCGGGCATCAACTGCCTGTAAGTAGGCATCTAGCCATTCCAACCATTTTCCCTCCTCCTAGCTAGAGTCGCACCGCAAACGCAAGCAGAAAAGAATGAAATACACAATGGAATAACAATGTGAATAAAGAAATTTTGAAAAAAAAGGGTAAGTACCCCACTCATCCTTTGGTATAACTTAGAAATTGAAAGTACACATCTCAACCGCTGCCAAACATAGTTTCGACCAGATTATTAACAATAAAAAAGATAGGAAAAAAAAGCCCCAAACAGACTTCCTCTTTTTTTAATAAAGAAAAAGAAATGACAAATCCAAACAACACTACTATTTGTACATACTAAATTGTTCAGATTAAGTTAATTTGTCAAGTCTCTTGCCTTCTCTGACATGTCAAAGAGATGTACAGATCCATCTAACGTGACTCGTAGCACCGCTGGATATCTCAGAGATTACTGGATCCCAAGCTCCCTCAGTCTTCTCTTGACACCATCATAGGATTTTCTTTTCTGAATCACCGCTGCTGAGAAGTCCTAGAAGAACATGATCTTAGAGCCCTCGTAAACTAGGACCTTCGGATCCTTCCCCTGGATTCTGGAAGCTTCCACGATTCTCCCCTTATTACTATAATGATGAAACTGCGCCAAGATAGGACGAGGACGTTGATCTAGATCTGATCTCCGCACTGTGACCCGGTGAGCTCTCTCGATCTTCAAGCCCCTCATTCCAGCCTCCAAGTTAGGAATTTTGGCAACCAGTTTGCAATAAATTCCGCCAGCCACTCACCTTTCTTACCCTCCAGCAGACCGACAATCCGAATATTTTTTCTCCTACCCCTGTTCTCAAGGTCATTGACTTGGTCAAGCAAATTATGGACCTGCGTCTCCAGGGCTTGAATCCTATCCTTGGAGGAACCGATATCAGCTTCCACCACTTCGACTCTGTGTTCTACCTCATCCGTCCTTTTCTCCAGGACTCCCAGTGGCTGTTAATGCTTCTGCAGCATGATAGAGATCAGGGCCAGCTTCTCCTCTATTTGTTTAACCAACATCTCGCAATGGGCCATGGTAATAGATTTTAATAGTTTCCTGGGACTCTACGACCTTTCCAGAGTCCCAGGATATTGTGGTGGTCTGGGTAGGGCGGGTTAAAAGTTTGTCTAGCTTGCGCTGCAGTGCGGAGCGTTTTTAAGCTTTCACTGCACAGCCAGTTAGTCTTGTGCTTGAGGTGTAGCAAACAATTACTGTTGTTTCCTCCCCAACTTTCAGAATCTGGCAGTTTTAGTGGTTCAGTTCTGAGGTATACATCCTCACCTAAAACAATTGACTATCCTTCTCTTTTCAGACACTGATAGGACCTGCTGTTTATTACCAACATTTTCTGTTTTCATCCCAGGGCTTTTGATAGCATTAGAATTTCTTCCCTATTTCTGCCCTCCCTGTCTAAAGCCATTAGTTTATGCTGACAAGTGGTTCCATACCCACCTAACCAATGTTCTGACGAAGATCGCATTGCTTGTGTGGATCATTGCAAATTGGCTCACAACTGTAGCTACACTTTGAAGTAAATTTATTGGCCATAAAGCATGGGATGTCCTGAGATTGCACAATCTAAATTCCAGCTCTTTGCTGTGACTCAGTGCCAGATTGGAGCAGGGCTTTATTCATTGAACTCTAAACATTAACTATGGTTCTCTCCCCACAGATGCTGCCAGACCTGTTGAGTTTTGCCAATACTTTGTTTTTATTTCAAATGAGGCGTCGGTTTTTTGTCATGCAGGGTGAGTTTTTTAAATTCCCTGTCAAAATGATAAATGGGTTCTTAGAAATCTCACAGCATGTCACTGCCAAATTTGCATTAAATTGGCAGCTGAGTCTGCTGTCTGACTCGCTAGGGCTCAGCTCATGTCTTTTTTTTTGTTTCAGTTTAAGCTTTTCCAAAGGCAGGTCTTTTAGCATTAGTTGAGTTGGCATAACCTGTGACTTCCACTCCTGCTGCCCTAGAGCATCAGTCCCATATTCGATTTGTGACCCATTGGTCCATCTTCATGTGTAACCGAGAAGTGAACTTCAACTGGCAACTACTCCCAAGAAACAGCTTCTGCGCAGTTACCAAGAGCAGGAACAGAAATCACAGACTATGGTGCGGCTCTAGACCAAAGCCCCCACACCTCTAACACATGCACTGCCAGACACATATAGCCCCGTTATTGGGCTGTGATATACTGTGCTGTATTAGGCTGGTGGTCAGAGTGAGAGCAAGCCAGCCTGCACATTTTTGGAAGTGAACACAATGGCCAGGAAACCCTCATTTCAATAATTAACAACTAATTTAGGGCAAACCAAGGATCAGACATAAAGGTAGATTATAGAGTTATACAACATGGAAACAGATCCTTCAGTCCAACTCATCCATGCCGACTAGGTTTCCAAACTAAATTAATCCCATTTGCTTATATTTGGCCCATGTTTCTTCTCACCCGTTCCTATTTGTGAACTTGTCCAAATGACTTTTAAATATTGTAACTGTCCCTGCATCTACCACTTCCTATGAAAGTTCATTCCAATTATGAACCATTCTAACTGAAAAAGTTGTCTAGATTAGAGTGGTGCTGGAAAAGCACAGCAGGCCAGGCAGCATCCAAACAGCAGCTGCCTGACCTGCTGTGCTTTTCCAGCACCACTCTAATCTAGACTCTGGTTTACAGCATCTGCAGTCCTTGTTTTTACCTGAAAAAGTTGTCTGTCAGGTCCCTTTTAAATCTTTCTCCTCTTACATTAAAAATACGTCCCCTAGTTTTAAAATCCCCTACCCTAGGGAAAAGGCCTTTACTATTCACCTTTTTTATGCCCTTCATCATTTTATACATTATGCCACCCCTCAACCTCCTACGCTCCAGTGAAATAAGTCCCAGCTTATCCAGCCTCTCCTTGTAAATCAAACTTCCAGTCCTGGTAACATCCTTATCTGTTTTCTGCACTCTTTTCAATGTAATATCCTCCCTGTAACAGGGCAACCAGAATTGTGCACAGTACTCCAAAGGTGGTCTCAATGTCCTGTACAACTGTAATATGACATCCCAATGCGTATACTCAATAGATTGAGCAAAGGCAAATGTACCAGAAGCCTTCTTTACTACCATGTCTACATGTGTCAACTTTCAATGGACTATGTACCTGAATCCCTAGGTTGTAGGAATCCGAGTAACATGAGCTCTGTTGAAATTTGTGGCCAAAATGGATGAGAATTCTGGCGAGGCCTATCTCAATGCATCTCGCTTCCATTTTTACGTTTTTGATGAGCAGGTTTCCCATGAAGCAACAGTTCAAATGAATCAAGTTTCTCATTAGGCAGCAAAGAATTATTAATCAAGGGGGAATTTTGCTTGTTAAACACCTGATCAATACAATAATTTATCTCATTAATATTCACATTCCCATCTTACCAAAACAACCAAAGAAGCTAGGCATTGAGCATTCTTGATATGGAGGTCAGAGCATGTACCTGGTGACTTCAGTCAACCTCTTGCTCCAAAACAAACTCCACATTGGACAGGTGGCACTAAGAGTCCTTCAGCCTTTCAGGTCTGAGCAGACCTATGTACTTGAACCCCACTTTCCAGCACTTGGCCCATACCTTGGGTGTTATTACAATTCAAGGGCTCATCCATTTACTTTTTAAAAGGTTGGGAGGTTTCCTACCTCAACTATCCTCTCGGGCATCTCCAGGCACATTCCATGGGCAACAGCCAACACACCACTCATCCACAGACTTTGATATCTGACATGTGCCAGCCTCTAAGGATCTTCATGGCACATCTACAATCCCACTTACAGGCCACTTTGTACTTCAATTCTGAACCTTGGGCTGCACCGACAACTCTCATTGCAATGCTGCTGCAAAGACATTGGGCACTCATTGAGCTCATGGACTGGACCAGGCTATATTCTCAGTCTGTTCATTTACTGACATAATGCTCTCCCACTATGAACTGACCTAGATGCTCACAGCATACCTTCCTTGCTTTGCCTTTTTTGATCTTTGCCCCCTCAGCGAGAGATACCATCAGCCAGGCTCACATTACTTCTGTTCTGCTTTACCATTTTACACAGACACAAAGTCAGCAACAGTCCTCACTCACATCAAGGGAGAAAGCCTTTGTTCACGGGGTACCAGCATAGTACGTCCAGAGCAGACTTTCTGATACCTGTACAAGGATTTGGATACGGTCAGTCAGCTACTTGGGGCAGTCAAGAGTCAAATACTCTCCACATAAAGGTTAAGGAGGCAAATGTCAGGTAGTCCAACACCTGTCTTGACACGTTCTGGCCTATTTGGGCTGCTTTCCTCCTGAATGAGAGAGGTTGCTATTATGGGAAATGAAAGTGGGTGGCACAGCTGTTATGAATCAGGTAGTGTCTGGAGCAAATGAGTCAGCAGCACACAAAGGAAATGCCAGGTTAGTGCTGTCAGGGTTGGGGTGGGTGACAATGAACAGAAAAATGGTACAGACTTGTGAGGGTGGTAGAGCATGGGCCTAGGTGGGAGATGGGCATAGTAGCAGTGAGAGAATGTAAGGTATCAAAGAGAAGATGGTGGGACTAACACTAGCGAAATGTAAACGATATTGACCTTCTCCCTACACTGCTGGATATTCCTCCAGATGGCTGAGACTGCACTGACCGTAATAGCAACTTCAGACCAAGCTCACGTGGTTTGATATCATGGCTTTCAAGGCTGGTACTAGAGGAAGAGAACATCCTGCCTGTGTATCAGATGGTCCAGCAGGATTTCCAGATCTCTGCCTGCAAAGTGAGACACCAATTTCCCATCACCCAAGGCAAATGTCCAGAGCCATACAGAGCTCCAGGCTGTCTATCAAAGTGCACAATGTGCTTTTAAAGATGGCATAAGTTCCAGTGATTCCAGTTAACTCTGGGATAGCTAGTGAGTGGCAAGTCGTTCTGGGAAAGTATCTCGTACGTTGAAGGTAGAATTGGATGACAGGAACACCAGAGGAGAAGGTAGGTAATTAATGAGGTGAGTTTGGTAAGATGTGGCAAGAAATCCCACCACGCCTGGTGATTGAAAAAAAACTTTCAGAAAATTTGATCCAACTTGCACTTACCTAAAAAAATGGAATATTCAGCTCAAGGTCTTCCTACTGTAAAGGGTAGCCATCATGTGGAGTTGCTGGTAGCGCTACAAACGCTGCTGATTTCAAATAAACCTGGTATCATGTGACTTCTGACTTACACTATGGGGATCAGTGACCTGATCATTGAACTCTACAATACTTTGGGGAACCAAATATAATACAATTCCTTCTGTCAGAGATGTGAGAATATATTTCACTAATGCAATAATATTAAACTCTTGTCTTTATGGTATAATATTCCCGAGAGATGCACTGAGGCGTGATATGCCTGGATTAACTATGTTTACTGGGGGATTAAAATTCAATTTAAGTGCTATGGCATGGGTTTAATATGCTACAATTTCCATGATTTAGAACAGATTACAGTCTGATGTGAACCATTAATATATTGGTTTACACAAGGGAACAATTCATTTGACATCACATAAATCTGAACTCACTTTCTAATTCCAATTTTCTGTATTCTTATCTCTTGAAAGCATCATGTTCTTGCACTCTGTTTCCCAGATGAATCTTTACATGTGAATGTCATGTGCTCACTGGGGAGGAAGGAGTGGGTCTGATGATATCACTATGAAACCGTCTCAGCATAACTCACAGGTGAGATGTAGTGCTATTTCCCCCTTACCACAAGATTACTGACCATATCACTACATCTCCATTTTAGAACTTCAGACTAGCAAAGAATAAGAGATTAAATGTGGAAGCTCCCTGTCGAGGCGTTTATCCAGAATTTAATGTTTTTCCCAACCACATTAAAGTTTCTGATACACTTATCCAAGGAAGTGTGTGGGTTTGCGTGTGGTCATACAGAGTCAGTATATTTAGATTCTATTTAAAGTCTTTTCCAAAGTAACTGATGCTTTGTTTATTGAAATACACTAAGGATTATTTCCCAAGCTTCTGTTTGGCTGTCCCTCTAGTTGTGCAGCAGAGGTGCCAAGCAGAAAAGAAAGCAGTGGCAGAGTGGTAAAATCAGTGGACTAGTGATCTAGAGACCCAGGCTAATATTCTGGGGACATGGGTTTGAGTCCCACCATGGCAGATGATGAAATCTGAATTAAATTAAAACATTGGAATTCAAAGCTGTTCTGAGGGGGCCCTCTTGTGGTGCAGTGGTGGTGTCCCCATTGGACCAAGAAGCCTGGAGACTGAGAGCATCACGGTGATTAGCACTGCTGCCTTACAGTAGGGATCCAAGTTCAATTCCAGCTTCAGGGGACTGTGATGATTAGCCATGGAAAATGCAGTGTTACAGGGATGGGGGAGGAGTGAGTCTGGGTGGGATGCTCTTCAGAGGGTCAGTGTGGACTCAATGGACAAAATGGCCAGCTTCTGCACCATAAGGATTCTATTCTGTGAAGGATCATCCCTCAGGGTCCAACGCTCCAGGGAAAACAGCCCCAGCTGATTCAACCTCTCCAATCCTGTCAATATCCTTGTAAATCTTTTCTGAACTCTTTCACGTTTCACAACATCCTTCCGATAGAAAGGATACCAGAATTGTGTGCAATGTTCCAAAAGTGGCCTAACCAATGTCCTGTACAGCCGCAACATGACCTCCCAATTTCTGTACTCAATACTCTAACCAAGAAAAGGAAAGCATACCAAACGCCTTTTTCACTATCCTTTCTACCTGCGACTCTACTTTCAAGGTCTCTTTGTTCAGCAACACTCTCTAGGACCTTACCATTAAGTGTATAAGTCCTGCTAAGATTTGCTTTCCCAAAATGCAGCACCTCACATTTATCTAAATTAAACTCCATCTGCCACTACTCAGCCCATTGGCCCATCTGATCAAGATCCCGTTGTAATCTGAAGTAACCTTCTTCGCTGTCCACTACACCTCCAATTTTGTTGTCATCTGCAAACCTATCAACGAGAATAAGAGCTGAAAATGTGTTGCTGGAAAAGCACAGCAGGTCAGGCAGCATCCAAGGAGCAGGAATTAAAGACTTATACATTATTAACTATTATTCAGGGATGCTGCATAAATGTGGGTTTATTTTGTTAGGTCACAGTACAGTTATGATCTCAATGGTGGAAAAAGCTTACTCTGGTTCCTATTTTCCTAAACACGGTGCAAAGAGGACAAGAAATGAAATGCAGGGATCTTTAAAGGTTGCATGGTTAGAAAAATTGGTAGATGGATGGGTGTGAGACTATTAAGGGAGTTGACAAGAAGGATAAGAAAAATAAAGGCTTTGCCAGACAGAGGTCAGCAACAGTTTAATTTCAAGCTAGTTTGGATCAGCTTCCTGTTAAACTTGGTTTAAACCCAAGGAGCAGGAGAATCGACAATTCCTGAAGAAGGGTTTAAACCAGTTTTTTTTGATTTGCTGTCAAACTGAAGATTGGTCAGGGCAGTGTTCAGTGAGAAATGATTAGACAAGGGAACCAGTATCTTCTGCTAAATACTACAAATCCTTTCGGATTCGATGTTCATTCATTCAACATTTTTCTGAATCTGGCAACCAAGGACTTGCTAACATGGTTCCACCCATATAAATAAAGCCAGGCTGTAGCTGCTACTGATATTGCAGTTCAAAGTAGTGCTCATGAACATGTTGGAAATTTGTCCCCTCTCTTAGCTCAACGTGAGTCTATTCTCATTTTGGTATCCAGGGCAAATAATTATCTCTAGTCTCATTCCGACTTTTCTTTTCTAATAGTGGTAACTGGTAACTCTGAAGGCCCAGAGGGTTGCATAAACTTTCAAGTTTTTTTTTGCTTTGCACAGAAACTACCCTTATTCAACAAGTGCATTTTGTGTCACTGATCACTCAATCTCAGTTAAGTAAAACCTTTCTCAACAGCAGTAAAAGCTATTTACATGGTATTGATAACACAGACCACTCCTGTGACTCTATGACTCTCCCCTGCTATCCAGATAAGCACAAATTGCTTTTTTAACTCCTGGGCTACGGAATAAAACATGAAACCATTGCTGCACAGAGACATAGCTAGAGAACAAAAACCTCCATTTACACAACCAAGTTTATACAGCAATGAAAGCAGCATTGAGACCATTCCAACACATAGCTGGTTTTGTAGTGCAAGCTAGTATGCATGGGAATAAAAACTTCTTAGCTCCAACAAAGTTTCCTTTTGCGTTGTAGCTTTTGTTACAAAGTTACTTAAAATTAATCAACGCTAGTAATCCAAGAGCAGGGTTAGAACTAACAAGGAGACAAAAGAGCAGTTACATTATGTCATGCTACAGAATTCGAGATTTCCTTCCATGCAGTTTATATCTTGAATACTCCAGCAGTGACACCATTACATTGAAATGTACTCTAATTCCGTTTGCTGTTGCCCAAAAGTTGCTGTGCCTCTGAAGGTGTCAACTCAGCAGGTGGTGTACTGTCACCACAATGGTGTACCTCTAGCAATCACTCTCAATGCAGCTAAGACAGCAAGTGTGTTGTTTAACTAGACATCACAGAGAAGCCTCGTTCTGCTGTTGCTAGACAGCCACACAGCTGGACATATCAGCAGGAGTTACATTATTTGCATTATTGGGAATTAGGTTTCTCTCCCCAAAGTCCAGCATTTCTGAAACAAGCGTTAGCACCTCCGCCATCTTCCGTGCTTAGATCAGCTAACACAGCGAAAGGTCATAGGTAGCACTGTCCCATTACCAATACAGCAGGTAGAATCCAAAATAATTGGGGCTGAAAAGTTCTAAGTGATTAACTGTAAAAATGCTCAATTGTCATTACTTAAAAATAATAAGCTTGTTAACCTATAACAGAATCCTCCTTAAGTAATAACTAACTTCCTCCTGGATCAGATAACTCGATCTTGGATAAATGGGGTTAAACAGATTTGAAGCTTCACATCAGTAATGGAAATGCATCCGTACCCTGAGACGAGTGGGGAATTTCTTTTAGTTGGATGTTAGAACTTAGTCATTGGTTTTAAGTGTTGCCATATCATAAAGCATTTAAATCATCTCAATAAGTTGAGCTTGTTTACTTAAGTGCCACTGTCGTACTGTTAAATGTATGCAAATAAAATCATACCCTCAATGATAATTAAAGCTCTTGCAGGGGTTTAAGAGACATTGTATTATTAAAAGTTATTATTTTGGATCGGGGTGAAAAGGCTACTTTAATTCTAATAAATAGCAGACCTTTTGCAATGGATAGTTTGCCTCCAAGGATATTACTACTTCATTTTTGTTTTAGAGTTAATCTGTATAGCTCAGTGACAGATAACAATGAAACGATATCCACAGGCTGTTATTTTAATCAGTTAAGAAACTAAGAGGACCCTATAGGAAATCAATGATCAATACAATCTACTTTCCAATTATCACCCTTGACTTTACACAATTGGTATTTTTAAACATAACATCCACCACAAGACATAACCAAAAACAAATTAATAGGATAAATCAAGGGTGAGATGCAATTTACAGCTTCTCTGTTTGAAGTTAAAATGCTGAATCCCTGGAGATTTGGTGCAACTACATATTTTTGGCAAATTATATTCCTTCAGTCTGATTCAGGTACTGATCCAATATCTGATTGAGTTTACACTGGTACTTTTCCAGTATTTTGTCCAAGTACCAAATCTTCCTGTGTAAAAACTAGTAAGTGTGTTGGCAAACTGTCTGACCTATCACTGCCAAGATCGATCCTCATCAGCGATCCATATGTGAACATTCAAGTACGTGACACTGAATAATAATGAGTGGAATCTGCTGACTACCTTTTTTTCCCTATTTGAAACAGTTAGCATTTCTAGCACCCTCTGTTGACACAGGCCACACACTGGAAAGCAAACTGCTGCTCTCAAGTGTCCATACTATTTAACAGAGTCTTACACAGTCAGCTATAATGCAAGTGAAATTTGCTAGCATTTGCCAAGGCCAGCGGTTTAGAGATGCTGTTAAAATAAACATCAATGTGAAAGTGCATCAGGAGGAAGAGTGAGAAATAATTAATACTGAAACTATGGAAGGATAGAAATTAGAATGTCAAAATGCTTTTTTCACTGAACAAGCACTGATTCAGAAGGCTGTTATAGAATTTACATTTATTAGAGGTTCTGATCTATTTACAGTCATATACCAGAGAACATAATAAAACCAGAAAGTACAGTCCAATAACTCTTGGCAGAAAGCACAAAAAGTGCATTAGTCTGTTCTTAAAATGCAGGAGTGTTCTGCAAATGATAACACATCATCTCACCACTAGCCTCCAAGGAGTACAATTATTTTAAACATATATCATGACCAGCATCATTTCTACGCTATGTTGTCTTCTTAAAATTCACTGATGATAAAGCCTAAAGGAAAAAGAAAAGCAATTGTGCCCTCTACTGGTTATCAGGGCAAGGTGCATGCTAGGTAATGAAGCCAAATGAATAAGGCATTGTTAGTACATCACAGACCAGTTTTGCGATAGCACTTCAACAGTAGCCACTAAAACAGTATAATGATTACTAGTTTTCAGCATTCACTATTAAAATTGTACATCTAAAAACAGATACGAAACACTGTTGTCCTTTGTTGTCCTTTTCTGATGCAGTAATTTAACCAGCCGCGCCCCCCATCCCCCCACTTTTTTTGTGCCCCAGTTGCGAGGTCCGCTTCCTGCAGGTGTCAGTTGCTAGTGAACAAGTTGTTCAATCTACGGATGCAGGAAATCACTCTCCAGGAAACCATCTGTAGTGAGGAAGGAAAAAAAGACATTATGAACTATAATGAGACCCATTCTATTTTCAGTCAGAACAGGAGAAAAAAGCAGCAAGAGAATTACAGAGCTATGGTCAGACATGGAAGTATCCAATTCTATATAAATAAAAGATAGTGAATAACACAACACTGAAAAGATGAATTCTGTATTCCAATCCCTTCCGATCACATGGTATTGGAATCTTTCATCTTAAAGCTGGCATCATTCTTCTTCTTTTCATTTGATTTCAGTGACAAACAGCACAATAGAGCTGCTAAAATGAGAGAATCAACACTGCCTGCTTATTCCTGCCGAGTGACACATCCAAAGCACATTTTGTTCGACTGAAATGGTAAATTTGGTGTTCAAAGCATACAGCAAACTGCAAACCAAATTGTACTCTTCCACCACTTGCCCACCCACCGCTCCCTGGTGGAGCTGAACGACCTCAGAATAAAAACAGCTAAAAATATGTAAGTTTCAACATGGTAAATAAAATACACTTGTAAAACATGGAAACAATTTCTTTGGTTGTGCTGGAGAGTTTAATATCTCCTGTGAACCTTAGTATGGTTTAGAAAATACACAGGTCCCTCATTTTGAGCTGCTTTCAGAAAAAGTAAACTCCTACTTAATTCAGTACTTTATACGAATCGAATCACCATGCTTTTTTTCCATCCTCTTCCCTAGGTTAAAATAGTGCCATATGAATTTCAAATCAAATGGATAAGGTCTTTTGAGACCTTGTTGCCTGAAAAGCAGTTATTTGCAATGCAAGATTGTTAGTGAATCTGAATTGGTAACAGACCTTAATTCTCAGTAGATGAAAAGGACCCTAGTCCTTGGCAGAGGGGCAAAACTGTCTGGCATTTTCCGAACCTTTGCATAATTAATGAATCCTCGGAGAAACAGTAGAAATCCTGCAAGATAGTGAGCAAAACTATTAGACAAATTTGTCATTATTAAAAACAATGGAATTGGCTGCATTATGGTTCCCTTTTGCATGATTTACAAGAATACGCTCTCATTCAGCTGGTACACTATTAATAATATAATCTTATATAACACAACCCTGCAGTTCAAAGATTCTTACCGACATGGAACAATTCAGGTTACACTTTTTTTTAATTCAACAATCCTACAAATTCTAGAAATAAAATTGTGGAAATAAGATCGACAAATTGTTTGTGACGAGGAATACAAACATCATACATGAATCAGGGAATGCAAGTCAATTTATCCTACTGGTTGACATTTGGTTTTTTCATAGTTATATATTAATAAGCAACAGTTACAATTGACTTACATAATAGAAATGTTTAAATCAGAAGACTCAGCTTAAGGTTTAGCTCTCTGTGTCATCTTAAAGAGTTATCCAGCTTAAGCTTAACATCCAACTCCTGGTTCTCTGGCCGTACATTACATCACTTCAAGCCCATATTCAAGAATTGTAACCTGCCCACCCCGCAAAAATCCTGAGTGAAAACATTTCTCAACACCTCTATAAATTTTCTCTCAATTTTTAAATTTTTTACAAAAAATGGGATATGGCCATCGTTGGCAAGGCTGGCATTTGTTGCCCATCCTGAGCTGCCCTTGATTAAAAGCAGAAGACTGATAACACTGGAAATCTGAAACAGAAGTGCTGGTTAAACTCAGCAAGTCTGGATGCAGCTATGGAGACATAAATAGAGTTAGTGCTTGTGTCCAAAGAGTATTCTTTGGAAAAATGCCCTTGAATTGATTGGATCTCTTCAAAATTTCAGGAGGCAGTGGAGCCATGGGCTCAAATTCCACCCAAAGAGATGGCGAAACTTGAATAAAATCTGGAATTAAAGGCTAGTTTAATTGCAACCATGTAAAAACGATCATAAAAACCAATCTGGTCCACTCGTTGCCTAAAGGGAAGGACAGCTGTTGTCCTTACCAGGTCTGGCTTACACATGACTCCAGGCCCACAGATTAGCAAGCAACATGTTTGTATACTTTGGCATTTACATATTGTTAGACAGGGCTTTGCTCCAGGCAAGTCTGAACACTGAATGCTGCCATCAGTCTGCTTTAACACAATTTCCAACATCCTTTCTGTTTGATTTTGGAGGCAAAATCAGAAAGTACTGCTTGTTGGGAGAGCAAAATCACGGAGGTAAAGTTTAATGCAAGTTAGTGATCCAGTACAGATGTCAGTAAGTTGGATGCAACATTTAGTAGAGAAACATGATCCTGGTATTATGGAGCATTTGCAAAATTATTGACTGAGCTCTGCTAAAATACACAAAGCATTCATCTGCAGCAGCATTTGTGGTGCAATTAGGGCAACTGGCCATACGAAAATGGAGGACACAATGTTAATTGGTGCAGCTTAAAAAGGTTAACGAATATCATTCAGACCAGGAGCAGAGACACCCATGTCACCAGGAAGTTTTAGTGATTATGAACAAATGAGAAGACAAGTCAGTAAAGGCTACAAAACAGCAAGGACTTTAATAAGCTAGGGAGAATTTGGGCATATGCAAAGGTAGTAGATTGTGATAAGGCTGGCAATCCACTTTGAAGGATATGTGCGGGGCATATAAGGCTACATCTAAACTAGAGGCATGAGATTTTGACAATAAACTAGGGAGACCAAGATAGGAATATAACTCACAAACAGCAAGAGAAGCAATTTTGAAAATGTTCTTCACATTATTAGCCACAAATGCATGGAAATATAGATCAATTCAGAATAAAATGGCATTTCAGAAGGGACCATCTGCTGAAGGAACAGTGCTCCGAAAGCTAGTGCTTCCAAATAAACCTGTTGGACTATAACCTGGTGTTGTGATTTTTAACTTTGTACACCCCAGTACAACACCAGCATCTCCAAATTATTTCAGAAGGGAGGTCAGCTCAAAAGAGAAGCTTCTCGGTGCCCTCCAGAGCAGATCTTTGATGTTAAGTGTTTATATGGCATTAAGAATGATTCTAGTAGAGCTTGGTATTAAAACTGGGCTGTCCCAGTTGAAAACAAACCTGCAGTGTTTTAATGGTATTGGAATGGGGGTAGGATAGCTTTTGTACATTTTCATGATGCACCTCAATGACTTCTTATAGGAAGGGAGCAGTGAATTTGAAAGCATGGCCATAAATGGACTTGAAGCAGAATTACATATTGTAATTCAGGTTCTGAGGACTTCATGTTCATCAGATTGAAATCAGGAAGGATGCACAGTGTGTTGCTGTGCATCATCATTTATTTGGAAAACGTCTTTCCCATTTAACTTAGTAGAAGTGGAGCCTCACAAAACGATACAGCAGCTTTCAAAATGGAAGAATCATTAGGTCGAATTGGACAGCTGAATTAGCTGAGCACCCAAATGAAGCCAGATGTCAGTTTTCCAGTCTTAGAGTTGAGAACAGCTATGAAAACTCCCAAAGGTGGAAAATATTATTTGGACAAACAAAATATTAAAAGAACTCAAGATGGAAAGTTTAAAATTTCGATCAGTGGGAGATACCAAGAACAGAGTTTATTGATTTTAGTGATATTTGTTATGCAATGTGATGGATTCTCAAGTCCAGGAGATACCTAATGTTTCTTTTCGTAAATGCTGCCTTTAACTCGGAAATTTTTTAAAAAATATCAGGACAGATGTAAAAATCTTAATTTAGAAACTCCTGCTCGTGTTGGTAGATGGGGATGGATTTAGGGAGAAAGGAGCAGTTTCTAAGAAACTATTAGAAATATTGGATAAAAGACATATGGAACTTTAGTGTACAGTAAAAAAAAAATCTTAAAGAACAAAAAGGCAAACTCTGAACATGAGGGGTGAGCTTATAGAGGTTTATAAAATCACGAGGGGCATGGATAGGTTGAATAGCCAAGGTCTTTTTCTGGTAGCGGAGTCCAAAACTAGAGGGTATAAGTTTCAGGTAAGAGGGGAAAGATTTAAAAAAGGGACCACTGAGTCCACTGACACTCCAAACAGCATCCCATCCAGAACCCCCCACCCTATCATTGTAACCGTGTACTTCCCATGGCTAATTCACATAACCTACACATGGACACTGTGGGCAATTCAGCATGGCCAATTCACCTAAACTCCACTTCTTTGGTCTGTGGGAAGAAACCAGAGAACCCAGAAGAAACCCATGCAGACACAGTGAGAACATGCAAACTCCAAAGACAGTCACTCAGGGTGTAACTGAGCCTAGTTCCCTGGCAATGTGAGGCAGCAGTGCTAACCACTAAGCCACTGAGAGCGGCTTTAGAGGGGTATGGGCCAAATGTTGGCAAAGGAACTGGATCAATTTCAGGTATCTGGTTGATATGGACAGATTGGACTGAAGGGTTTGTTTCTGTGCTGTATAACTATGTCTCTAGTGGGGTGTGGCAGGGATGGAATTAGTGAACAGGTAGTACTTATATTAAGGGGAGCAATTGAATGTGTACATATGGAAAATAAGGGTGGGCTAGTGTGGGGTCGTAGTAGTGTCCCTAACTCTGGGCCAGAAGGCCTGGGTTCAACTCTCATAACGTGTCTGAGCAGGTTGATTAAAAATAACTGTAAGGGAAAGAAGAATCAACTAGGGATTTTGTGATGCAAGTCAAAATAAAACTGATTAGAAAGCTTGCATTCTGTCAAGTATTTTTTAACCTCTGGTGATTAATAGTGTGTACAATCTTCAAGATACACATTTGGCAAGGCCCTTTCAACAGCACCTTCTGAACCAACACACTTCACTAGCTACAAGCACAAAGGTAGAAGATACATGGGAACACCACCACACGCAGGTTCCCACTAACTCAGACTTTTCTAACTTTGAACTACATCACTGTTCCTTCGCTATCGCTGGATCAAAATCTTTGATTTCCTCCATAACAGTCCTGTGATTGCAGCAATTCAAAACGTTGGTTATCATCAACTTCTCAAAGGCAATTAGGGACGGGCAACAAATGTTGGCCTCAACAGCTATACATTCATCCTATGAATTAAACATACTTCCTATTAAATCAATTCAGTAAGGTTAGTAATCAAAGCTGGCAGTTTTTGGATCTGTATAGCTCAATTACACACGAGACACAACTATTGGGCTCTTGGATCAAATTATAATTTTAAACGAATAATTGCCAGTCATGAATGGTGGGGCAGTGGGTCTACCTAAATTGTTCATGTTTGTGCTGGCTTTCTGCAAGGGACCAAATGGCCTTTTGAGCTGTAACCTTCCATGACATTTTGGGGGCAGAATATAAAGGTACAAACCCTTTCCTGGACTATTTCTTTGATAGGCTATTCAATAAAAAAAAAAGTTCAAACCTACAGCTTTGCCTTTTATTTGTGAGGACAGTTTGGTTACGTACATAATGGCTTATGTCAGCCTGAGTTGTTCATTTAAACGTTTAAATAAAAACTAACGGCAAAAACTGATAAGATTCTAGCTGAAAGCATTATTGAAAGTTGTAGAGATTCGTAATAAATGAAATATTGCACATTGAATTATTTCATATTTTCTCCTATATTTACACAAATAAAACTATTGGAAAGCCTGGCCTGCAAAACAAAATATTGGTTCACTTTAAGTAGTATGCAATATGAAAGTACTCAGAATTCACAGATTTGCAAATGTAACCAATTTTTTTTTTTAAAGCTGCTTATTTTAAGTAAGGTCAAAAAATACTGGAAAGATAAAATTGCTGACACAAAATGTAATACAAGCCTGTGACCAGTTCAAGACTGACGTCAAATTGCTGCACTCAGCTTGTTACATCCCTGTTTAATCAGATTACTTGTGGGAACACAAATGGCTCAATATATTTTCACAATATGTATAATAGCTCTTGAAATACATTAAACTGAATTAATATCACAACCTGGAATCATCAAAAATCATGCAGTTCCCTGGAGCTCTATATATATTCTCTGCAATTAGACTGTGCAGCAACCAGAGAGAGAGAGAAACAATCAGTCAAAATGGTAACAATGACAGGAGACATCTTCAAAGCTATAGCTAATCTTTTCATCCTGGATGAGAAGCTTTGCTCTTGCAACGTACCGTACTTTGTGGCTTCAAGCAGAATCTGCAATATTAGTGTGACTATGGCAGAATTCCCTACGATTAATCTAACTACTTAACCAAGTATTCAACAGATTATGCATGAAACATTTTATTAAATTTTTCATGAGATGTGGGTGTTTATTGCACATTCCTCATTGCCTTTGAGAAGTTGAAGATAGGCTGCCTTCTTAAACTACTGCAGTCCATACAGGGTAGGTACACCCACAGTGCTGATAGGAAGGGAATTTGAAGATTTTGACCTAGTAATTCAACTTTCTCTTGCCATGTGATTTTGTGAAGCTTAGTTTTCTTCCTTTTATAGGAGCAATTTGTTTGCCCCAGTGCTACACAG
This sequence comes from Chiloscyllium plagiosum, assembly GCF_004010195.1. NCBI lineage: Eukaryota > Metazoa > Chordata > Chondrichthyes > Orectolobiformes > Hemiscylliidae > Chiloscyllium > Chiloscyllium plagiosum. The sequence goes on along the minus strand of NC_057723.1, from coordinate 13,875,509 downwards.
GTAGTTGCATGAAAATCTGCTCCCTAGAACTGACATATTATCCTGAACTATTTTCGATGGTGAGCAAACATGTCTTATTCCTCATGCAAATACCTTAAAATCTTTATTTTCAAAGCACTTCTCCCAATATTATATGCATCCTGGTCAAATGTATACTTCCCTCTCATTTAGCAAGATGAATATTTATCAAGGCTACATGACAATTAAGAAAGAGAAGCAGATCAGAAAAGGAAGAGGCACTGCCCTGCCAATAAAGGTATAACATTGGTATAACAGTAAGAGATTACCTTAGCTTGGGAGATCAAGATGTAGGATCAATTTGGGTACAGATGAGAAATAGTAATGGTGAGAAGTTGCTTGTGGAGCAGTACACAGGCCCATAATCTTACTCACATTGCAGCCCAGAGTACACGAGAAAAAATAATGGGGGTTCATGAGAAAGGTACAGTCATAATTATATGATTTTAATTTACAAAAAGAAAGATTGAACAAACCAAACTAGCAAAGGTAGCCTGGAATGATGAGTTCATGGCACATTTTTGGAGAGCTTCTTAAAAGAACATGTTCTGGAGTCAACCAGCAAGCAGGCTATGCTAGATCTGGTAATGTGCAATGAAACAGGACCAGTTAGTGATCTTAACAAAGGTTTGCAGTGGGGAGGAGTGATCATAACATGTTTGAACCTTGAATTAAGTTTGAAGGAATGAAGAATTGATCTAAAATCAGTTTTTAAAACTTCATTAAGGTCAAATTCGAGTCAGTGTCAGAGCTGGGTAAAGCGAACTGGCATATTAGGTTACAGGATAGCTCATGCAGATGCCGTAGCAGATATTTAAGGATATATTTCAGAATACCTGTAAGAAAAATATTCCAGTGAAAAAGTACAAACTCCATTGGAATAACACCCCATCTGTGGCTAATGGACAAGTTAAAGACCAGTACTAAATTGAAAGAAAAAGCATATAAATCTACAAAGATGAGTGCTTGGACAGAATATACAAAACAGCAAAGAATGACAAGGATTAATAAGGAGGGAGAAATCAGAGTACAATAAAAAAAACTAGCTAGTAATGCAATAAGATATTACAAGTTTCAACGGATATTTGGATAGGAAAAAATGAAAGTGTGCATTGATCCTCAATTTTTAGGGTTGAAAAATGGAGAAAATGGAAGTAGTAGATGAATTAATAGCTATTTCACATCTGTCTTCACTTAGAGGTGACAAATCACTTCCTAGAAATGATGGTCAATCGGGAGGTAAAAGATAGCAGGAACTTTAAAAATTGTATTCACCAGGAAAGGGTACTCAGAAAATGAACAGAACTGAAAGCTGATAAGTCCCAGGTTTTGATGGACTTCACCCTAGGGTCTTAATGGAAGTGGCTGATGGAATAATAGATGAAATAACAGTTTTAAAGTTTTCAAAATTCTCTCGACTCTAGAAAGGACCCTTCACATTGAAAAATAGCAAATGTGGCTCCTTAATTCAAGAAAGGGGAGAAACAGAAGATAGGAAATTACAGGGCACTTAGATTAACGTCTGTAATAAAGAAAATACTAAAATCTATAAAGGTAAACATTATAGGACTCATAAAAATCTCAGTTGACATTGTTTTGTGAAAGGAAAATAATGTCTAATTAATCGACTACACGTTTTTGAGGAAGGAAGATGCAATGTGAGTAAAGGGGAACCTGTGGATGTGCTGCACTTAAAGTTTCCAGACAGCATTTGACAAGGTGCCATATTGAAGATTACCATGCAAACTAGGAACTCATGGCATAGGGGGTAATAATTTGGGGATGGAGAATCAGTTAGCTAACATGGAACACAGAAGGCACAAATGGGTCATTTTCAGGCTGGCAAGATGTGATGAGTGAAATATCACAGATCACCAGGAGGCCTCAACCTTTTACAATTCATATTCATGACTTTTGGGGCAGCAGAGTGGCTCAGTAGTTTGCACTGCTGCCTCAGTGCCAGGGACCCAGATTCGATTCCACCCTTTGGTGACTGCCTGTGTGGAGTTTGCACAATCTGTCTGTGTTTGTGTGGGATTTCCTTCGGGTGCTCTGGTTTCCTCCCACTTTCCAAAGATGTGGAGCATTGATAAGGTCACAGCTGGAGTATTATGTACAATTTTGGCTTTCTTGTTTAATAAAATAAATAGATACATTACAGGCAGTTAGCAGAAGGTTCATTTAATTGATATTTTGGGTGAGAGGGTTAACTTAAGAGGAAATGCTGGAAAGGCAGAGTATGCATTCATTTGCGTTCAGAGGAGTAACAGGTGATCTTATGGAATCACACAAGATTCTGACAGGACTTGACAAGGTGAATGCTAATAGGATAGTTCCACCTGTGGGAGAGACTAGAAATATATGACAGTTTAAAAATAAGGAACTTTTTTTTAAAAAGATGAAGACGAGGAGAAATGTTTTCTGAGAGTTGTGTATTTGGAATTCTTTTTCCTTAGAAAATAGTGGCAGCTGATTAACTGAACACTTGTAAGTCAGAGGTAGTTAGATAGTTGACTCACAAGGGAGTCAAAGGTTACTGAGGGATAATAGGAATATATTGGGAATGTGAAGTTAAGGCCACAGTTAAATCTACCATAATCTTAGTGAATGGCAGAGCAGGCTTGAGGAGCCACATGACTTCTACCCTTAATTTATGCCTATGTATGTTTGTATGTTCATTCTGTCCCCTATGGCACAGCATTCAGCTACTGCATTCATTATGAACTTAATTTCCGAAATATGCTAGTTAACTTTCTTTCAAAAGTCCCCAGATTCCATTCTCAATTACTTTTTATCACATCCCCAAAATAACTGCTTCCTCTTCCTTCTTGGATACCTTATAAAGCACTGAGTTGCTTCATTGTATGAAAATGTGCTGTACAAAACAGCAATTATTATTATTTAGTAGACACGCAAGATGCTCAAGATTTTCCTTGCCACATGAGGAACTGCACTGCAAATACACTGCATAGATTCTTAGTCTGGTATACAAGAAATGCTGAGTTGAAAACAGCTAATACATCACTAGATTATTCAAGTTCTGCATGTCTGTTTAAAAAGAATGATTAAAAATAGCCACGTTTCTAAACGTGATAGTAAGTCACTTACCCAGGACTAGGAACACCCACCAGAGCCAGTATTGACCATCAAAGTATCCAGGAAAATAAGTAGAGAACTGAAAGACAAAATTTTGTTTTGATTAAAGTCCAGAGATGTAAACGAATATATAGCTTTAAATCTTGCAGTGCCATCTTTGTATCAGCAATAAAAAAGGTAACTTAAATGATACTTAGAAAGCATTACTTAAAGTAAACAGGAAATAATTTCACCTATTTATCTCATCTCTCTATAGTTACCTACGACATTTCAATATTACAAATTCAATATTAATATTCAATTCTATTGCTGCAATGTTTCCTTCACTACAAAATGACTATGCTTTGAAAGCATTTCATTGGCTGTCAAAAACTTTGGGATGTCTGGAGATCCTGAATGATGCAATGAAGGTCTTTTTTTTCTGACCACACAAATGGATTTTCCTATTTAAATCAAGGACAAAAAGGAAATTCAAGACTCTAGCCTAAGCAACAGAACAATTTGAAAACCATGAAAGCCAATAAACTATGGTTGCACAGATCCAAAATCAGTGTTGAGAATATTTGTGAAGAAATTGTTTGTACTTGATGTTGTCAGGAGCACCACATAGCTCAGTACATTTGCGGCTGTTATTGCTTCAGAGTTTGTATTATTTTCTAAGGTTACTCGTTAGATTTCAGAAAATAAATCTAAGTCTTGCCAAAAAAAAAGACGTTTTGTTAAAAGCTTTTCTTTAGTTCATTTGGACAATCCATGAGAAATGCTAGTATAAAGGGAAAACAACTTTTCATGTGCATGAATATAATGTTGTTATTTCTTCACACTGGTATTCCTTGCAAATTTCCCAGTTAAGTGCAGGCAAATAACTTCAACAAAATTTGCCTTTTTCCTGCAATCCTCAAGTTCTGTATTACTAAAAACTATTTGTATACATAAATCTAACCTGGTTTACATGGAATTGTAACTCTGCTTGTTGGTAATACTGCATGCATTGGTAATTCGCATAGCAAATGTGAATACAGTGTGCGCTAGCTATTAAAAATTGTGCAAACTCTCAATCCCATAGTCACATGCTGCTGCTACAAAAATGTAGGAGTAAAACTTCAACTCCTTATGGGAAGGAGCAGGAACTCATTCAAACTTTGAATTAGATCACACTTACAGCAGCAAGTTGAGATTTTCTACTGTCAATTTAAGTCATAAAAATGACTTCAGACCTGTCAAAAGTCTCAAAAATATTTGAATATCTCAAAGTAGGGGTGGCACGGTGGCTCAGTGGTTAGCACTGCTGCCTTACAGTGCCAGGAACCCTGGTTCAATTCCTGCCTTGGACAACTGTCTTATTAGAACATTTGCACGTTCTCCCAGTGTCTGCGTGGGTTTCTTCCGGGTGCTCCGGTTTCCTCCCGCAGTCCAAAGATGCAGGTCAGGTGAATTGGCCTTGCTAAATTGCCCATAGTTAGGTGCATTAGTTAGGGAATGGGTCTGGGTGGGAGAGTCAATGTGGACTTGTTGGGCCAAAGGGCCTGTTTCCACACTAAGGAATCTAATCTAATCTAATATAACCTAATCTAAACTGGAATTACAATTTACAGAACACATCATTTGACTGCAACAGCTTCTTTCATTTCATGAACACCTCACTATAACAGATCTAATTACATGACATCATCAAAATTACACTTACATCTCTGCTGAAACATTACTATTAAATGGAAAATAGTATGGTGTAAGAGTGAGAATATTGCCTTAAAGACTGGGTAAAACATATTCTTTTGTCATTACACAGCAGCATAATTTTCACCATATAGCATCAGTAAGCTCAATGATCACAAAACCCAATGGAAATTTAGAACTGTTACTAACAAAGCTCAATTTCATCTTATTTCAGGTTTGGAAGCAGTTTGATTTTTTGCTTGGGAGGGTCAAAATGAGATGTAAAAAGTATTTCACTCACCCGGACAATGAGGATCCATTTTATCAGAGAGAGGCCAAATCCAGAAATGGCCCCATACCGACCAGCAGCTGAAGTGGTCAAACAAAATGATAAGAAGAAACCAATCCAGTTGAACAGGAATGCCACTAGGAAACACAGGTAAAGAATGTTTAATTAAAATCATGATTTTCCTTCATACTTGTGACTCCTCTAACACTGTCAGATTTCTCAAATAATAACTTCCCAAATAAACCAGAGTTTTGAGCATGCGGATTTAAAAAAAATACCTTGGGTTGAAATTTTAAAACAATAACTTCAACAAAGAGTGAGGCAGGACATCAGATCTAGCCACCAGTCGACCTTAGACTTGCCAGGTTCCAGACTGAAATTGAGGGAACAGTGTCAATGACATATGGGAGGGCTGCCTGTGACATTTTCAGTTATTATATGTAGACTGTACAGGAATTTCAGAATGACACTTGGAATCTGCTACTCTAATGGGAGGGGTGAGTCATTCAGTGTCAATACTAGTGCACTGAAAAAAAAACATCCATTCTGGAGACAAAACTTTGCTTGCACGGAGTCCTAATTACTACCCCAGAATGCACATATAGGTCCCATTTACCTTCAGAGTAATAGTGGTGAAGGATTTCCTATGGGCAATTTTACGACTTCCACTTCTTCAGAGGTGAGCATGTCACTGTGGCAGCAGAAGTAAGTAGAGATTTCATGCTGGGCAAAACAAAATGGAGTCCCGATCCAAATTTCAGCCCGCTCATACATTTTAGTTACAGGATTTTAAGGCCTCGAAATGGTAAGGCTACTCACAGTAATGTGTGCACATTCAAATTGTAGAAAAAGGTCCAACTCCATTTCAGATAAGGAAGTTCTAAAGACTTAAGGGGAGATGGTGATACAGTGCCAATGTGACTGAACTAGCAACCAGAGGTTAATGCGCTGGGGATGTTCTTTAGGGAAGGAATTCCATCATCCTTAGACACAGACATAGAACAATACAGCGCAGAACTGGCCCTTCGGCCCTCGATATTGCGCCGACCTGTGAACTATTCTCAGCTCGTCCCCCTACACAATCCCAAAATCATCCATGTGTTTATCTAAGGATTGTTTAAATCTCCCTAATGTGGCTGAGTTGACTACATTAGCAGGCAGGGCATTCCACGGCCATACCATTCTCTGCATAAAGAACCTGCCTCTGACATCTGTCTTAAATCTATCACCCCACAATTTGTAGTTATGCCCTCTCGTACAAGCTGACGTCATCCTCCTAGGAAAATGTCTTTCATGGTCTACCCTATCTAATCCTCTGATCATCTTGTGTGTCCCTATCAAATCCCCCCTTAGCCGCCTTCTTTCCGATGAGAAGAGACCCAAGTCTCTCAGCCATTCCTCATAAGACCCCCCCCTCCCCCCAGACCAGGCAACATCCTGACAAATCTCCTCTGCACCTTTTCCAATGCTTCCACATCCTTCCTGTAATGGGGCGACCAGAACTGTACACAATATTCCAAGTGTGGCCGCACCAGCATTTTGTATAGTTGCAGCATGATATTGCGGTTCCGAAACTCAATCCCTCTACCAATGAAACCTAACACACCGTATGCCTTCTTAACAGCACTATCCACCTGGGTGGCAACTTTCAGGGATCTATGAACATGGACTTCAAGATCCCTCTGCACATTCACACTACCAAGAATCTTTCCATTGAGCCAGTACTCTGCCTAGGAGAAAGTGAGGACTGCAGATGCTGGGGATCAGAGCTTGATGTGTTGCTGGAAGAGCGCAGCAGGTCGGGCAGCATCGAAGGAGAATCGATGTTTCCTGAAGAAGGGCTAATGCCCGAAACGTCGATTCTCCTTCGATGCTGCCTGACCTGCTGCGCTTTTCCAGCAACACATTTTTAAGCCCAGTACTCTGCCTTCCTGTTATTCTTCCCAAAGTGCATCACCTCACATTTAGCTGCATTGAGCTACATTTGCCACCTCTTAGCCCAATTCTGCAGTTTATCCAAGTCCCCCTGCAACCTGTAACATTCTTCCAAACTATCCACTACTCCACTGACTTTAGTGTCATCTGCAAATTTACTAATCCATCCACCCATGCCTGCGTCTAAGTCATTTATAAAAATGACAAACAGCAGTGGTCCCAAAACAGATCCTTGTGGCACACCACTAGTAACTGGACTCCAGACTGAATATTTTCCATCAACCACCATTCACTGCCTTCTTCCAGAAAGCCAGTTTTTAATCCAAACTGCTAAATCACCCTCAATTTCATGCCTCTGCATTTTCTCCATCCGCTTACTATGTGGAACCTTATCAAAGGCTTTACTGAAGTCCATGTATACCACGTCAACTGCCCTACCCTCATCTACATGCGTGGTCACCTTCTCAAAAAACTCAAATGAGGTTTGTGAGACACGACCTGCCTTTGATGAAATCATGTTGACTATCCAAAATCAAATTGTAGCTTGCTAGATGATTATAAATCTTATCTCTTCTAATCCTTTTCAAAACCTTTCCTACAACAGAAGTAAGGTTCACTGGTCTATAATTACCTGGGTCATCTCTGCTGCCCTTCTTGAACAAGGGCACAACATTTGCAATCCTCCAGTCCTCTGGTACTAAACCTGTACACAATGACAACTCAAATATCAAAGCCAAAGGCTCTGCTATCTTCTCCCTAGCTTGCCAGAAAATCCTCAGATAAATCCCATCCAGCCTAGGGGACTTGTCTACTTTCACTCCTTCTAAAATTGATAACACCTGTTCGTAACTAACCTCGATCCTTTCTAGTCTAATATCTCGTACCTCATTCTTCTCCTCTACAATATTCTCCTTTTCCTGAGTGAACACCAATAATAAATGTTCGTTTAGCACCTCTCCGATCTCTACAGGGTCCACACTCAACTTCCCACTTCTGTCTTTGACTGGCCCTATTCCTACCCTAATCATCCTTTTATTCCTCATATATCTATGGAAAGCTTTAGGGTTCTCCTTTATTCCATTTGCTAAAGACTGCTAGTGTCCTCTCTTTTCTCTTCTTAACTCTCTCTTTAAATCCTTCCTAGCTGATCTGTAACTCTCCATCGCCTCATCTGAATCATCTTGCGTCATCAACACAAGTCTCTTTCTTCTTCTTAAGAAGAGATGCAATTTCTGTAGTAAACCACAAATCTCTTACCTTATCACTTCCTCCCTACCTGACAGGGACATACCTATCAAGGACACGCAATACCTGTTACTTAAACCAGCTACACATTTCGATTGTCTGCATCCCTTGCATTTTGCTACCCCATTCTATGCATCCTAATTCTTGCCTAATCGCATTATAATTGCCCTTGCCCTATCGATAACTCTTGACCCGTGGCATGTATCTATCCCTTTCCATCGCTAAACTAAATTGTATTATGGTCACTTTCTCCAAAGTGCTCACCTATAACTAAATCAAACACCTGGCCTGGTTCATTACCAAGCACCAGATCCAGAATGGCCTCCCCTCTTGTCGGCCCTTCGACATACTGTGTCAGGAAACCCTCCTGTATACATTGGACAAAAACTGATCCATCTGACTTACGAGAGCTATAACATTTCCAGTCAATGTTGGGGAAGTTAAAGTCCCCCATAATGACCACCCTGTTCCTTTCACTCCTACTCAGAATAATTTTGCTAATCCTCTCTTCCACCTCCCTGGAACTCTGTGGAGGCCTATTAAAAAAAAAACTCCAAGCAGTGTAACCTCTCCTCTCCCGTTTCTAACCTCAGCCCACACTACCTCAGTAGACGAGTCCCATTAAAAATTCTCTCAGCCACCATTATACTATCTTTAACTAACAAGGCCACACTTCCCCCTCTTTTACCACCTTGTCTGTTTTTAGTGAAAGATCTAAACCCTGGAACTTGCAGCATCCATTCCTCACCCTGCTCTATCCATGTCTCTCAAATGGCCACAACATCGAAGTCCCAGGTACCTATCCATGCTGCAAGCTCACCTTATTTCGAATCATTCTGGCGTTGAAGTAGACAGACTTCAAAACAGTTTGCTGTTTGCCAGCACAAATGGTCTGGTCTACATGTGACTCCAGACCCACAGCAATATGATTGACTCCGAATTGTCCTTTGAAATGGCTAAGAAAGCCATACAATTCAAGGACAAATACTGACAAGCACAAATTGCTGGCATTACTAGTAATGCCTACATCTCCTGAAAGAGAAGACAAACAAATCACATTGTTTGGTGATTGGAAATTGGTGAAACAGGGCAGCATGCTGCCTCTCAGCGCCAGGGACCCAGGTTCAACGCCTGTCTTCGGCAACTGTGTGTGGAGTTTTCGTACTCTCCCATGTCTGCATGGGTTTCCTCCGGGTGCTCTGGTTTCTTCCCACTTTCCAAAGATGTGCAGGTTAGGTGAATTGGCCATGCTAAATTACCTATAGTGTTCAGGGATGTGTAGTTTAGATGCATTAGTCATGGGAAATGTAGATTAATAGGGTAGGGGAATGGGTCTGGGTGGGATATACTTTGAAGGATCAATGTGGACTTGTTGGGCTGAGTGCCCTGTTTCCACACTGTAGGGATTCTTTGATTGTTAACGTAGAAGATCAAAATGTCTATTAACGCTCATATCTAATCTCCCTTCATATTATCAATACTCAAAATTACTGGAGTTGCTAACTCAAATTAAACACACATCTTTTAAAAGAAAACATGTTTCAGAGTTTAGCGCTAAATTATACAGATACCAATAAATAACATGAAATGGTAAACTAAAAAGCTCATCTCTGTTGATATGCAACATACTTCACATTATATTTGTAGTTTATTTTTTGTTTCAAAGGTCTGCCTTATTATTAGGACATAATTCTAAAAAGCTTATTTTAAAATAAATGTAATTTTAAAATAATCCTTACTGAAGAATGTCAGCATGAATATGCCATCATTCCCTATCCTGAGCTGATCTGCATCATCAAAGTCATCCCTTCCTGAAAAATCATCATCCTGTTTGGATAAAAGAAATACATTTTAGATTTGTCTTCTTTCTGAAAGATTAAAAACATGTAAACAGGATGAACACGTTCAGCATCTTGAAATTTTGAACAGAATGCTAGCAAACAAATCACGTTATCAAATTGAAATCTAATGCTATTTGTAATCCGGAGCCTTTACCTATTTTACAACCTCTAGTCTTTCCTCCCTTTACAACTTTAATATGAATTTCCCTTATATTATTGATTTGGAACCAACTTATGGCTGAACATGCTTTCTCCAGGAGTATCTGCACCTACTTTATGTCCCTTGTCCTAATGGTCAATACATCATCCAAAGCTTGTGGTTAGTTGCTCCTCCTGCACTCAAAGCACTGATTACTATTCAATTTCCACATTCAATCTTCTCTCCTTCACCTGCCTCCGCAACCTTACACTCTCATTTTCACAGCACAGCTGCACTGCTCCAAGATTTCCCTCCTTTAATCACTGTCCTTGGAAAGATTGCAGCATTGACTACTTGTTTGCTGAAACATGTTCACTGCACTGGCTTCTTAGTTTTGTACCACCTTGAATAGTTGCTATATCCATCTTTTAATACTCTTACCTCTCTCTCTCTACCCTTTGGGCAAACACCATCTGGACCTTTTCACCTAGGGCAAAACTTTTAAAAAAATGTATTCTTTCACAGCATATGGATGTCACTGACTAGGCCAGCATTTACCAGCCATCACAAATTGCCCTTAAGATAGTAACAAGCTGCTTTTTGAACAATTGCAACTCATCTGATGTACTGGACTGCTTTAGTCATTCTTGACATTTTCTGTCAAGACCTCTTGTTCTTTAGGGGTATACCCTGGTTTTGAATAATATATAGTTTACATAATTTTGCCCAGTTTCCCGCACACAATTTTTGCTTCATTGCATTGAAGATACTTTACTTAAATTTGGAATCTTAATTTGCAACTCTACCTTTTAAATATTTAATTGAACTTGATCATACGACCATTAAATCGGATTCAGTGATGGTAATGCCATTGAAAGTCAAGGAAGATACCATTGCCATAAAATAGGTTTGCAACATATAACCAGTGGGGCTCCCACAGGGATTAGTGTTGGGACTGTAATTGTTTACAATTTATATTAAAACTTGGAGGAAGGAAGTGCTGTACTGTAGCCATATTTATAGATGGCACAAAAATATGTGCAAAGACAAGTTACAAGAGGAATACAAAGAAAGATTACAGAAAGATATTGTTAGGTTTAGTAAGTGGGCAAAAGGTTGCCAAATGGAATATAGTGTGGGAACATATGAAACTGCTCATTTTGGAAAGGTGAACAAAAGAACAAAATATTATTTAAATGGAGAAAAATGCAGAAAGCTGCAACACAACAGGACTTGTGGGTACTTGTGTATGAAACACAGAAAACTAGCACACAAATCAGCAAGTAATCCAGAAGAAGAATGACTGTTCGAGTACAGAGTAGGCAAGTCTTACTGCAATTGCACAAGGTGCTGTTAAGGCCACATCTGAAATACTGTGAGCAGTTTAGGTCCCCTTATTTAAGGAAAGAAATGTTTCATCAGAGGCAGTTCAGAGAAGGTTCACCAGGATGATTCCTAGTACAGAGGGATTGTGTTATGAGCAAAAACTAAATAGGTTGGAACTCTCCTAATTAGAGTTTAAAAGAATGAGACGTGATCTCATTGAAACATATAAAGATTCTTAATAGGCTTGACAAGGTAAATACTAAGAGGATGCTTCTGCTCATGGGAAAATCCTGGACTAGAGGGCATCATCTCATAATAAAGGAATGACAATTTAACATTGAGATGAGGAAGAATTTCTTCTCCGAGGGTTAAGTGTCTTTGGAATTCTATGCCAGCAAGAGGTGCAGTTGGCTTGTGTACATTTAAGGCTGAGATGTATAGATTCTTGATCAGTAGGGGAATCAAGAATGGGGCAACTGAAGAAAAGTGGATATGAGGAATGTTAGGTCAGCCATGATCCTGTTGAATGGTGCAGCAGGCTCAAGGGACTGAACAGCCTCCTCTTGTCCCCATTTCTTATGGTCTGATCTGGTTTAACAACATAATCTTTAAATATTTCATTTGACAAACAGCAAATACATTCATTTAAAATTGGAAGATGATCAGCCAAATATGAAACTAAAAACATTTCCAGCTTTCAAGGTTGCTATAGACTGTAGCAGTACATGTTAGGCTGTTGAATCCCTTTAGTACACATTAGGCCATTTGAGAGTAATTTCCTTTAGAGCTGATAAGACTTGGAAGGATGAGCCCATGCTCAGGTCAACAATAGGTTGTTTGCAAACTGAATAAAATGACCTGGTACTGAATCTCTGGATTCGCACTATGGATGTACAATTGCACTGACTGAGAACAAAGTGATAGAACATTTCTGCTTGTTCTCTCTCTTGCTTTCCACATCATCCCCGCCCCCCCCTCCATAAATCCCTACAAATCTCATAAGTTGCTCATATGTTCATGAACATACCAAATAAACAAGACCCTGGCTAACACAGACCAGGAAGAACTCAAATTTGATCCCTTTCTACACCATGAGCTAAATATAGCTCTTGCTGTTCTATGTAATAGTTACGTTTTCAAAACTACACATTGGCACAATTCATGCTTGAAGGTCATTTAAATATACAGTAAAGTTAAAATTAATACCAAGAAATAAACTGGTCATCATAATTCATTGTCAAGAGTTTAACAGAAGAGAGGGTCAGTCACTTGATACCAACAAGTTTGGCATGATATTTTTTATTTTCTTGTGGAATATAGGCAGCACTGGCTGGCCAGCATTTATTGCCCATAGATAATTGCCCTTGAGAAGATGGTGGTGAGCTGCTTTCTTGAACTGCTACAGTCCATTTGCTGTTAGGTAAACACACACCACCATTAGGGAGGGAATTCTAAGACTTTGACCGACCACACTAAAGGAACAGTGATATATTTCCAAGTCAAGATGGTAAGTGGCTTGGAGGGCAACTTGCAAGTCATGTCCCCAGTATCTGCTGTCCTTGTTCTTCTAGGTGGAAGTGGTTGTGGGTTTGTAAGGTGCTGTCAAAAGATCTTTGGCGAATTTTTGAAGAGCATTTTGTAGATAGCAGTCACTACTGCTAATGAGTGTCAGTGGTGGAGGTAGTACATGTTTGTGGGTGTCATGGTGCCAATCAAGTGGGCTGCTTTCTCCGAGACGATATCAAACTTAGAGTGCTCTTGGAGCTACAGATGTCCAGGCAAGTGGAGAGTATTCCATCACACTCCTAACTTGTGAATTATGGATGCCAGACAGGTTCTGGGGAGCTAAGAGGTGAGTTACTTGCTGCAGTATTTCCAGCCTCTGACTGGCTCTTGTAGCCACTGTTTTTATATGGTGAGTCTAGCTGAGATTCTCCCAAGGATGTTGATAGTGGGGAATTCAGTAATGCTAACACCAGTGAACATCAAAGGGTGGCAGTAAGATTGTCTCTTAATGGAGATGGAGTGATGTGAATGTTATTCGCTCATTCAACAATTTGTGAATTAACATGCTTTGTTTTCAATGCATTCTAGTTAATTTCTGATGCTTGAATTTCAAAAAGATCAGCTTCAATCTGTTAGTAGCTGACAGTATCACTATATAATGACAATATGGCCACTGCCAATGTGAAGGAAAGCCAAATTAAGTTTAATTTAATAGCGAGATGCAATACAAAGATATAAATGTTACAGGGGAGTTGGTGGCATGGTGGTAATGTCACTAGACTAGCAACCCAGGTCAATGGCTTAAAAACCACCATGGCAGATTGTGAAATTTGAAGTCAATAAAAACTGGATTAAAAACAACAAGCCTAACATTGTGGACTGTTGTGTAAAAAAAAACCTGGATCACTAATGTCCTTCAGGGAAGCAAATCTGCCATTCTTACTTGGCCTGGCCTACGTGTGACTTCAGACCCTCAGCACTTATGGCATTTTGGGCAATTAGGCATGGGCCATAAATGCTGATATGCTATAAGATGAGCAATACTCTCATTTGGGAAGCACAATACTCAACTCCATTATCAATGATCAAACATGCAGTGTTTCATGATATAACAATGTGTTCAGAAGGATAGTTATCTTAAGAAACTACTAATCATGCTTGCCTTTGATTGCAAGTCTTTTAGAATTTTGCTGCTCAACTTTGTAACAGATGTGTTGTAACATTTCTAATATTTGTGCTATTGGATGAATTATATCCACCCTAGCTAATTAATTCTATCTGAACAGCAGCATCACAAAATTGTGTGATCATGAGAGAACAGTCACTGCCACAAAATTTAATTGGATGAGGTTTAAATAAATGCATGATGCTTCAGAAATTGCAATACAATTTAAAAATTCCAGCAAGAAGAGATTTAACAGTCAGTGATGGAAGTTATGTCAATATTGTTTTAATTGGCAGCAGATCAATAATCCAGTAACAATGCCAGTTGCTACTTTAGTGTTTCGGCATTTTACTCAATACGGTCAGACCTAATTCACGCATTTAAATGTGTGGAATAAAACAAAGCAAAATAAAATGGTTACTAAAATTAATCATCACTCCACAGAGTTAACCAATCTTGTAGGTTCTCCATTGTCACAAGAGGTTTCTTGTATTTATAATGCTAAGAGGATCCGAAACAAAATTAGATTAGAGCATAGAAAAGTGAAGCACAAAACTCATTTCTTGGTTTATTGGGAAAAACAGACTACCTTTCTGCATTATTTTGCATTGTCACAAACAATGCTGTTTATGTACATTTAAAAAATGTTTGTTTTAAAGTGAAAAAATATCAGCTACAGCACTAAAATTATAAGTATTTTGAATCACATTGAGCCACATTTTTAGCACAGGTGGAATTCAACTCACTAAAATTGTATCCACCACCTCAAAAAACACAATTCTAGCAGCTGTGCAGAAAAGCAACCAAATCCTTAGGAAATGCAGCTTTTAAATAGCAAACCTCGAGGTGGGTTACTGATTGGGGTTTCATAGCGACAGAATCTACAACTAAGAATTGCTGGTGTTTTCTCAGAAAATCAAACTCCTCCAGCATTTTATACAAAGAGTGGAATACATAACTGACTGAACTGAACATATGGGTTTGAATGCAGTGGCTTAGTGGGCACAAACTTTGAAAACTAAGAATAAGTGCCTGTTGCTATTAGAATTGTATGCAATTGGGACATTAGGGAACATAGATTAACAGAAAATCATTTGAGTAATTTCTCGGAGGATGTTTGAAATAGCAAAAATTATATAAATTTCATGGATATCCTGACACCATCTGAGTTATCATATTAATGAAATTGCAGGGGGCTTCTTCTCAAAGGACAAATCATTTTAACTTAAAGAAATGGTAAAGCTCGTACACAAAGTAAGTGAGGTTGGGAAATATTTTATTCTCTACAGAAGGCTACGAAAATTAATATTCTCAAAAATCGTTAATTAGTCCTATACATATTTTGTATACAGTGGTCTAGCTTGTGTATATAAGCGTAGGTTAGATTCTCACCCTTCCAGAGACTAGGGGCAAGGTTGCTTCAACTTTCGTTCGTTCAGCTTCATCATAAGAAGGGAGCGTGGTTGCCACACTGTAGGAAGGCGGCTTTGGAAATGCAGGATCCTCTTTGTAATCAAAATAAGCTGGAGAACATATCAAACATTAGAAATTAATGCTCAACATAATTGGTCTTTTGCAGAATAGCATTTTTTTATATAAACATTAATAGGATGGTGGACAAAGTTACTCTAAATCTCTGCCAAAAGCACAACACAACTAGCTACGTGGTCAAAGGACGTTCACAGCCATTATTCCTTTGATCTTCTCTTCATTTACACAAAGCTAACCTCAATTTTCTTTTCATTAAGATACTACATAGCCTACACCAAAGTTTTCAACTACTTCACAATAAAATCCAAAAGTCAAATTTGCTGTGCGGAATATTTTTTTAAAAAGTTAGCCAGAAGCAGCCTGGGATCAAACATTTTCAGCTGCATTCTTTCTTCACTAATAGATGGAAACATGATGCAGCAGTGATTGCCAGATATGCTCCAAAACCATTCTAACAAATCATGTGTGCTAAAAAACATCTTTCCTTCAATACCTATGCTTACTACGATCCAGTCACGATTGTAATGCTCCAACATTTTCTACCCTTAGATGGCCTCAGGGAGCTACAGAAGTTTAGTAGTGTCAAAATACAGAAGCTCTCCCCATTCAGTTTGCACAGCTCCGTGAATTTCAGATTGAAGCACTTTCAAAATCTGAGAGGAACATTACGGATTTAAAAAGGACTGAATAAAGACGAATAATTTCCCAGTGGATCACATGACATCTAACTTAGTTGTAGGGAAGTGTATTTATGCAGCACTAGCTTGGATCACAAAAAGATGCATGAAATGTTAGAAACGTGGAGAGATTTAAACACAGGATGATGCCACATTGGGAATTATTACATAGGCACATTCTTCACATTTGACTCTGCAAAACTTTCATTATTATCTGGAACCATGCATCAAAATTGGGAGAAATGTCATACAAACAGTCAAGCAATATCTGACAGTCACACATAGCATACAGCTACGGCAAGTGATTAAAAAGACAAATGGGATATATTTTAAAAGGGAAAGGGGTAAAGTAGAGATTTTGCTTTGGCTGTATAAAACTTTGGCGATACTACACCACGAGTACTGAGAAAAAAGTTAGTTCTACTGATTCTGATTTTAGCAAATTGTTTTATGAGAAAAAGTTGGACAAGTTGGCCTTATATTCATTGAAATTTACATGAATGAGATGATGTTGTGGGAACATGTGAGGCGTGACTTAGCAAAGTCAATGTGAAAAGCATGTTTGCATTAGTAGGAGAAATAATAACTAGGTCCATTTAAATATAAGGGGTCCCCATTAAAGAGGAGATATTTTTTTGAGAGCTGCCGTCCGTGGAACACTTCCCTAAAAGGAAGCGAAGACAAAGCCAGTGAATATTTTTAAAGCAGGGGTAAATAGAATCTTGACGAACAAGTGAGTTTAAGGCTCCAGAATGCTGCCAGGATTGAGTATTCGGGCCACAATTGGATTAGCCATGATCTTATTAGTTAGTAGATTGAGGCCAAATGATAAGGAGACATAAAACGGGTAACAATGAAGCAGTTATCTTACCAGCTTAACATCTGCTTTTAGGAAAATGCTAGTGAATATGAAGGGTGAAAAACTACAGTATTTCAAAATATATAAATGAATCAAGCAGTGTTGATATGGATCCTTGAAGAGGAAATTGTGCCTGACAAATTTAGTACCATTCTTTAAAGGTGGTAACAAAGCATTTGGATAAAGGAGAAGCAATGGATGTAACATATTTAAATTTCCAAAAGGCGTTTGATAAAGGTTTCATAAGTTAAGAACCTATAGTGTTGGAGGGAGCATGGACTTATGCATAAATCACCAAATGCTAGCATACAAATTCAGCAAGTAATAGGGATGGCAAGTAGAACGTGAGCTTTTATTTCAAAGGGAATGGAGTAAACAAAACTGCCATGTCTTACTAAAACTACAAACTACTTGTTTGACATCTGCTGGAATACTGTGACCAGTTCTGATACCTTTATGTAAGGGAAGATATATTGGCAATGGATGCAGTACAGAGAAGATGTGTGAAGATGACCATAGGTATGGAAGGATTGTCTCAGGAGGAGAGACTGAGTAGGCCTACACTCGTTGGAATTTTGAAGAATGAGGGGTAACTTTTTTGAAATAGGGTACATGAGGACATGTCATTTCCCCTTGTGGGAGTATCTTGGACCAGAGGGCATAATTTTAAGAGTAAAGGGTCGCAGTTAGGACAGAGATAAGGAGAAATACTTTCTCTCAGATGGTAGTGAATCTGTTAATCTTTATCATAGAGGGCTGCTGAACCTGCTCATTAACTATATAGACAGCTGAGACAGACAAGATATTTAATCAATAAGTAAGAGAATCAAGGGTTCTGGGGAAAAGACAGGGAAGTGGAAATGAGGATTCAGATCAACTATAATCTCATTCAGTGACAGAGTACACTCAATGGGCTAAATGACGTACTTCTACACAAATCTTATCTCTCTGCAACTCAGAATTCTGAACTCATGTGCTACTTAAGTAATACTATGCTTTTTCATTCTTCCTGAAAAATTTCATATTTCCCCATATTATACTCTGACCTTGTGGTATCTGTGAAGTTATCAACTATGATGTAAATTGTAAGAAGTAGAGACCCCAGCAGAGACCCATGTAGGACTCCACTCGACAATTCCTGATTATCAAACAGCAACTGGCAATTTGATGTTTTTGTTTTAATTTTATATGTAGATTAAAACCACCCATGGTTATTACTGTCCTTTTATCAAAACTACACAATATTTTTTATATACTTTCCTACTTGTGCTTACTGTTAGGGGACCTCTCAACCACTCCCACTTAGGACTTCTTCTCCCATCTTTAATTGTTGCTCAAATGCCACACCTGCTCAACAATCAACCTCTTCACATTTAGCTAGCTTCCTATGCCACTTCAATATCATAAACCACTCAATATTAAGAGCTCAATCTTTATCATCTTGCAGCCACATATCTGTAATGGCTATCATCTTTATTTATTTCAAAGCACATTATTAATTTGCTTCCTTTGTCATAAATATTCAGTATATTCAGCTGAACAACCTTACCTTTGCTTTTATGCTATCTTCTTAACATCTCGTACTAATTGTTGTGATTCCATAAATATTGGACAAAAAGCTTCAGACAGACAGAGCTATAGTATCAAACCAGGCCTGTTGCACAAAGTATCCTTATTAGTACAGTGACATGGATGTCAAGCCTAATTGGATGGCTAACGAATCTGCAGATAACACCAAAAGTAGCATGCTATAAAGATGCAAAATCTAGTTAAGGTTTGGCAGAAAGATGATTGTCAGGCAACAGTGCAGTGAAATAGCAAATAAAGTTCAATATTGACAAATGGGAACTGTAATGATATGGAAGGTTGAATTGGTTAACCAACAGAACAAGTAGTAACAGATTTTTGGACAATGGGGTTTTAGAAATAAAGTGACTTATGAAAATGACACCTAATTCTCAATTTTCAAAGTGAAAAGAATGGAGCAACAAACAAATACATTTCCTCTATTTTTGTCTCGAAAACAAAATTGATATGCATCTAGTTAATGGTACTTTCTAACATGGAAACATCCAAACAAAATCTGAGTGTTTTTTTTTGAGGTGACCAAGCATGTGGATGAGGGCAGGGCAGTTGATGTGGTGTACAAGGACTTCAGTAAAGCCTTTGATAAGGTTTCACATGGTAAGCTATTGGAGAAAACGTGCAGGTATGGGATTGAGGGTGTTTTAGCTGTTTGGATTAGAAACTGGCTTTTTGTCAGGCAACAAGTGGTGGTTGATGAAAAGTATTCAGCCTGGAGTCTGGTTACTAGTGGTGTGCCACAAGGATCTGTTTTAGGACCAATGCTGTTTGTCACTTTTATAAATGACTTGGATACAGGCATTGGTGGATGGGTTAGTAAGTTTGCAGATGACACTAAAGTCAGCGGAGTGGTGGATAGCATGGAAGAATGTTGCAGGCAGCTTGGATAAACTGCAGAAATGGGCTGAGGGGTGGAAAATGAGAATTCAATGCAGCTAAACAGGAGGCGATTCATTTTGGGAAGAATAACAGGAAAATAGAATACTGGGTCAACAGAAAGATTCTTGGCAGTGTGGATGTGCAGAGGGATCTTGGTGTCCATGTACATAGATCCCTGAACGTTGCCATCAGGTTGATAATGCTGTTAAGAAGGCATACGGTGTGTTAGGTTTTACCGGCAGAAAGATGGTGTTCCTGAGCAGTGATGTCATGCTGCAACTGTACAAAACACTAGTGTGGCCTCACTTGGAAGACTGCGTACAGTTCTGGTTGCCCCATTACAGAAAGGATTTGGAAGCATTGGGAAAGGTGCAGAGGAGATTTACCAGGATGTTGTCTCGTCTGGCGGGAAGGTCTTATGGGGAAAGGCCGAGGACTTGAAGTCTGTTCGCACTGGAGAGAAGGCGGCTAAGAGGGGATTCAATAGAGACATATTAGATGATCAGGGGATTAGATAGGATAGACAGTGAGGATCTTTTTCCTAGGATGACGATGTCAGCTTGTACGAGGAGGCATTGCTGCAAACTGAGGGGTAATAGATTTAAGACAGATGTCAGAGGCAGGTTCTTCACTCAGAGTGGTAAGGACATGGAATGCCCTACCTGTCAATGTAGTTAACCCAGTCACATTAGGGGCAGTTAAGTAGTCCTTGGATAAGTATATGAACGGTGATGGGATAGTGTAGGGCAGAGGTGGGGAACCTTTTCATGTTGGAAGGCCGCATTATGTTAGTTGTAATCGAATAAGGCTGCATCCAAGAAACTTCAATTATATATTCTTCAAAGTTCACGTTATTTTGTAAAAATCTAACTACTATGTACTAACTAACTAAAAAAAAATGAAAAAACAAGTTAATTCTAAAGTTAACTAACCTTTTAATGACTTTGTTGTGACTGCTTTTTGTAGGAAAGCATTTGAATATTTGGGTGCAGCATGGAGGTCTGCAGTTTTAGCTGATCCTCCAGATGGGTATCCGTCATTTGTGACCTTAAGGGCATCTTGATTTTGGTTAAGTAGGAGAGAATGTAGATTCGCAGCAATAAGTGGTTGAAAAGCAAGAAAGCACTTTTTGTGCATGTTGCCGAAGGCATGGGTATTCTATTGCATTTTTCCATATTTCAATCAGATCTTTCTTAGCGTCAAATAAGGACTTTAAAATGTCATCTTCTGAGAGCTCAATCAATTCCATCTGTAGTTCTTTAGGCGCCTTGGAGACATCAACTAGGTGAGATTTAAATGCTAATTTAAGTTGATGTCATGATTCTCAAAGTCAAATTACCTTTCATTGTATTCTCCAATTAATAAGTCTATAACAAAATTTGGATTCATTCAAAAGACCACACACAATGGTCAAGAGGGCCGCATGTGGCCTTAAGACCGCAGGTTCCCCACCGCTGCTGTAGGGGGATGGGCTTACATTAATTCACAGGTTGGCACAACGAAGGCCGAAGGGCCTGTTCGGCACTGTATTGTTCTATGTTCTATTTATAGCACCAAAGAGGCCATTTGGTCCAAGTTATCTGAACCTGGCTATAATCATTTTTGCAGATACACAATTGGACCCAGGATACTCTTACCCAGATTACTGAAAATGTAACAAGGTTGCAGCAGGCAATCATGTTCTAGCCACCGTCCAGATGAAGCACAATACGTGCGAGAAGGTAGCTAGAGCTCCTTCTGCTTTGCCATAAAAACTCAATTTCAGCACACACAAACAGTAAGCAGGAGGGAAACACATCATTTAAGTGCAGCATTGCAATAACTTAGTAAGTACACTACCTGACCTGTAATGCTGCCATCTTCTTTTCTACCCACATATCACAGGACTCAAACTGATTAATTTAGTGTTAGCTGAAAACGTGTTGCTGGAAAAGCGCAGCAGGTCAGGCAGCATCCAAGGAACAGGAGAATCGACATTTCGGGCATAAGCCCTTCTTCAGGAATGAGGAAAGTGTGTCCAGCAGGCTAAGATAAAAGGTAGGGAGGAGGGACTTGGGGGAGGGTGTTGGAAACGCGATAGGTGGAAAGAGGTAAAGGTGAGGGTGATAGGTCAGACTGGGGTGGG
>NC_057723.1:13845819-13851076 GCF_004010195.1 Chiloscyllium plagiosum | reverse complement strand
TCGTCAGATCCACACCCCCCACCAACCCAACCTCCACACCCGGCACCTTCCCCTGCAACCGCAGGAGGTGCAAGACTTGCGCCCACACCTCCCCCCTCACCTCCCTCCAAGGCCCCAAAGGAAACTTCCATATCCGCCACAAATTCACCTGCACCTCCACACACATATCTATTGCATCCTCTCCAGCAATTTCTGCTTTTGTTTCAGAGTCCTAGTATTCACAGTTCCTTTTTCTTACCCCTGTTAGTTTATGCCTCTATTTCAAGGAAACAGATATAAAGTCCCATAATTTAACAGAGAGAAAAAAAAATCTTTAAATACTGCCATGGAGATCAGGCTAACTGCCTTGAAAAAATGTTCAGGTATGTCTTGCACCACAAAAAGCAAGACAAATCCAACCTGGCTAATTATGTCATCAGTCTATCCTTGATGACGTCAGCTTTGGTCCAAAGGCAAAAGAGAAATTCATAAGGTGAGAGATACATGAGAGGTGGCAGCATTTGACAAAGTCTGGAAACTGCAAAGCTGAAGTCAATGGGAATTTAATGAGTATTCCCCACTGGCTGGAGTCACAATTAGCACAACAAAAGATGCTTGGGATTGTTGGTATCGATTGTGGTATCAATTCTTTAAGTCTCAAGACATCACTACAAGAGTTCTTCAGGGTAATACCCTAGGCCCAATCATCTTCAACTTCTTTTGTCTTCAATTCTGAAGTGGTGATTGGTCATCAATGATGGGGCTAAATATTGCACAATTTGCAACTCTTCAGATCCTGCAACAGCCCATGTTCATAACAGCTGGACAATACTCAGACTTAGACTGATAAATAGCAAATAACATTTGCACTGCACAAGTGTTAGGCAATAGCAATTTCCACAAGAAAATTTGACCACTAAAAAAATTACTTTCACAGAACTGGAACCAAAAACCCATTGACTTTACTTTCAAATCTAAATGACCAATTAACAAAACATTACGCACCTTTGTCACAACATTTTGGGGGAGGGATCACCATTCACCACAAAGTAAACTGGGCTAACCACAGAAATACTGTGGCTACGAAGGCAGTTAAAATTCCAAAATACTAGAGCAATGAACTAATCTCCTTACTTCCTAAAGCCTGTCCATCATTACAACTCTCAATTCATGAATGTGACAAAATACTTTCCCCTTGCTTGGACAATTACAGCTCTAATAATATAAGTTTGAAAAACCATCCAATCGAAACAGTCTACATTGTGACATCATATAGTGACAGGAACTCACCAAAGATCCTTCGACAGCACTTTCCAAACCCATGGCCTCTACCACCTTGAATGGTACCATATCATCTTCAAAATCCACTCCAAACCACACACCATCCTGACTTGGCATCAACTTCACTAGTTTCCAAACCCCCACTTCTCAAACTGCCCAAAAATCAGAAATTTTTCTTTTGAAGATTCAACTGTGCTGCAAAGTGAATCTAATCTGATACATACACACATGAAAGAAAAGTAAACTGCATTATTTTAGTTTTTTCCTCTTCTTTCTATTAACAGTTTGTTTAAAAATAAACTTGTTATTCCTTTCCTGTTATGAACTAGGCTGTGGCACATTTTCCCAAGAGCACACTTTCTGAAGTTGGTAATAATGACCTGTAGGATTAAAGCTGAAGTGTGGTTTATTCATGCATTCAAACCTTGAAGGACAATTGTCAAAACACATATACAAAGAAGAAACAAAAACAGAAAAGAGAGATTTCACTGAAGAACAGTTAAAAGAAAACAAAAATACAGATATTGATTTATATTATTTGAGAGTCTGGAAAGACAATATTCAATGAGGTTCTTCTTTTCTGCAGGAATGTGGATGCAGATAGGTGCAATGGATTGGAGATACAATTCTGTGGCAGAAATTATTTCACATTTGTTGAAGGCACAGCAATAAAGTTAATCCGGTTTACAGATGCATATAAGATTTCTTCCAAAAACCTACGTTTTCAAAAGATTAAGAACGGAGGTGAGCTTAGCTTTGCCAGCGTTCTGACTGTGATGTTAATTATGTATATTCTTCGCAGATTGGGATGGTAACTAGATCTTTCCCAGACCTGACCAAGGGTCCCGAAAATGTATAATCAAACCCTCTTATCAAAGACCAACAGCCAAATAGATCAATAAACAGACTACCAAATATAATGAGATACAGTAATGCTGTCTAACAATATTTAACATTTGCATCATAGCTGATCCTGAAGCTCAATGCAAAAGGTGTGCTCAGTTACTGAATGGTAGGGGAGTTACATTAACCATAGGATAAAGATCAGTTAACATGCCTTCTCATTAGGGGTGCTTGTTGCCAAGTGCACATGAATGGGTACTGCGTGAGTGATAGAGCTGGCTTGACAATGCTCTAGTCTGCAGCTTGGATTTACATGAAACAAGGGAACTTAGAAAAGATAACGAAAGCCAATCAAGTAATATCTAGTAGTAAAGGATTCAGTGCATAGGAAGAGTTGTTTTCCATCAGGAATGGACATTGTCTAATTTTTCACTTCCCATTGCCTGAAAGGTACCAAGGTGATTTGCAAACAACTCACTGTAACTCATTCATGATTTAAAATCAAATAATGGAGAAAGTGTATAGGGTATAAGCAGGTAGGGAAAGAGTTAAGTTCTGAGTTTTGTGAAACAAGAGATTCAGCTGAGCATGATTCAAATCAGATAACTTGCAGTTAACAATGGGGTGCTGGAGGCAAGGGTAATAGGTTAACAAGGTGGAAACACATTCATTATGTTGAGCCATTTAACAATATTGGAAGCATTCAGTATGTAAGGTCAGTTTAATAAGGTGAAAAGTATTCATTATGTGAAGCCAGTTAATGTTAAGAACATTCATTGCGTAACAGCAAATGGCTTAATCTCTACGATCGACACTCACTGATTGTAACTGTCACCCAATCAATATGGATGCTGCCTTATCTTGATGCCCCTCCCTGTAAAATAACTACATAATTCATTAAGAATGCTGTTCGAGAGAGAAGACTGAGAACTCATGTCTCTGTGCACGTGGACGATCGTTCTTTCTCCCCCCGGGCGCGGAATAAAGATGGAAGAGGTAAAGCCATACTGTCTCCGAGCGTTTTGCTTCAACTGAGGGGGAAGTGGGATGACAATGTCTGTACAAAAACTGTATAAAAAGACTCAAATTAAAAAAAACAAACAGAATCGCTAGTGGTACATATGCATCAGGATAGACAAAGATAAAAACATCAAAACTAGGCTGTTTCAAAATTTCCATTATGCGAGACAAAAATTCCATTTCATTGCTACCATTTGGTATCATGAAAGGTAACTGCATTTCCATTAACAAAAACAAAATTGCATTGAGGAAAATAAGAAATAACATCGCAAGCTTAAATTGCAGCATTTGCACATCTAACAGATAGATGATTTTTGTTTGGCACAGTATCCAGCCAAGCTGTAACTGAGCACCCTTAGGCAGATAAAGTGAAAGAAAATGAGAAAAATCCATTTAATTAAGCAGAATTGCTGGTTGGTAAAAAGACCAGGGACTGACTCGTTTATCTATTAACAGGATGCATAAGATAGGGTCAGTTAGTTCAGTTACCTGGATGGTGGGGTTGCAGTGTAGTGGTATCAATTGCACAGGTTCAATTCCTCTACCAACTGAGGTCACAGTGAAGGTCCCACCTTCTCAACCTCAACCCTCACCCGAGGCATGGTCACTCTCAGGTTAAACTCACCACCAGTTGTCACATTCTAATGAAAGGACACACCTATGGTTTTGTGGGACTACAGAAACGTTAATCTTCAGTGAGTGGTGTTTACCGATCATGGTAAATTGGTTATGATCCTGCTGAAGGTAATACAGGACAAGTCATATTCCTGAATGAAACCTGGCTTAAATAACCTTAATGTTCAACCTTGAAATATGGCTACTTTGCTTGTCAGTCACTCAAAATGATCATACAAGGTTGCCAATGTACTTTTAACACAAGAGTCCAAGTTTATCTCACAAAAGAATGTTTGGATCTTATAAAAAGCAAAAATAAACATTCAATCCTTTTACCCAGCAATATCCTTTACAGGTACTCAATCCATGAAATGTCATTCGACTTTCACTTCAAACTTTCTTACTGAACCAATTAGTCTGTAAGTATTTCCTTTTGGCGACATTCACCAAATGTGATTGTCTCCAACTTTCCTTGACAGAGAGGCTAACTTTTCTGAGAAAAGCTATGTTTTTTTTCCTCTCAAGCCCGGTTTACTTGGACTACTGAAACAGCTTAAGACTTCCTTGCTGCAGTGCTGGCTTGGAGGCTGCCAAAACCAAAACTGCCCTTCTGTTGTTAAGAATCTTTTCTTCCAAACTTAAATCAACTCGCGTGCCCCCGACATCCTCTTCTCTGTAAAACTCAAATCAAAAATTCCCTCACAATTATCTTACCAGGTAGCTTGCTGAGTCAGAGTTTAAAATCACAATTTCTTTTAAAGGCTATCTTCATCTTCATGCTCAAAATGACCTTTTAACCATTTCATAAAAACAAAATCAGACTTTCACAGCACTAAAAGCCATAAATGCATTTTCCTCTACTTTAAAATCCAACATCCCAAATATTATAACTTATCATAAATCAATTTTTATTGCTGAATCTTTTTGTTTGTGCCTACGATGCAAGCATCACTGGTAAGACCAACATTTGTAGTCTATTCCTGATTATCTTGAGAAGCTGGTGGCATGCTGCAATCCATGTAAATTGCAACGATATAGAACGAGCTTTTGGATTTTGATCCAATGACTGTAGAAATTTAGAGCTGAAAATGTGTTGCTGGAAAAGCGCAGCAGGTAAGGCAGCATCCAGGGAACAGGAGAATCGATGTTTCGGGCATAAGCACTTCTTCAGGAATGAGGAAAGTTTGTCCAGCAGGCTAAGATAAAAGGTAGGGAGGAGGGACTTGGGGGAGGGGCGTCGGAAATGTGATAGGTGGAAAGAGGTCAAGGTGAGGGTGATAGGTCAGACGGGAGTGGGGGCGGAGAGGTCGGGAAGAAGATTGCAGGTTAGGAAGGCGGTGCTGAATTCGATGGATTTGACTGAGACAAGGTGGGGGGAGGGGAAATGAGGAAACTGGTGAAACCCGAGTTCATCCCTTGTGGTTGGAGAGTTCCTAGCCGGAAGATGAGGCGTTCCTCCTCCAACCGTCGTTTTGTTGTGGACTGACGATGGAGGAGTCCAAAGACCTGCATATCCTCA
>NC_057723.1:13830429-13845203 GCF_004010195.1 Chiloscyllium plagiosum | reverse complement strand
TGAGGTTGGGGTGGAAGGTGTTGGTGAAGTGGTTCAACCTCCTCGTGGGAGAACTAGGCGGCGCCGATACAGTCATCGATGTAGCGGAGGAAAAGGTGGGGGGTGGGGCCAGTGTAGTTGCGGAAGGTGGACTGTTCCACATATCCTACCAAGAGGCAAGCATAGCTGGGGCCCATGCAGGTGCCCATGGCTACTCCTTTCGTTTGGAGGAAGTGGGAGGATTGGAAAGAGAAGTTGTTCAGGGTGAGGACCAGTTCAGTCAGTCGAAGGAGGGTGTCAGTGGAAGGGTACTGGTCGGTACAGCGGGAAAGGATGAAGCGGAGGGCTTTGAGTCCTTCGTGATGGGGGATGGAGGTGTACAGGGACTGGATGTCCATGGTGAAAATAAGGCGTTGGGGACCGGGGAAGCGAAAATCATGGAGCAGGTGGAGGGCATGGGTGGTGTCCCGAACGTAGGTGGGGAGTTCTTGGACTAAGGGGGACAGGAGCAGGCGGAGACAATGGGTCGTATTTTCAGCTCTGATCTCCAGCATCTGCAGACCTCACTTTCTCCTCAGTGTAGAAATTTATACTGTTCTACTTGGAAATAAGAGACATGGAGGTGAACTTGCATCTAGTGGTATTCCCATGCTGCTCTTACTCACCTCAACTCTTGAATTCAGTTTTGTCTATTTTTGGACCAAGGCAATACTGGGGTCTGGAGCTAAATGCCTCTGGCAGAACGCTGATGAGCAGTGGGTAGCAAGCAGCTTGACTTCACTCTCAAAGATGCCTTCTACCATTTCGTTTGTAATTTTAGAATTTCAAAATGTTTCTTTGCTCCACTGCCCTAACTCACCCTCCTCCCCTAACCCCCATTCTTCCTTTGAAAATGAATCACTTTCTACTTGCTATGGATCAGGCCAACCCCCTCAAAATTTATTGAGAAGGTAGTCGAGCCTAACTTTTTTTCCAAAAACCTCAACTTCCACCTCATTCAACACTTTTTTAAAAATCAACTTAAATTACAGATGCAATTGATTGCTCAATCTACCAGGCTCAAAACAAAACAGACTTTACTCTTACACTCTAATTAAAATACAGACAAACTAACAAAATACTTAGCGAAATAATATATTAACGAATTATTTTGCTCCAATGTAGCTAAATCCCATAAACACACCCTTAGCAACGGTAAATTCAGCAAAATAGACCGACTCACATGCAATTCTAGCAGCACTAAGAGAATCTCAGCTTTTGGCTGTAACAAAGAGGAATAAGAGCTTTCACATTTGGCTTCAAGACCCCTACAACCGCTACTGAAGACTAAAACTAAATAAATCCTGGTTCTGTAGAAACTTGACTCCATTCAAGTTGTTCCTATTGTTCCATATTTTTCAAAACATCCAATGCCTCACAAGCTGTTTATTGGTTCTGGAGCACATTGCTCGTCACCTCTGTCTCAACCTTTTTAAAAAGTAAACCGGGACAAAATACACCTCTTAAAGCCATAGTATCAACACACCCTTTAGTCTGCCATGTTTCCCCATTCCCATCAACCCTGTCTTTGTCTTAGAGGTTCATCACTATTTGCAACACAGCTCACAATAGTAAGAAATTTTGCATCATTTGCGAAATTTTAAATATTGCCCCACACACTCAAGTGCAAGTAATTAAAGCTCACAAGCAGTGGTCCTCAAACACTGCCATGGGGAAGTGCACTATATTCCGTCCACCAGTCTGACAAACAGCTGTTCAACCATATTGGTCCCAAATATTGTTTCCCATTACTCAGTCAATTTTGCACCCATGTTGCCATTGTCTTTTTATGTTTGCTGATATATCTGTTATAGATAAGTTTTCAAACATCCTTTGGAAGTCATTGCACACCACATCAATTGCACTATCTTCAACAACCCTCTTGGTTACTTACTTGAAAAACTTAATCAGGTTAGTTAAATAATTCACTCTTATCAAATCCATCTGGCATTCCTGAATTAATCTACATTTATCCAAGTGACTGTTCATTTGGTCCGAGATTATTGTCTCCAGAAGTTTTACCACCACGGAGTTTAATCTCACCAGCCCGCAGGTACTGGATTCATCCCTTTTTTCTCATTGAACAAGGGTGAAACACTGCAGTTCTTTAGGTTCATAATATCAACCCTGTATCTGAGGAGCATTTCAAGGGGAGAGCAAGTGTCACCTCAACTTCTACCCTCATTCAGTCTTTTTTAAAAATCAACTTAAATGCACAAGACTTTATAATATTCCCTTCATCAATTTTTAATTGTCATTACTTAGTTGTATGTTTATAGAAGACTTTTGAATTCATCTTTTATGTTTACCCCCCCCAACTCTTCTCCCACTCTGCTTTTGTCATTCACTTTCCATGGTTCTCAATTGTATTATTTGTCTGACATAGGTCATAACACCATCCCACCACATTCCTTTTATAGCTTTGTATTACTCTACTTCTCTTGCATCTACTGTTTTATTTTCCCTGTCATGGAAATGACAACATTAATAGCCAAGGCAACAAGCACTATACACCTTCCAATTATGTTACATATATTACTCATTTATTTTCTGCCCCAGTTGCATAATTAGAAAGTTAGGGCTATGATGTTGTGACTCAATCTTTCAGACAGCACAAAAAGACACATTATGCCGAAGGTGCAAAGTCCAGATATGAAACACACTTATGCTTGATATACATTATCTGTGCTTCTGCCTAGCTACCTACAGAACTGAAATGCATTCTTGAAGAATCATTAAATCTGCAAACTTGAATTGCACAAAGTTGCTGAACACTGTACAGAGACTTCAGCCAATGAATCTTACTAAATCCAGTGTCACCTAGTAATTCTTGAAGTCTGCAAAAGTGCTATTAAGCTTTCAGTGTATGAAGTTTTAAAGAAAACTGTCCGCACGATGTGTTCATACAAATCCAATTATCTCATTTGCATCACATCCAACAGATTTTTTCCAATATCAATGTGTGCTAAAGAACAAAAAGACAATAAATGGAAAGCAGACTCGTGAATTGTTCTTCCCTCTTAGTTGTGGTCAGGCCAATAAAGTAACTTTTTTTATCCTAAGTGTTATTACTGTAGGATTTAAACTAAATTGGCAGGGGGACAAAAACATGCAGGTTAAATAGACAGTGGGAAGATAAGATGCACAAAGAATTGTGAAACACAGTTTGCACTAGAACAAGAAATACCTAAGGTAAGAAAAAGAGAGAATTCATTAATAGCGAACTACATGGAGGATCTCAGATAGCAATTTCTCTACCTCAAATACTACGTACATCAAGTTTTTATTTCAAATTTTTCTTACTTATGCACGTGATACTTTTTAAGCACGATAACCATTAGTGATATGCAATGGTTCATTCTTGTCCCAGGTCACACCACAAAATACAACATCCATAAAAATCTAAGGAACTGCTCAAAAGCTCAATCAGGTATTCTGATGTATTCATTATCCATTGCTTTCTGCCATATGCATAAAAATAAAATCAACACTGCTTCTATTTATTCAACGATCAAGTTACAAAATCCACCTCGTTAAAATCCTATACTTTGCTGAATTAAGTTTTCAATTTCATATACAGTTGACATTAGTTTAATCCATATTTGAAAGCAAACAAAACTTGATAATGATCATTTTCATTACCTACAAATAATTTCTATTTTTCTAACATTTTATATTCAGGAACTAAAGTTGTTATTCTCTTGGTTAGTATAATGCCACAAATGGGATACGTAGGACACTGGAAGCAGGTAAAAAGAATTTGCGAAGTGACAGGAAACAGTAAACAATTGTTTTTTTAAAACTGAAAGCAGGTCTACTAGGGTTCCAATGACTCGAATTAGGATCACTGCTTTGTGTAATCTACGTTCATGACATAGACTTGGGTATATAGGATATTGTTTCAAACTTGAGAGATGAGAAAAAACAAAATATTGTGAAACAAAGGATAGAGATAGACTTCAAGACTCCATAAAGAGGCTGAAGGAATGGAAACACACGACAAGTGAAGTTTAATGCAGAGAAATGTGGAATGATTCATTTTGGTGAGGAGGACAAATAACGCAAAGTAAAGGGTGCAATTCTAAAAGAGATGCAAGAACAGGGAAATCTGGGGTTTATTGCATAAATTATTGAACAGGGCAGAACATGATGAGAAAGCTGTTACTAAGGCATAAAAGATCTTGAAACAACTGGTCAAAAGTTCAACTTTATGAATAGAGGCTGAGAGTACAAAAGCAAGCAAGTTATCGTCAACTTGCATAAACATGTTAAGGTCTCAACTGGAGTCCTGTTTCCAATTCTGGGCAAAACAATTAAAAAAAAAGGCACTGCAGAGGACATGGAAAATAATTACTAGAATGGCTCCCGGGCTGAGAGAATCAAGTTACAACTTGGCATTTTTGGGGCTGTTCTCCACTAAAAAAGGATGAAAGGAGCTTTAAGAATCACAGAGTCCAACAGCACTGAGATAGGCCCTTTAGCCCAAACTGGTCCATGCTGACCAAAATGTTCAAAATCACAGGTGTCTGTATAGATCAGATTCAGAGAAACGGTTCCCATTGCTAGAAGGATTGAAAACCAGAGCTTTATTGCTTTGGCCACACTGTGAAAATTATTTTTTTACACACAATGTTTACTATATGGGAGTGTAGCTGAGGCAGGTTCCATTGATGCTTGCAAAAGAGGACTTAATAATTATCCCAAAAGTAAACAATATGCACATTGATGTAGAAAATTGCTTTCAATTGTTAATTTTGTGGGTTACCAGACAATTTGCCATCACTAATTGCTTTTGTCAATATTATAATAGATGACAACATGTTTAACATTGCAGGGATCGTAACTTAAATTCAAGTTAGAATGCAAATTGAAGATGGTACTAAGTTTTGACTGAAGGTTTTGGAACTTGCATATTCTTCAAATTATTAAAACCAAAGATAAACACAGATGCTGTTAATCAGAATCAGAAACAGCAGTTGATAGAATAGCTCAACAGGTACGGCAGCATCTACAAAGAGAAATCAGAGTGAACGTTTTGGATCCGGTGACCTTTCCTCAAAGGGTCTGAACAAGGGTCACTGGCCCTGAAATGTTAACTTTGATTTCTCTGCACAGATGCTGCCAGACCTACTGAGCTTTTCCAGCAACTGCTGTTATTGTTTTTCAATTTATTGTTCAGTTACAAATGTCACTGACCAAGCCTGTTTTTACTGCCCTTCTCTAGCGACCCAGTCATAGACCAGATATCCTAAATTAAGCTAGTCCCATTGGCCAGCATTTGGTCCATATCCCTCTAAGCCCTTTCTATTCATATACCTATCCAGGTGTCTTTTAAATATTGTAATTGTACCAGTCTCCACCAGTTCCCCTCGCAGCTCATTCCATACATACACCACCGTCAGCATGAAGAAGTTGCCCCTTAGGTCTCCTTTAAATCTTTCCCCTCTCACCGTAAACCTATGCCCTATAATTTTGGACTCCCCCTGGGAAAAGAGCTTGACTATTCACCCTATCTCTGCCCCTCATGATTTTATAAATCTCTATAATATCACCGCTCAGCCTCCGACACTCCAGGGAAAATACGCTCAGTCTATTTAGTCTCGCCCTATAGCTCAAAGTCTCCAACCCTGGCAACATCCTTGTAAATCTTTTCTCACACCTTTCAATTTTCACAACATCCTCCCTATAGCAGGGAGACCAGAATAGCATGCAATATCCCAAAAGTGGCCTAACCAATGTCCTCTACAGCCACAACATGATTCCCCCAACTCCTATGCTCAATGCAGTGACCAATAAAGGCAAGCTTATCAAATGCCTTCTTCACTACCTTGTCTACTTGGGAGTCCATTTTCAAGATGCTGTGAACCTGCACTCCAAGGTCTCTTTGTTCAGCAACATGTCCTAGGACCTTAGCATTAAGTGTATAAATGCTGCCCTGATTTGCCTTTCCAAAATGCAGCACCTCACATTTATCGAAATTACACTTCATCTGCTATTCCTCGGCCCATTGGCCCATCTGATCAAGATTCTGTTGTAATCTGAGGTAACCTTCACTGTCCACTACACCTCCAATTTTGATGTCATCTGCAAACTTACTAATCATATCTCCTCTGTACACATCCAAACCATTTGTATAAATGGACCAATCACCAATCCTTATGGCACACTGCTGGTCACAGGCCTCCAGTCTGAAAAGCGAGTCTCCACCACCACCTTTTGTTTTCTACATTCCAGCCAATTCTATATCTAAATGGCCAGTTCTTCTGGTATTCCACGTGATCTAACCTTGCTAACCAGTCTACCATGTGGAACCTTGTTGAACACCTACTGAAGACCATATAGATCAAGCTCACCGCTCTGCCCTTATCCAGTCATTGTGAATCTTCTTTGTAGCAGTTTGATACAACTGAGTATCCATCCGGATAACACAGACGTAAATCATAATGGAAGAGGAAAAGAGTCACATGTAAACTAGAGCAGGGGTTTGCTTCCACAGCACAAATTACCCAGTGTCTGTTTACAACAATCTACCAGTATCACAGCCATCTTTACTCATGGCTTTTTGTTGTCAAAATTCTGTTTAAACACTTCCAGTTTTCAAAAATGCTATGGTGTTGGAGCTCTCATTCTTGGATTACTATTCTGGTTTGTGAATTATTAGTTCAACAACATCATCACGATACTAACATACCCCAAACTCAAAGGTAAAAGACAGAGGGTGATGGTGGAGGGTTGTTTTTCAGACTGAAGGCCTGTGACCAGTTGAGTGCCACAAAGATTGGTGCTAGGTCCTCTACTTTTCATCACTTATATCAATGATTTGGATGCGAGCACAAGAAGTACAGTTAGTAAGTTTGCAAATGACACCAAAATTGAAAGTGTAGTGGACAGCGAAGAAGGTTACCTCAGATTACAATAGGATGTTGATCAGATGGGCCAATGGGCTGAGGAGTGGCAGATGCCGAGTTTAATTTAGATAAATGCGAGGTGCTGCATTTGGGGAAACTAAATCTTAGCAGGACTTAAACACTTAATGGTAAGGTCCTAGGGAGGGTTGCTGAACAGAGACCTTGGAGGGCAGGTTCATAACTCCTTGAAAGTAGAGTCGCAGGTAGATAGGATAGTGAAGGCGGCGTTTGGTATGCTTTCTTTTATTGGTCACAGTATTGAGTATAGGTGTTAGGAGGTCATGTAGCGACTGTATAGGACCTTGGTTAGGCCACTTTTGGAATATTGTGTGCAATTCTGGTCTCCTTCCTATGCAAAGGATGTTGTGAACCTTGAAAGGGTTCAGAAAAGATTTACAAGGATGTTGCCAGGGTTGTAGGATTTGAGCTGTAGGGAGAGGCTGAACAGGCTGGGGCTGTTTTCCCTGGAGCGTCGTAGACTGAGGGGTGACCTTATAGAGGTGTACAAAATTATGAGGGGCATGGATAGGATAAATAGACAAAGTCTTTTCCCTGGGGTCGGGGAGTCCAGAACTAGAGGGCAGAGATTTAGGGTGAGAGGGGAAATATATCAGAGAGACCTATGGGGCAACGTTTTCACACAGAGTGGTACGCGTATAGAATGAGCTGCCAGAGGAAGTGGTTGAGGCTGGTACAATTGCAACATTTAAAAGGCATTTCGATGGGTATATGAACAGGAAGAGTTTGGAGGGATATGGGCTGGATGCTGGTAGATGGGACTAGATTGGGTTGGGATATCTGGTCAGCATGGACGGATTGGACTAAAGGGTCTGTTTCTGTGCTGTACATCTCTAAGACTGTAATAGTGAGCCAATGTGGCCTTAAGAGAAGTTATTTGAAAACACAGGTTTTGATGATCTGCCAACTTTTGGTGAGTGTTGAATACTCAAGCCAAAGAAACAAACGGGATCATAACCACTTAATTGTTTATAAATCCCTGTTCCAATTCTGCTAGAGATCAAATAGATCCTCGTTCTAATAGTACACGTCACAACAAATTACTATTCTTCCCATATTTGTTAAAAAATTAACATTTTCACAGGTTTCCTGGTAGATTAGTAGATAAGTGCAGTGCCCAGTGTAGTACAAAATTATTCAAACTACTTTCAGTTAAATTCATGATCATATCCAAGCATTAAGAAATTGAGAAATGGTCTCAGCATAACAAAGCTTTGCAGTAAGTCAAAACAAAATCATAAGAAATTATAACACAACCATCTGATGTAGGTACAGCACTCCAAAAGCTAGTGCTTCCAATTAAACCTGTTGGACTATAACCTGGTGTTGTGTGATTTTTAAACTTTGTACACCACAGTCCAACACCATCATCTCCAAATCATAAAAGATCCCATCACTCATCAGGATATCCAGTGGTTTAGCTAAGTGCATGTCTCCTGATGTTTGAAGAGATTTGGACTTGCCTGCAAAGCTTTTCTGA
This sequence comes from Chiloscyllium plagiosum, assembly GCF_004010195.1. NCBI lineage: Eukaryota > Metazoa > Chordata > Chondrichthyes > Orectolobiformes > Hemiscylliidae > Chiloscyllium > Chiloscyllium plagiosum. The sequence continues at coordinate 13,836,779 of NC_057723.1, read as the reverse complement.
GTGATTGTTGGTATTTGTTGTCTTGACTCAGAATGAATGGCCATTTGACTAAAATATTGGAAGGCAATTAAGCATGGAATTAAGTCTAGTTCATGTCACAGACTTCAAGAGAGAAGGGAAACAGGATTTCAAAACGGAAATTCTTTATTTTGTAAATCTTAAAATTACAGTATTTTGCTTGGATTAACCATAATTTGAAATGGTCTTAAAATAATTATTTATTTAATAACACAAGTTATGCTAAAGGAACACAGGATGTGGAAAGGGTTTGGACAAGAAAGGAATTGTTTAAGGCTTCTCTATGAAAGAGGAATATACAAGTACTCACAAAATGAAACACATGGAATGAAACCATTTCAGCAAGATTTCATTGTTAATTTTCATGTATATACAATAAGATCCTAAACCTTTTGCACACATACCACATCTTTAATGCACAACATTTAAAATTACTTTTCACATAGGAAACTGTCTCTACCTAAGTTAACAAAAATAGCTACCATACTTTGTTCAGTGCACAGCAGTCAAAAACAACCCCTATTGATGAAGGGTCAGAGTAGTTTAAATTCATGTTAATTAATAGCCCCATGGAACTACCTTCTATGTTGGGACTGACCTGTTTAGTAGAAATACTCAAAACTATCTAAATAAACTGCAGTAAGATTAAATGTTGTAAGATTAAACAATGTTCCAACTACTAACTACGAAGGGCCAAGTCGTGATGCAAATAAATAATTTTCTTCATGACATCATGTCATTGTGTAGCAGAGTGGTTATTTGGCCCAAAACCCATGTAAAATATTCTTGCTTTCCAAAATCACAATCTCTTAGGAGCACGATTAATCTCATGTAATATTCCTCGTGAAAATGCACTTAAGGTTACTTTCATTTTCGCCTTACATCAATTTGAATACAAAGAGCCCTATAGATGGGAAAGATAGCCAAACATGTAAACAAGTAGATTGGGAGCCTCTACTTGTTGAGAATTATTGATGTGCAAATATTTTCACCAACCATTCAATTTCAAACAAAAGCTGAAGTTAATTAAGTGGAGCACAATACAGCTGATGCAAGGAAAGTCATAGACTGATCATCTATTACACAAATTATGCTATATTTCAATGATGCTGCAACATAACAGGTATTAATGATTCAGTTTTTTCAATATTGTGATCAGTTTTGGGTCCCATATCTAAAAATAGAATACGCTGGCCTTGGAGGGGATCCAGAGAAAGTTTGGAAGAATGAGGGGCTCGTCATACGCAGTAGTCATGGAGTCAGAGATTTGGAGCACAGAAACAGACTCTTCGGCCCAACTCGTCCATGCTGACCAGATATCCCAACCCAATCTAGTCCCACCTGCCAGCATCTGGCCCATATTTCTCCAAACCCTTCCTATTCATACACTCATCCAAATTCTTTTTTAAACACTGTAATTGTACCAGCCTCCACCACATCCTCTGGCAGCTCATTCCATACACGCACCACCCTTTGCGTGAAAAAGTTGCCCCTTAGGTCTCTTTTATATCTTTCCCCTCTCACCCTAAACCTATGCCCTCTAGTTCCGGACTGCCCCACACCAGGGAAAAGACTTTGTTTATTTATCCATGCCCCTCATGATTTTGTTAACCTCTAAGGTCACCCCTCAGCCTCCGACGCTTCAGAGAAAACAACCCTAACCTATTCAACCTCTCCCTATAGTTCAAATCCTCCAACCCTGGCAACATCCTTGTAAATCTTTTCTGAATCCTTTCAAGTTTCACAACATCTTTCCGATAGGAAAGAGACCAGAGTTGCACTCAATATTCCAACAATGGCCTAACCAATGTCCCGTACAGTCGCAACGTGACCTCCCAGCATCCAGTACTCAATACTCTGACGAATAAAGGAAAGGATACCATACGCCTTCTTCACTATCCTATCTACCTGCGACTCCACTTTCAAGGAGCTATGAACCTGCACTCCAAGGTCTCTTTGTTCAGCAACACTCCCTAGGACCTTACCATTAAGTGTATAAGTCCTGCTAAGATTTGCTTTCCCAAAATGCAGCACCTCACGTTTATCTAAATTAAACTCCATCTGCCACTTCTCAGCCCACTGGCCCAGCTGATCAAGATCCTGTTGTAATCTGAGGTAACCTTCTTCGCTGACAACTACATCTCCAACTTGGGTGTCATCTGCAAACTTACTAACTACACCCCTTATGCTCAAATCTAAATTTTATATAAATGACGAAAAGTAGTGCATCAATCCTTGTGCTCCACTGGTCACAGGCCTTCAGTCTGAAAAACAACCCTCCACCACCACCCTCTGTCTTCTACCTTTGAGCCAGTTCTGTATCCAAATGGCTAGTTCTCCCTGCATTCCATGAGAGGTAACCTTGCTAATCAGTCTCCCATGGGGAACCTTGTCGAACGCCTTACTGAAGTCCATGTAGATCACATCTACTGCTCTGCCCTCATCAATCTTTTGAGCTTTTTTGAAGAAGTAACAATCAAGTTGTGAGACATGTCTTCCCATGGACAAAGCCATGTCGACTATCCCTAATCAGTCCTTGCCTTTCCAAATAAATGTACATTCTGTCCCTCAGGATTCCCTCCAACAACCTGCCCACCACCGACGTCAGGGTCACTGGTCTATAGCTCCCTGGCTTGTCCTTACCATCTTTCTTGAACAGTGGCACCATGTTAGCCAACCTCCAGTCTTCCAGCACCTCACCTGTGACTATCGATGATACAAATATGTCAGTAAGGGACCCAGCACCACTTCCCGAGCTGACCAAAGTTCTAGGGTACACCCGATCAGGTCCTAGGGATTTATCCACCTTTATGCGCTTCAAGACATCTAGTCGTTGAGAACTCTGGGTTTGTACTCTATGGAGTTTAGAAGAATGAGCGGGGGGAACTGATTGAAACATACAGAAAACTGAGAGGCCTGGACAGAGTATGTGGAGATAGCGACTCCACTAGTGGTAGAGACTTGAATCCGAGGGCACAATTTCAGACTAAAAGGGATGATCCTTTTGGATTGAGGTGAGGAGGAAGTTCTTCAGCCACAGTGTGGTTAATCTGTATAACTAATTGGTGCAAATCCACCAAAGATCTTCAGACAGCTTCCAATCCACAAACACCTCCATCTAGAAGGAGGAGGACACCGGATACTTGTGAACACCACCATTTGCAAGTTCCATTCCATATCACTCACTGTCCTGATTTTGTCACTGTTTCTTCATTGTTGCGGGATCAAAATCCAGGAATTTTCCTTCCTCTGGGATTTGGGGGGGGGGGGGTGTGTGGGCGAAAAAGAGGAGGAATGCAGCAGTTTAAGATGGCAGTGCACCACCATCTTCTCATGGGCAACAAATGCTGGCCAGCCAGCCACGTCCAAGCCCCATGAATAATAAATAAAAAATGCTGTGGAGGTCAAGTCATTGCCTTTCTAAGATAGCTAGATTCTTGATTGGCAAGGGAATTGGGAGATATGGGAAGAAAGCAGGAAAATGGGGTTCAATGATCAAATGTAAAAACAGACTCGACGGATCAAATGTCCTAATTCTGCTCCTTTATCTTATGGTCTCAAAATCAATTCTGAAAATGTGTGTAGTTTGTACAAGAAGCCACCCATCTCATGTACTCATGGGGCAGTCCATCCGTTCCTCCACAAAATCCCACAGAATTCAGTCACAGTAACAGGGTCTGTATTCACTTCTTTTGAATTTGAAAAGGAATCACTTCCTTTATTTGCCACAAGAAGTTAGAGATTTGCATCAATAGAAACACAACTTGTAGTTACATAGCACCTATGAGCATGGAACAAAAAAGTTTTACAAATCTACAAATAGAAATAAATGCCAACCCAGATAAAGAGAAAAGGATGACCAAAAGCCTGGTATGATTGATGCAGAGAAAAAGCATATTTTTGTGATTATCCTTGCTCTTAAGGTGTGATTTACAAGGTTCAAAATTATGACATAATTAAGTTGAAATATAGATGCAAACCTAAAATTAAAAGAGTCTGTAACACCGGAAAGGAGGTGATTGCAGAGAAGAAAAGAATCCTTATGTCATGAATTTTAGTTGCCTGATTTATCAAATATTTTTCTGACTTTACATTTGAAGAAAATTTCATCAGGTACTCAGCCTTCATTTTGCTGGAAAAGTATTGACGAAACAGTATTAAAACTGTGACAAAGGACTGTGAAGTAAGTGCGTTTAATGTTTTAATCTGCAAAATACACCACAATCACAGGAAAACGAAACAGCACAATGAGGGACATCAACACAGGAAGCCCTGAATACATGAAAAAATCAAATCAAGATAAATCATGCTGTAAATTCTCTATCCTTGACTGGATAAAGAGGTCTGGAGATATGAGGTCAAGCGCTGTACATCAACAATTGAGGGAAGGTGTTAGAGGGGTAGGTTGTGTTCAACTGTGTCAAATGTTACAGAATGGTCAAGGAATACAGGAGAACTAGTGCACTACGGTCAATTCGCAGGGGTGTTATGTTACTGTGATAGAGGCAGTTTCAGTGCTGTACCAGGGAGAAAATCTGACGAGTGAAATACAAACAGTTAACTCCAAGAAATATGGGCATCGAGACTGCAGATGAACATGTATTTGGTATGGTAATTGGGGATGGTAAATCAAGATGGAGTTTTTTGGGAGATGATGGTAATGTGAATTTTGAAAGACCTGAACTAACATTGTAAGCAGCTATCCTAAAAAGAAATCATGTTGGGTGGGCAGCAGTGGACAATTTGTTGAAAACAAGCATTTTTAAAAATGAGTCCCTGAAGAAAGTTGGCCTTTTCAAGTGATCGCTTGGCTCAGAAGCAAAGAAAGAAGGCTTAGATGAAAAGCTCCTGACTTTCCTCTGGAAAATATTTTCCAACATGTAAATAAAATGTTTATTCACACCCATATCATCATTCAAGACCTCAGTGAAAAACTGGTGAACTATAACATATGCTCATCCTATAAAACCACTGCAGAATGCGTGGCAAAGTGAGGTGATACTTTCCTTCCAGTTAGTGCACAATTCAACATACCTGCACTTTCCACTGCAATACTGCTGTAAGGTGGAGGAGCAGCTTCAGCCCCAGATTCTGACACCTCCAATGGCTCTTCTTCATTCTGCAACTGCATTGACAAATGACAAATTAAAACCTGTGAAATCTGAAGTATTATTTAAAAGCAAACTTCAGGAATCATCATAAAATACTTGATGACTAGTTTGTTTTCAACCTCCAATGCAATACAGTTCAACAGAATGATTGCTTTCTCCCTTAACACACACAAGGCTATTCAGCCTGCTTACTTCATTAAACTAAAATGAAGTTGCTCATCCACACCCCTAAAAGGAGCTGCCATATGAGAAACTGTTAATGAGTTCAGATATTTTCTTTGTGTGCAGGTAAAACACTTTACATGTAATTAGTTTCGCAGCTGAAAGCATTGACTCTTTACTGAGCTTCAGCTCCATTTGAAACAGAACACCAGTCACCTCAATGTGAAGCTGCACGTTGGGTGGAGAAGGGAGAAAGAGATCAGTCGGCTCAATGCCCTCTTCACGACAAAAGAAGTGTCCAGATAGTGACCAGTAAAATAAGTCATAGTTTGTATGTTTTCCTTTCTCAATCATTGGTCCTGAGGCCCGATTTGGCTGGGATGAAATCTGTTGACATCCCAGCTCAACAACTTACTAAACTATTTAATCATCTGGGGACACTGTTCGAAAATTAGAATAATTCTTACTCTGTCTGGATATCATGGTCATAGAAATCCACAAACCTCACATTTCGGTTAAATTATTTTGGCCAAGGTAGGTAGCATTTGTAAAATTTTAAATAAGGGATTTTGGATGTCTGTTTCTGGCAGAAACTGTTCTTGGAAGTGTTCCTTTAATGTCATTTTTGATAAGAAAACAGAAGGACTTGATTTCAGCCAAGGCAGCAATGTGTAAGGTCAAGATCCCCAACCTAAAGAAAGCAGAGAAAAAAAAGACACTTATCAGCCAATCCTGCTGAAAGTGAAAGAATGGACAGCATCCACGACCAGGATTGGACTTCGTTGCGACATCCTACATATTACATTCTGTAATCATTAGCTGAAAAATGTGTTGCTGGAAAAGCGCAGCAGGTCAGGCAGCATCCAAGGTGCAGGAGAATCGACGTTTCGGGCATAAGCCCTTCTTCAGGAAAGAGGAGGGTGTGCCAAGCAGGCTAAGATAAAAGGTAGGGAGGAGGGACTTGGGGGAGGGCGTTGGGAATGCGATAGGTGGAAGGAGGTTAAGGTGAGGGTGATAGGCCAGAGAGGGGGTGGGGGCGGAGAGGTCGGGAAGAAGATT
>NC_057723.1:13809110-13830063 GCF_004010195.1 Chiloscyllium plagiosum | reverse complement strand
GGGAGGGAAATATATCCTTGGTGGTGGGGTCTGTTTGGAGGTGGCGGAAATGACAAAGGATGATACGATGTATCTGGAGGTTGGTGGGGTGGTAGGTGAGGACCAGTGGGGTTCTGTCCTGGTATCGATTGGAGGGGCAGGATTCAAGGGCAAAGGAACAGGAAGTGGAGGAGATGCAGTGGAGAGCATTGTCAACCACGTCTGAGGGGAAATTGCAGTCTTTGAAGAAGGAAACCATCTGGGTTGTTCGGTATTGGAATTGGTCCCCCTGAGAGCAGATGCGGCGGAGGCAAAGGAATTGGGAATATGGGATGGCATTTTTATAGAGGGCAGGGTGGGAGGAGGTGTAATTTTTCTGTAATCATTATCCAAGTTCAGAACAACGAAAGTTACAGGAGACTGCATGTGCTTGTGATCATTGGGTTTCCTAGAGATAGGGGAAATAGGGCAGGGTCATGCAGAGTCAGAGTCACAGAGATGTACAGCATGGAAACAGACCCTTCGGTCCAACCTGTCCATGCCAACCAGATATCCCAACCCAATATAGTCCCATCTGCCACCACCCGGCCCATATCCCTCCAAAACCTTCCTATTCACATACCCATCCAAATGCCTCCACCACATCCTCTGGCAGCTCATTCCATACACGTACCACCCTCTGTGTGAAAAGTTGCTCCTTAGGTCTCTTTTATATCTTTCCCCTCTCACCCTAAACCTATGCCCTCTAGTTCTGGACTCCCCGACCCCAGGGAAAAGACTTTGCCTATTTACCCTATCCATGCCCCTCATAATTTTGTAAACCTCTATAAGGTCACCCCTCAGCCTACGATGCTCCAGGGAAAACGGCCCTAGCCTGTTCAACTTCTCCCTATAGCTCAAATCCTCTAATCCAGGCAACGTCCTTGTAAATCTTTTCTGAATCCTTTCAAGTTTCACAACATCTTTCCGATAGGAAGGAGACCAGAATTGCACACAATATTCCAACAGTGGCCTAACCAATATCTTGAACAGCCACAACATGACCTCCCAACTCCTGTACTCAATACTCTGACCAATAAAGAAAAGCATACCAAACGCCTTCTTCACTATCCTATCTATTTGCAACTCCACTTTCAAGGAACTATGAACCTGCACTCCAAGGTCTCTTTAGAACATAGAACATTACAGCGCAGTACAGGCCCTTCGGCCCTCAATGTTGTGCCGACGTGTCATACCAATCTGAAGCCCATCTAACCTACACTATTCCATGTACGTCCATATGCTTGTCCAATGACGACTTAAATGTACTTAAAGATGGCGAATTTACTACTGTTGCAGGCAAAGCATTCCATACTCGTACGACTCTCCGAGTCAAGAAACTACCTCTGACATCTGTCCTATATCCATCACCCCTCAATTTAAAGCTATGCCCCCTCATGCTCGACACCACCATTCTTGGAAAAGGGCTCTCCCTGTTCACCCTATCTAACCCTCTGATTATCTTAGATGTCTCTCTGTTCAGCAACACTCCCTAGGACCTTGCCAGTAAGTGTAAAGTCCTGCTAAGATTTGCTTTCCCAAAATGCAGCACCTCACATTTATCTAAATTAAACCCCATCTGCCACTTCTCAGCCCATTGGCCCATCTGGTCAAAATCCTGTTGTAATCTGAGGGAACCCTCTTCACTGTCCACTACACCTTCAATTTTGGTGTCATCTGCAAACTTACTAACTGTACCTCTTATGCTCACATCCAAATCATTTATGTAAATGACAAAAAGTAGAGGACCCAGCACCAATCCTTGTGGCATTCCACTGTCACAGACCTCCAGTCTGAAAAACAACCCTTCACCACCACCCTCTGTCTTGTACCTTTGAGCCAGTTCTGTATCCAAATAGTGAGTTCTCCCTGTATTCCGTGAGATCTAACCTTGCTAATCAGTCTCCCATGGGGAACCTTGTCGAACGCCTTACTGAAATCCATATAGATCACATCTACCGCTCTGCCCTCATCAATCCTCTTTGTTACTTCTTCAAAAAACTCAATCAAGTTTGTGAGACATAGTTTTCCACACACAAAGCCATGTTGATGATCCCTAATCAGTCCTTGCCTTTGCAAATACATCCTGTCCCTCAGGACTTCCTCCAACAACTTGCCCACCACCGACTCAGGCTCATTGGTCTAGAGTTCCCTGGCTTGTCCTTACCACCCTTCTTAAACAGTGGCACCACATTAGTCAACCTCCAGTCTTCCGGCACCTCACCTGTGACAATCGATGATACAAATATCTCAGCAAGAGGCCCAGCAATCACTTCTCTAGCTTCCCACAGAGTTCTCGGGTACACCTGATCAGGTCCTGGGGATTTATCCACCTTTCCCCTTTTCAAGACATCCAGCACTTCCTCCTCTGTAATTTGGACATTTTGAAGATGTCACCATCTATTGCCGTACAGTCTATATCTTCCATATCCTTTTCCACAGTAAATACTAATGCAAAATACTCGTTTAGTATCTCCCCCATTTTCTATGGCTCCACACAAAGGCCGCCATGCTGATCTTTGAGGGGCCCTATTCTCTCTCTAGTTACCCTTTTGTTCTTAAGGTATTTGTAAAAACTCTTTGGATTCTCCTTAATTCTATTTGCCAAAGCTATCGCATGCCCCCTTTTTGCCCTCCTGATTTCCCTCTTAAACTCCTACTTCCTTTATACTGTAAGGATTCACTCAATCTATTCTGTCTATACCTTACATATGCTTCCTTTTGTTTTCTAAACCAAAGCCTCAATTTCTTTAGTCATCCAGCATTCCCTATACCTACCAGTCTTTCCTTTTACCCTAACAGGAATATACTTTCTCTGGATTCCCGTTTTCTTATTTTTTAAGGCTTCCCATTTTCCAGCCGTCCCTTTACTGAAACTAAACAATAGACAATAGGTGCAGGAGTAGGCCATTCAGCCCCTCGAGCCTGCACCGCCATTCAATATGATCATGGCTGATCATTCCTAATCAGTATCCTCTTCCTGCCTTATCTCCATAACACTTGATTCCACTATCCTTGAGAGCTCTATCCAACTCTTTCTTAAATGAATCCAGAGACTGGGCCTCCACTGCCCTCTGGGGCAGAGCATTCCACACAGCCACCACTCTCTGGGTGAAGACGTTTCTCCTCATATTATCTCAAACGGATAATATGTGAGTACCATATATTCAATGGAGCCTTTTTAGGAACTCAATGTATTTTACTGGGAAAAAAAATTATTCATTGGCTCTCAGTCCATGGGCAACACAAGTAAGGCCGTACTTACTGATGTTCCCTAGATACATTCAAACAAACATTTTGGACCTTGAAGAAACAGTCATTTTGAGAGTGGTGACTGCTTCCATAGAACGCCAGATTAGCATTCAAAACATGTTGACAAATGCACAGTGAAAGAAATAGGGATATGTGTCAAGATGGAGTGGCAATTGAAGGTGATGATGCTTCCAGGAATTTACTGCTCATTCATCTGCGAAGGTGGAGATCATGGATCATTGGGAGCATTTAATTTATCATATACTACCGGTGTTCTGAAGGAGGGGCTCTGGACTTGAAACACTTATTGTGTTTTCTCTCCACAAATGCTGCCCGACCTGCTGTTTCTCTAGCATTTCTTTAATTTAGGGGACTGAGCACTCAATACTGGACTGGTCATTCCAAATGCCCATTTATTATTCAGCAATTAATTTCTTAATGACTACAAAGACAATAAGATCAATACAAAACTACAGTAATTCACACAGAAGACTAATCTAATCTGAAAACATTGCTCGAAATGTTACTTGCCTGTATTACCTGTAATATATAAAAGTTATTCACTGCATATGCTTTGGAAATTGAGAGGAAAACTGGGATAAGCAGCTATTAACTACTCTAAATAAAGCGGCAATCAAACAGGAATTCAAATCGAAACTCCATTAACACATATAAAGATTTGAACCCGATTAATCAACCTCTCAGAAACAGAACCGAAAGCGATATCACCCACCTTAACAAACCAAGACACACATAGCAAGCGGGACAGAACACCAACGCTTCATCAGAGGCTGACTGATGATATTACCTGGTATGGTGACGGAACGTCTGAGAATAAATCTAACAGCTCAGCAAGCAAACTTAAAACCTCAAGCTGCAATCTTAGAATTGCACTTGTAACTTCTAAAATAGTGAAAAATTGTTCTGCGTTCTGGTTACCAACAGCCAGTAATATTAAATTCTCCAAACAGCAAAGGGACAATCAAAAGAAATTCTTACATGGTATGTGGCCTAGCAGTTGTTGCTAGGCCATTTCAGAGGGCAGTTAAGAGACAACCAAATTACTGTGAGGATGCTATCACATGTAAACAGACCAGCTAAGGTTGGCAGATTTCTTTCCCGAAAGAAATGAGTGAAGCAGATGGATTTTTATAATAATTGCAATGGCTGCATGGTCATAAGGCTACCTTTTAATGATCGATATTATGATAACAACATAAAATAAGTCAGCACAAATTCAAGAACAAGTCAGACAAGCTGAAGGAGATGAAGATTACCAAGACACCTCACGAGGAAAGTTAACCAATAACGCAGCCCACAACCAAAAAAAAAAATCAATCCTTCAGGTAAGCATAGTCCTCTGATGGCTTGATTGATAACATATACAAGAAGCTTGACGTGAAGTAATTATTTGTGGCCAACCAGATAAACAAGATCATACCATAAAATACAAAAGGATGCATTGGTGCCAAGACAACACTAAGCTGTCCTTACCCAAATAAGTCACTGTCAGTATTAACAAAGACGACAATATGTATTGCACAGCTCATCAACATTCTATTTACAAAACACCTAAGTAATGAAAGGAATTGGATCTAAATAATAACCAATACAATGATACTGTCTATTCCAATTACAGTTTGCTTCCATAAACCATTAGTTAATACAATGCCATCTGTTCTCAACTACAAGGTTGAATGCAACAACAGCTCATGGAGGTGACATACTTACACATACATCAAATTTACACCTTCCATTTTCTTTGAAATGTTACAAGGAATGCACTGACAGGAGTACTCAAACTATTTTATTGATCTATCATCAATTCCTTAAAAATAATAAAAGGGATCATGCATCCAATATTCTTGTCCTCCTTGGACAAGGTTAGTGACAATTTCCTTCTAGAGTGGAAGGGTTGGGGCAGATATTTGTAAGATATGTAGAGTTCACTGAGGTCAAGTTGGCTTCAAGATAAATTGACTGATGTCAGCTCAAGGTCAAGAGTGTGGTACTGGAAAAACACAGATCAGGCAGCATCTGAGCATGATGAGAAAGTCTATAGCCTTAAAACTTGTCTTTAAACATTTAGACTAAAATATAATGCTGAATTATAGAACACATTTACTGCACTAGAAAACAGACAGGCAGGAAGGCTCAGAAAAAGGGGGGATCTCAAGGAATGCAAAAGATAGGGACATCTGTGCTCACTAAGTGATAACAGGATGCTATAAGGCAATTAAGAACATTTGCCTTAGCATCGGTGAATCTGTGTGAACAGGACACCAAGTGATAACACAAGGCTGCTCCCTTGTGAAATTAATGAGTGTGTTTGATTCTGACCCTGAAACAAAACTTAGTACTATCAAAAACCTTGTAATTAACAGTCAGATCCTGTCAATTATAATGTATTCTTATTACCCCTTGCAAGTGGGGCAGATACAGAAAAACATCTTTGCTGTTATAAGACCATGACTTGAGAGTTCAAAAGGACACCAGAGAGAGACCATTTTAAGGCTGAGTCTGCTGAAGCCAGTAGAAAATTAACTCTTAGTATTTATCTGCTATGGATTGAATTTAAGCATTTTCAGACTTTATGATATTGAATAGCCAATACCGGTTATTAAATATAAACTCTGTAAAAGGTAATATTGACAAAGCTTTAACTTACTTGCTGTTCTTGCAGACCATTCTACAGACCTTACAGACTGCCCCACTGTCAATTCTAACTCATCAGATCTTATGTCTTATTTGAATTTGAATCACAACCCTGAAAAGAAAGCATGTTTAATTCAAAGACTAATGAATCAGTTTAAATGCAACCTTACGGTAACATCTCAGTCTCAGTACACAATGATTCAGAGCTTAAAAAGCTGGAGTCTGTTCCTAACTTTAATAAAAGTTATTCTAAGCCTAACATTGAAAAGATTCTGGCACATTTTGTAAAATAATTGTATCAGACATGTGAGCTGAGCAAGGTTACCTTATGAACGCTCCAATTAGCTCAGACTAGTACCTCTTTATGATAGGAGTTTATCTCACTAGTAGGCGCCTAACTCGGCTGGATATGTTTTTCCCACTTGATGAATTGCTTAGGGGCTGTAGGAGTGATTAGTCAAGCATACACAGACCTGTCAATTAACTTTTCTTCCTTACGAGTTATTGTCTTTCACTGTTATCTGTCTAATTAAGAACTTGCAATGTTTTTGTAAACTTTTGTATAAAGGAAGCAACTTTGTAGCAGTACATCGGAGTAGCCTGCGGGGCACTTGAAAAGCCGGTACCCAATCTTATTAGAACATTGGGGAAACTGAGCAAAGGCTACAACAACGGATGAATGGGCACCGCACAACAATCAACAGACAGGAGGGTTCCCTCCCAGTTGGGGAACACTTCAGTGGTCCAGGACATTCAGCCTCGGACCTTCGGGTGACCATCCTCCAAGGTGGACTTCGGGACAGGCAGCAGAGGAAAGTGGCCGAACAGAGGCTGATAGCTAAGTTTGGTACCCATAGGGAGGGCCTCAACCGGGACCTTGGGTTCATGTCACATTACAGGTGATCACCATTGCACTACACACACATACACAGATATTCCTACACACAAACACACACACACTCACATGCACACGGACACAGATACACACAGACACGCATACAGACACCCACACACACCCTTATAGACACACAGACTCCCACACATGCACGCCCTTACAGACTTAAGACACTCTGCACTCACTACACACACACACATTCTCACACTCAACCCCCACCCCAGACGGACACACACAGACAGACAAAGACCCACATGCACACATATATATTGTGTGGGGTGAATTTTTTTGGTACTTTCAGAGTTATATTACACTTTGCTCAAAAACCACATAGATTCATGTCGAACTCTGAGCTCAAAAACTGCATGAATTTATGTAAAACTCTGTTATCTCACTTTTTAGATTGGAATCAATCTAAACATGAGGTCACAGACAGAGAACACAGGGGGCTAACGCCTTCAACATATTGTCTAGCTATCACCATTGTTAACAGCTAACCCGAGAATGCAACTTTAAAAAAAAGGGTTTTGTGATTTACACATGAAAGAAGTGAAACTATCACTGTATTCTAACAGATGAAAGGCTTAACAGACAATCAATTCTTCAATGTATAATTTCAGTTACATCACACTGCACATTTTTGCTATAAATTCTGTGTTACGATCGAGCCCTCCACAATCACCTGATGAAGGAGCGTCGCTCCGAAAGCTAGTGTGCTTCCAATTGAACCTGTTGGACTATAACCTGGTGTTGTGTGATTTTTAACTTATTAGAACCTAGTTAGTTTAGCTTATAGGCATCAATGTTATGTGTAACAGTGACAGTGATGCTATTGGTAAATAAAGGGGATGACTAAAATTAAACTAGTCTCTCAGTAAGAGGTTTCTTTTATTCCAGTACGATCTCCGGGATGAACCAAGAGAGAGGCTAGCAGGTCCGAGTCCATAAGGGATTCCCTGGGCCGTCTCAAATCTGTACTTTAACAAGGAGAATCGATATTTCGGGCATAAGCCCTTTATAAGGACTTATGCCTGAAACTTTGATTCTCCTGCTCCTCGGATGCTGCCTGACCTGATGTGCTTTTCCAGCACCAAACTTTCGACTCTGATCTCCAGCATCTGCAATCCTCACTTTCTACCACCTGATGTTAACTCAAGGCAGCTAACCAACACTATTGCAAACTTGTCAGTCCAAATCTAAGTTAGTAGCTCAACCAAACCAAAAGGATATTTTTGCTGGTTCACCAGCCAAATTTAACTCTATTCTACCATTATCACTAGTCAACATATTGGGTTCTCCATTGAACATTATTGTGAGAGGACCACGTAAAATAATTTGCATTTATTTGATGTTTTTAATGGCTGTACAACACATCATGATGCATCACAAGAAGCAGATGGAAAATGGACAGATCGTTAGGAGTGATTGCCAAGACCTGGTTCCCAGAGAAGAGTTTCAAAAATGGTCTTAAACACAGGGGAATTTAAGGACAGACTTTCAAAGAATGGCTTCTCTAAGATTTTCAATTCAGTAGAGGGGAGGGAATTCTTCTTTCAAAGGTAGGATTCATCTTTCAAAGCAAAGGCGTGTGTTCCAAAACAATTCGCATTTGACACAATGTGAGAACATAATCTCATATTGGCATTCACTGCAGGTGGGAATAAAAGAAATTGTTTAAAAGAAACACAAATACCCTTCCAAACTGAATTACAAAATGTAAAGTTTGTTTTACACATGACCAAACAAGATGATAACCTCCCAACCCAAGGGGAAGTAAAATCTCTGACAGTACTCTTATAAATGTAACAATCAATTTGATGGCAAGTTATCTAACAAAACAGGCAGAGGGCCAATATCTAATGGAGTCATGTTTCTGGGAACTAATCAGTTCAAGAGTAGAGATACAAATCTACCTTTGGAAAGCTCTGCCTACTGGAACAAAAGTAGATTATGACATTAGTTCCAGTAAATATAAAGGGAAGACAAAAAAAAACCCAAAAAGTATACGACTTATTTTACTGTTTTTAGTAATATGTAGCAATTCCCACAGAACACTAATTTACATATTTCCAGAAAATTTCAACAAAAGAAGTGAGCTCTTATGATTTGAATTATGCCCAAGTCACCTCTTTAACTGCAGTAGTTTCCAAAAGACAGTAACACAACCGGTCACAAGTTTGCCTTTAAAATGCAGAGTCAGCTATTTAAATGAATCATGCGCTGACTCCTTCCTGATCATTTTCTTCTTCAGATATAAATTGTGTGTTTCTGTATTAATGCTGATAGTCTTAAAATGTCTTACTTCTCAAAAACTTCCTGTATAGATCCCAGGAATGAATTCTTCCTAAGGATTAATCAGCTGTCCTATCAAACATTTAAAATCTAAACGCTTTAAAAGAGGACAGTTTTGTTCCATTTTGTCAAGTTCTACCATTACAGCATTTTATCCTAAAGTCATTATATATCTGGAACAAACAAAAATTATATCCCTTTCTATTCAACCACAAAATAACATGCCTACGAAGGTTTACAAGTCACAACAACTACTTAAGATAGAACTCACATAGCTTTATGCCTTACTGTGCAGCACCTCCTATTCAATTATTCTGCACTGTATTCTAAAAATGCATACAAAAATATTTTACTTAAAAAACAAATTCTAAATCAGGAATGGAGATTATCATCATAGAACTATGTAGTAAATGAGGCAATTAATTAAAAAAAGCTTTCACAGCCAAACTGAATTTTATAACATTTAACATAGTAAAACATCCCAAAGCATTTCATTGAAACTTGTACAAACAACATTAAAAAGGCGCAGTGACTTGCAAAGAAGCATAATTACAGATTAAATTGGATTCAGGAGTGACTTGTCTGCAGTGTCTGGTAGCCACCCTCTACTGTCACAAGCTAATACTGTTAGAAAACATTCCTGGTGCTTTCCTTCAATATTAGTTTCCATTAGGGGTGGAGCAGTCACTATATCAAGGTTGCACCTCACCACTCAAAACGTAAACTGATCAGTTGTGAAGTATTTATAGTACTGGCAATTATTTATAAAACTGGTAAATTAGACATCCTGTTCAGACGGTCTTAGTCTTTCCTTGTTTTTAAAATCAGAATTCATGTCTCCAAATGTTGCTTTGGGCCCCATAATGCGTTCTACCCAGACATCAATGTATTTTTGCTTAAAGTAAAACTTTTTTTCTTGTTGGAAATAATTGACTTGCAGTGTCCTTGAGGGACAGACTGTGAGAATTAGACATTCCAGTCGTTTGTGGGAAAGGTCTCAAAAGTAGATTTGTGACTCCAAAGCGTGCAACTTGTAATCTAATTTCAAGCAAGTCGCTCCCCCAAAAACGTTTGCAATTCTAATCAAGAGTGTTTTAAACTGCTAGTCTCAGCACTGCAATGTTGACAGCTTCCGCAATCCTTTTACCTCAGGTTGTCGACAAGAGATTGACGCGGGCTCTCACCAGGACTAAGAGACTGTGAAACCTTATTTCAAGGCTTATGGGGACGTTTTTGGCGAGTGACATGAATCCAGTCCAGATGTTAAAACAAGGTGTGTGACCGTGACTGGCAACGATCAAGGTGTTCAGAAATGCTAAATTTCCCAACACCGGTAAAGGCATTTCCGGCCCAAACACGACCTTTGGTACGTAACACTTTTAATAAAAGGACTGAATAGCACCGGATGAACAACCATATTGTTTCCTATTGATCACCGATATTTATTAAAGCCAGTGCCACGTCCCACAAACGCTTTCGTCGTCTCCCCCACCCCCATCCATTTTAGAGGGTTCTCGGCCTGGAGGAAAACGCCAAACCTCGGTGTCGCCCAGCCATCGCCAGCCGGGCCGCCTGTGCGGGGCTGATAGACTCTCCCTCCCCGGGGGAAACGCCACTCACCGCCTGATATCGATTACTGCTGTCCGCCATGGCGCAGCGAGCGAACAGGTCTTCCTGCGACGGAGCGGGAGGATGGATGAGAGGGAGGAAAGCCGAGACGCCGCTGTTTATTTTCCTTGGGATTTCCGATCACCAACTGGTTCACGTCGCAGCCGCACCGGATGTGAGTGCCACAGATTTCGGGGACAGAGGCTGCCAACAGCGCCTCCCAGCCCGGCAGTATAGTCACTGCAAGCGCTGCAGACCTTGACAGAGCTTCGATCTGAGAATGCTGATACTACAATACTTTAGCAGAAGTAACTCTACTTTGCAGAGAGTGTAACATTTGCTCTTTTACTTCCTCCCTACTCAATATCTAAGGCGCCAACGCAGCTTCCAGGTGAAACAACGCTTTACCATCTAGTCTGTTGTACTCGTTGCTCACAATGTGGTCTTCTCTACATTGAAGAACAAATCGTAGGCTGTGTGACCAGTTCTCAGGACACCTATGTTCTGTATACAAAAAAGACCCTGAGCTTCCAGTTGCTGGCACTTCAACACACACCATGTTTCCTTGGCCAATTTCTGTCTCAGGTTTTCTGTAGTGCTCCAGCGAAGCTCCACACAAGCTGGCGGAACAGCACTTCATTTTCCACTTAGGAATCCTGCAGTCTCCTGGACTTAATATCAAGTTCAACAATTTTAGGATTTGAGCACCTTTCCCAATGCTCTTCCCCATCCAGCAGGCCTTGTCATCACATTGGCTGTTACCACACACTAATCATCGTCAACCACTATTTGTCCCCATGAACAGCCCAGATTGACCTTCAACTACTCCTTTGTCTGTCCAACTGTTTTTCTCTCTCATTGGGGTCTACCTTCACCAATCATTTACTCTCCCTCCACCCCATCTTCTATATAACAAACATCCCTTTCCTAGCTACCATCAGTTCTGAAGAAGGGTCAATGGACCCAAAACGTTAACTCTGATTTCACTCTACATTGCTGCCAGACCTACTAAGGTTTTTGACTTTGTTTCTGGTACTGCAAGTTTTGGATGCAAGGTAAGAAACCTATTCAGCAATATACCTGTAATCTATGCTCACTTTGGGTTCCACCACAACTACCACTTGGCTCCAGACCTCATGCAGCGTTAGTCCATACACATACAAAAGAACTGAATTCGTGAGACAAAATCCTGAATTCCATCCCTAACGACATTGTGGGTCTGCAAATGGAGTCTCCAGTGGTTGAAGAAGGCAGCTCACTACCACTTTCTCAGGAGCAACGAGGATTGGACAATAAATGCTGGCCCAGCCAATGATGCTCACATCTCGTGAATACATGGTAAAGAGTCAATGTCTGCCTTTGACATCAAGCAAGCATTTGACCAAATGTGACTTTGAGAAGTTCAAGTAAATTTGGGAACTTGAGGATAATTATACACTGGCAAGTGACATACTAAGCATGAAAGAAGACAGTTGTAGTTGTTTGGGGCCAATCATCTCAGCCTCAGGATATGGCTGTAGCAGTTCTCTATGGCAATGTGCTAGGCCCAAATACGTGCAAACACTTCAGCTTCCTTACAATAAAGATAAAATATTGCAGATGCTAGAAATATGAAAATACAAACAGAAAATGCTGAATAAACTCAGCAGCTGTGGCAGCTTCTGTGAAGAGAAAAACAAGTTTAACTTTTCAAGTCTGATATAACTTCTTAAGACCAACAGAGTTACTCCAGCATTCTCTGTTTTCTTCAACTTCCTTGTCGATCATTGTTTGGTTTGAAATGTAATCCTGTGCAAATGATTATTCTGGCTTTTTGTAGTCATGTCACTGCTACCATGAAGCACAGTCACGGCTTACATCCATTTGGACCAGTTCAATAATGGAATAGGTACTCTGAATGCAAAAATGGCCACTGACCACCTTGCTTCCATGTTCAGATGTGACCAGTAACTTCAGATTGCTCACCTTTATTTCATGTTAATTGGTTTTTAAAAGCCGTTACCAATCCCCAGGCCGCCTTGGTCGCTTCAATTTGTGCTTCCTCAAAACTCTTGGCATCAGTTCAGTCTGGGACATCAGGGTGGGACACAGCATTGGCCAGTCCTTCATGACATTTAATTTCTTTCCCCTTGGCATTTACATTCTACTATTTAAATATATAAATTAGTTATTTAAGCAATAGCACAGGCTTAGTCAATACATTCGGTTCTCTTGCTATCCTTCTTTTAAGGAACTGATCTCCAGGACATTACTGAAATAACATGGTAAAAAAAATCCTAGGGGCTAGGGGCAATAAAAGTAATCAATTTCTAATTCCATTTGAAAAACTTTGACAAAGTGCTGGGTCTGTAGATTGAAAAAGCAAAAATGGTCTCTAATAGATTGATATGCTGTTCTTGTCGGATGTGGGAGTTTAAGGAGAGTTTACATGTCACTGAGGATTATATCTGCAATAAATGCCGTTGGTTGTGAATCCTATCAGATTGAATGGATCGGTTGGAGAGACAGAGGCAATGAGGAATTTACAAGAGCAAGGGGATGTGATGGATGGCAGTTATATGAAGGGGGGAAAGTCTCAGATACGGTCACATAGATGGGTTAAGTGCAAGAAAGGTAAGAGAGGTAGGCAGGTAGCGCACGGGTGTTCTGTGGCTATCCCTATTTCAAACAAGTGTGCTGTTTTGGAAAAGGTAGGGGGAGATGGATTATCAGGGGAACGTCGCATGAACAGCCAAGTTTCTGGTATTGAGACTGTAATGCAATGAGGGGTACATTGGGTTCCAAGAGATCAATTGTGTTAGGGGACTCTCTAGTCCGAGGTACAGACAGATGTTTCTGTGGCCAGCAACAAAAACTTAGAATGGTCTGTTGCTTCCCTGGTGCTAGGATCAAGGATATCTCGGAGAGGGTGCAGAATGTTCTTGAGGAGGAGAGGCGCCAGCTAGAGGTCATTGTACACATTGGAACCAACCTAGGAAGGGAAAAGGTTGAGCTTCTGAAGGGAGATTACAGAGAGTTAGGCAGGAATTTAAAAAGGAGGTCCTCGCAAGTAGTAATATCTGGATTACTCCCAGTGCTAGTGAGGGCAGGCATAGGAGGACAGAGCAGATGAATGCACGGCTGAGGAGCTGGTGTATGGGAGAAGTATTCACATTTTTGGATCATTGGACTTTCTTTTGGGGTAGAAGTGACCTGTACAAGAAGGACAGATTGTAACTAAATTGGAAGGGGACTAATATTCTGGCAGGGTGATTTCCTGTAGCTGCTCGGGAGGATTTAAACTCGTAAGGTGGTTGGGGCGGGGTGGGGGAGGTGTTGGTGGGACGCAGGGAAATAGTGAGGAAAGAGATCAAGCTGAGACTGGCAGAGTTGAGAACAGAAGCGAGTCAAACAGTCAGGGCAGGCAGGGACAAAGCAGAGAACAAGGTAGGACTGATAAATTGAACTGCATTTATTTCAATGCAAGGGGCCTAACAAGTAATGGCAGATGAACTCAGGAACATGGGACTGGGATATCACAGCAATTACAGAAATATGGCTCAGGGATGGACAGGTCTGGGAGATTAATGTTCCAGGATACAAATGCGACAGAAAGGACAGAAAGGGAGGCAAGAGAGGAAGGAGTGTGATGCTTTTGATAAGGGATAGCATTACAGCTGTACTGAGGGAGAATATTCCCAGAAATACATCCAGGGAAGCTATTTGGGTGGAACAGAGAAATATGAAAGGGATGATCACCTTATTGGGATTGTATTATATACCCCCTAAAAGTCAGAGGGAAATTGAGAAACAAATTTGTGGGATCTCAGTTATCTGTAAGACTAATAGGGTTGTCATGGTAGGGGATTTTAACTTTCCAAACATAAACTGGGACTGCCATAGTGTTAAGGATTAAGATGGAGAGGAATTTGTTAAGTGCGTACAATAAAAATTTCTGATTCAGTATGTGGATGTACCTACTGGAGAAGGTGCAAACCTTGACCTACTTTTGGGAAATAAGGCAGGGCAAGTGACTGAAGTGTCAGTGGGAGACCCCTTTGGGGCCAGTGACCATAATTCCATTAGTTTTAAAATAGTGATGGAAAAGGATAGACCAGATCTAAAAGTTGAAGTTCTAAATTGGAGAAAGGCCAATTTTGATGGTATTAGGCAAGAACTTTTGAAAGCTGATTGGGTGCGGATGTTTGCAGGTAAAGTGAAGGCTAGAAAATGGGAAGCCTTCAGAAATGAGATAACGGGAGTCCAGAGATAGTATATTCCTGTTAGGGTGAAAGGAAAGGCTGGTAGGTATACAGAATGCTCGATGACTACAGAAATTGAAGGTTTGGTTAAGAAAAAGAAGAAAGCATATGTCAGGTATAGACAGGATAGATCAAGTGAATCCTGAGGAGAGTATAAAAAGGCAGTTGGTGTATACTTAAGAGAGAAATCAGGAAGGCAAAAAGGGGACATCAGATAGCTTTGGCAAATAGAGTTAAAGAGAATCCAAAGGGTTTTTACAAATACATTAAAGACAAAAAGATAACTAGGGAGAGAATAGGGTCCCCCAAAGATCAGCAAGGCAGCTTTTGTGTGGAGCTGCAGAAGATAGGGCAGATGCTAAACAAGTATTTTGCATCAGTACTTACTGTGGAAAAGTACATGGAAGGTATAGAATGTGGAGAAATGGGTGGTGACATCTTAAAAATGTCCATATTAAAGAGGAGGAAGTGCTGGATATCTTGAAATGCATAAAAGTGGATAAATCCCCAGGACCTGATCAGGTGTACCCTAGAACTCTGAGGGAAGCAAGGGAAACGATTGCCGTGCTTCTTGCTGAGATATTTGTATCATCGATTGTCACAGGTGAGGTGCCGGAAGACTTGAGGTTGCTGACGTGGTGCCACTGCTTAAGAAAGGTGGTAAGGAGAAGCCATGGAACTGTAGACCAGTAAGCCTGATGCCGGTGGTAGGCAAGTTGTTGGAGGAAATCCTGAGGGATAGGATGTACATGTATTCAGAAAGGCAAGGACTGATTAAGATAGTCAACATGGCTTTGTGGATGGGAAACTATGTCTCACAAACTTGATTGAGTTTTTTGAAGAGGGGAGAGCAGTAGTGATCTGTATAGACTTCAGTAAGGCGTTCGACAAGGTTCCCCATGGGAGATTGGTTAGCAAGGTTAGATCTCATGGAATACAGGGAGATATAGCCACTTGGATACAGAACTGGCTCAAAGGTACAAGACAGAGGGTGGTGGTAGAGGGTTGTTTTTCAAACTGGAGGCCTGTGACCAGTGGAGTGCCACAAGGATCGGTGCTGGGTCCACTATTTTTGTCATTTATATAAATGATTTAGATGTGAGCATAAGAGGTATAGTTAGTAAGTTTGCAGATGACACCAAATTTGGAGGTGTACTGGACAGCAAAGGTTACCTCGGGATCATGATCTGATGGGCCAATGGGCTGAGAAGTGGCAGATGGGGTTTAATTTAGATAAATGTGAGGTGCTGCATTTTGGGAAAGCAAACCTTAGCAGCACTTATTACACTTAATGGTCAGGTCCTAGGGAGGGTTGCTGAACAGAGACCTTAGAGTGCAGGTTCATAGTTCCTTGAAAGTGGAGTCACAGATAGATAGGATAGTGAAGATAGCTTGTGATATGCTTTCCTTTATTGGTCAGAGTATTGAGTACAGGAGTTCGGAGGTCATATTGCAGCTGTACAGGACATTGGTTAGGTCACTGTTGGAATACTGCATGCAATTCAATATCGGAGAGATGTTGTGAAACTTGAATGGGTTCAGAAAAGATTTACAAGGATGTTGCCAGGGTTGGAGGATTTGAGCTATATGGAGAGGTTGAATAGGCTCGAGCTGTTTTCCCTGGAGCGTCGGAAGCTGAGGGGTAACTGAATGAGGGGCATGGGAGAGGATAAATAGATGAAGTCTTTTCTCTGGGGTCGGGGAGTCCAGAACTGGAGGGCACAGGTTAAGGGTGAGTGGGGAAAGATATAAAAGAGACATAAGGGGCAACCTTTTCACACAGAGGATGGTACGTGTATGGAATGAGCTGCCAGAGGAAGTGGTAGGGGATCGTACAATTACAACATTTAAAAGGCATCTGGATGGGTATATGAATAGGAAGGGTTTGGAGGGATACAAGCCGGGTGCTGGCAAGTGGAAATAGATTGGGTTGGGATATCTGGTCGCCATGGATAAGTTGGACCGAAGGGTCTGTTTTCGTGCTGTACATTTCTATGATTCTGTGACTCTACAACAGTCACTTGTTGCCTTCCTCTTTGTGCATATATGCTGTTTGCACCCCCTGGAGGTGGCATGAGCCATTCACAGCTGTTCAAAAAAGATGGAGTACAAGCAACTATTGAATTCAAAACATGGAGTAAGAGTGAATCTGAGATTGAGTGTTAAAGAGCTGTATTGAAATACAGCTTGTTAAAGACAAATACAGGAACGTTCAAAGCTGCTAAAAGCTGCAGGAAAATGAACAAAGAGGCACTGGGTAAGACACATTCCGATAACTTTCCTCTTCTGGCCCTGGTCAAATTGAAAAACAAGAGAACTGGCGGTTTTTCCACTCCTCAGTGAAAATTTCTGAAACATAATGAAAAACCAGAGAAAGGGAGGCAGTGGCATTGTGGTCATGTCACTGGTCTAGTATTCCAGAACCCTAAATGGGACAGACTTCAAACAGATCTAGCAATTCAAAAGTGGGCATCCATGAGGCGCTGTGGGCCATCAACACAGCAGAATTGTATTCCAGCACAATCTGCAACTTCATGACCTGGCATATCTCCCACTCAACCATTACCATCAAGCCAGAGAATCAACCTTGGCTCAAAGGAGAGTGCAGGAGAGCATACCAGGAGTAGTACCAAAAGTAACTGAAAACGAGGTGTCAATGTGGTGAAGCTACCAAACAGGACTACATGCATGTCAAACAGCATAAGCAGCAAGTTTGGATTCCGCCAGGGCCACTCAGCTCCTGACCTCATTACAGTCTTGGTTCAAACATGGACAAAAGAACTGACTTTTAGAGGTGAGGTGAGAATGATAGCCGATGTCAAGACCGCATTCAACCAAGTGTGGCATCAAGGAGCCCTAGAAAAACTGGAATCAACAGGTATCAGGGGTAAACTCTCCACTGGTTTGAGTCATACCGGCAGATAGGAAGATGGTTGTGCTTGTTGGAGGTCAGATATCTCAGCTCTAAGACATCTCTGCACGAGTTTCTCTGGATAGTGTCCTCGCCCCAACCATCTTCAACTGCTTCAACAAGGACCTCTATCCATCATAATGTCAGAAGCGGGGATGTTTGTTGATGATTGCATAACGTACAGCACCATTTGCAACTCCTCAGATACTGAAGCAGTCCAATTTCAAATGCAACAAGATCTGAACAACATCAAGGCTTGAGCTGATAATTGACAAGTAACATTCGCGCCACACAAATGCCAGGCTATGACCATCATCAATAAGAGACAATCTAAGCATCGCTCTTGACATTGAACGGTGTTACCATCACTGAATCTCCCGTTATCAATATCCTGAGGGGTTACCATTGACCAGAAACTCAACTGGACTTGCCACATAAATACAGTGGCCACAAGAGCACGTCGGAGGCTTGAAATATTGCGGTGATTAACTCAGCTCCTGACTCCCCGAAGCCTGGCCACCATGTGCTAGCCAATGTCAGAAGTACGATGGAATACTGCCCACTTACCTGAATGAATACTGCCCCAACAACACTCAAGAAGCTTGACACCAGGTCAAAGGAATCTGCTTGATTGGCACTGCATCCATACACATTCATTCCCTCTACCACTGCGCTCATTAGCAGCAGTGTGTACAATCTAAAAGATGCACTGCAGAAATTCACCAAAGATCCTCAGACAGCATCTTCTAAACCCACAACCATTTCCATGTGGAAAGACAAGGACAGCAGATTCATGGGAACACCACCGCCTGCAAGTTCCCCTCCAAGCTACTCACCATCCTACTTAGAAATACTGTATATCGTCATTCCTTCACTTGCTGGATCAATATACTGAAATTCCTTCCCTAATGGCATTGTGTTTCAACCCACAGCATGTAGACTGTAGTAGTTCAAAGAAGGCAACTCACCACCTTCTCAAAGGTAACTGGAGATGGGCAATAAATGCCGGTCAGGTGAAAGAGAGGACTGCAGATGCTGGAGATCAGAGCCGAGATTACAGTGGTGCTGGAAAAGCACAGCAAGTCAGGCAGCACCAGGAAAGCCCTGGTGAAGGGCTTTTGCCCAAAACGTCAATTCTCCTGCTCCTCGGATGCTGCCTGACCTGCTGTGCTTTTCTCGCACCACTCTAATCGAGACAATAAATGCCGATCAGCCAGCGATGCCCAAATCCCACAAATGAATGAAAAAAAAACTAAGTTAGTGCTCTGGGAATATAGATTTAAATTACGTATGATGAAATTTAAATTCAATAAAAACTAGATATTAAAAAAATTGTTAGCCTCAAGGCACTCATATTACTATTGTTGATAGTCATAAAAGCCCACCTAGTTCATGAATGTCTTTTAGGGAAGGAAATCTGCCAACTTTACCTGGTCTGACCTATATGTGACTCCTGACCCAAAGTAAAGTGGCAAAACCAACAACTTGCATGCATTCGCAGAAATAAAAAAAGGGAATAACTAAAATAATCAACACACAAAAACAGAAATTTCTGGAGAAACTCAGCAGGTTTGGTAGCATCAGTGGAGGGAAAACAGAATTCATGTTTTACCTTGAACTGGAATTCCACTTGGAATTTGAACACAAAAATCAAAGCTGGTTTTCTCGTGCACGAATGAGGATGTATTGGCCAATATTTCTCAATCGACATTACAAAAGACACAGATTATCTGCTCACTATTTCTTGATAGTTTGTTACGGACAAACCGCCTGCTGATTTCCTCCAAAAATAACTGAACTTCAAAATACTTCGTGAATTCTTAAGTGGTTTGGTAAGACTTGGTGTCACAAAAGGAACGATATAATTGAAAAAATTAGCTTTTCTTCAACAAAGGAGAATCTAATAATCTATCCTCGACTTTCAACAGAATTAATATCATTGAATTCCCTCACCCTCAACATTCTGCGAGTCACCAGACCAGAACCCGAAATGAACCAGCCATATAAATACAGTGAGTAAAAGTATAGGCTAAAAGTAGGATAGTCTGCAAGAACCAACTCATCTCCTGACTTCACAACACCCTTACATTGTAGATGGTGCATCAGTAATATGCTGAAATGTTTTCCACATGTTCAAATGAGTGTAGCTCCAACAATATTCAAGAAATGTGACACCATTCAAAAAAAAGCAGTACTTTTTATTGCCATCGCAATTCCTCTTTCAACATTAATTCCCAGCACTGTGGAACTTTCAAACTGTCAATTTCTTGTTATCAGCTGCTCTTTCATGTAAGGATCACACCTGCTCAGAATTACTAGTTACTGCCTTGGGTGTTCATGTGACTGGGCAGACCTATTCTCCAGATTTTTGAGAACAAGTGGTAGGACAGCCCACAAGGTAATCAGATCTAGAAAGTAAGATCTGCTCCCTTTTCACTCCTTCTGTGATGCCTCATTATCTCATGATTAAGGCATTTGAACTCAAAGCACGGTGCAATTTGATGGAAAGGTTTTTACCATTTGCAGTGATTCGCAACAAGGTATTAATGTCAATTCTGTTACAGTTCAAGGACAGCTCCAGAACATCATTCCAGCATTTTCTTTATACTCCCCTGGAACTCTGGCCATCTGAGAGTTGAGAAAACAGGACCCAGTAGGGGAAATGTTATTTGACCATTCAAACACTTTGTCCAGTCTAGAGTTTACAGATTTTCCTGAATACTTCTGGATCTGGCTTCAGGATGGCACTAGAGTTTGTTCAATGGAGAACCATTGAACATGGAGTGTGCAGCGAAGGCAATGCTGGGGCCTATGTCATATACATGACCTCTAACGTGGTTGAAGTGTTGAGCCACGGGGTGGTTGGGTTGGTTGGTCCGGGTGTCCCAGAGGTGTTCTCTGAAACGTTCCGCAAGTAGGTGGCCTGTCTCCCCAATATAGAGGAGGCCACATCGGGTGCAGCGGATGCAATAGATGATGTGTGTGGAGGTGCAGGTGAATTTGTGGTGGATATGGAAGTATCCCTTGGGGCCTTGGAGGGAAGTAAGGGGGGAGGTGTGGGCGCAAGTTTTGCATTTCTTG
>NC_057723.1:13725905-13808757 GCF_004010195.1 Chiloscyllium plagiosum | reverse complement strand
CCCCACTCCGGCCTATCACCCTCACCTTGACTTCCTTCCATGTATCGCATTTCCAACGCCCCTCCCCCAAGTCCCTCCTCCCTACCTTTTATCTTAGCCTGCTGGCCACACTTTCCTCATTCCTGAAGAAGGGCTTATGCCCGAGACGTCGATTCTTCTGTGCCTTGGATGCTGCCTGACCTGCTGCACTTTTCCAGCAACACATTTTCAGCTCTGATCTCCAGCATCTGCAGTCCTCACTTTCTCCTCGATGAAACATTGTCCCCAATTTTCATTGATTGTGGCCTCTGGGCCAGGAAACTGAGGATCCAGTTGCGGAGAGTGGGGTTTAGACCGAGATCACTAAGTTTAGAAATCAGTCTCAAGAGGATAATAGTTTTGAAGGCTGAACTGTCATCAATGAGTAGGATTCTCACATAGCTGTTCTTGGTGTCAAGATGTTCTAGGGAGGAGTGAAGGACAAGTGATATGGCATCTCTCGTGGATCTGTTGGTCCGATAGGCAAATTGGAGTGAGCCTAGATTAATGGGGAGGCTGGAGTTGATTAATGCCATGACCAACCTTTCAAAGTATTTCATGACCACCGAAGTTAGGGCCACTGGGTGGTAGTCAGTGAGACATGCTGCATAGCCTTCTTCGCCACAGGGATGAAGTTGGCCCTTTTGAAACAAGCAGGGACAGTGGCCTGCTGCAGGGAGAGGTTGAACATGTCTGAGAAGACCTCTGCTAGTTGATATGCGCGTGCTGTGAGTGCACGGCCTGGTATTCCGTCTGGTCCATCGCTTTCCTTGGATTCACACGAAGGAAATCTGATCTGACCTCTGATGCAGTGATTGTTGGGATATCAATCAATGACAGTTGTCATGGCCATTGTTATTTAGACTAACATTCAATTTCAGATTTGTTGTTTGAATTCAAATTCCATCAAGTGCTATGGTGAGATTTGATTCCATTTGATCTGAGCCTCTGAATAGCTATCACCACAATGCTATCATTTCCGCAGAAATTCAGATAATGCAGATAACTAGTGGGTATGGCAAAGCTGGGATGCAAGTAGGTGGGAGGAACGAGTTGAAGAAGATGTGGGAAAGAGAACTGTTGTATGTCTTCCTTGCCTTTAAGAGAGTTCGCCTTTAAGTATTCCATGTGCCGTTTATATACTAAGTATTGCCTTTCACTGGCAAATAGACTGCTATGAGTTTATAAGCTGTAGACACAGAAACAAGTTGATTAATTGCAATATCTGCATCATAACTTGTAATGAATTTTACTGTTTGAAATAAACAAACCCACTGTCCCCATGACTTGTCCTACCTGCCTATCTTCTTTTCCACCTACCTACTCCACCTTCCTCCCTGACCTATCACTTTCATCCCCTCCCCCACTCGCCTATTGTACGCTATGCTACTTTCTCCCCACCCCCACCCTCCTCTCATTTATCTCTCCACCCTTCAGGCACTCTGCCTGTATTCCTGATGAAGGGCTTTTGCCCGAAACGTCGATTTACTGCTCCTCGGATGCTGCTTGAACTCCTGTGCTTTTCCAGCACCACTAATCCAGAACCATGGTGTTAACCAATCTCTGTTGAATGATTGACACAGGTGGCAGCAATGGAAAACCTTCCATGCTCGAACAGACAGCAAATAAGTTATTTTATCAGTGAAACACATCGTTGACATTTTTAAATGATGTTAAAGTCATCACAGTGCAGAGACTGTTAGAAACACAACTTTAATGGTAAGCAGACAAATATCTATCCAAGGTAGACAAACAGGAGGCTGGAAGAACACAGCAAGCCAAGCAGCATTAGGATGTTGAGCAGTCAATGTTTCTGGTATAACCCTTCTTCAGGACTAGATGTGGGGGTAGGGGAGGAACTTGCTGTGTTCTTCCAGCCACCTGTTTGTCTACTTTAGATTCCAGCATCTGCAGGTTCTTTGTCTCCAACTAAATATCGATCCAGAGGCCAGTTTACCACCCTTAAGAAATATATGTATGCCATATTGATAGCAAGCAAAGGAAAGTCAAAAGCATATTATCAGAATGTGCACAAAATTTCCTACATTAATTCAGGATACAGTGGACCGCCTAACAGAATTTAAAATGTTTAAACTGTATTCAGAGCTTCTCAATTTGAATGTATTCAATGTAAAAAGGCAAGCCTTTAAGATTTTCTTAGCAATTATGAATGTCTACACAGACTTGTCAGGTGATGATTAACAGCTGAAGAGCTGAAGGATCCCTCAAGATATTCAGCACATTAGACAAAGTCAGAATCAGATTAAACTTCTGCATTGATTGATTGGAATTTATGCCACTTAAAATTTATAATTAATTTCAACAGAATCCACACACCATTTTCTGAATAGATACATATAATGTGGCTCATTATGTAATTTTTCAGACGGGAAGTAGATGGCAGAATTGTTGAATTGGGAATTGTATCTATTCTCATGAAAATCTACCAGAAAAATAGACAAACTGAAGTCTTGCAGCATCAAAGATCTACTGAAGGGTGAATGTAAGTATAAAGTGATCCTTGCAGGTCAATGAAACTGATCGGTCCTGACTGCAAACTCAATAGTTGACACAAATCAGTAGAACAGCCAAATATAGCATTCACATGGAAAGTGTGGACTTCTGCATGTATCAATTGATTACCCACTTGCAATCAATTTGGCAACTTGGGGCAAAAATAGCCATTGGCAGAAGCAGTGCACGAGAGCAAAAACATTATGCTTCAGTTAAACATGGCACTGATGTGACCACATATGGAGTATTGCACACAACATTGATCACCTTAAGGAAGAATGTGAATGTGTTGAAAGGAATTCAGAGAAAGTTTAGGAGCCTAATACCTGGAATGAGTGGGTTGTTGTTTGATGTAAGATTGAGCAGACTAAGTTAATATCTATAGGAGTTGAAGAGTAGGAGGGGACATGATTGAAATATAAGATCCTGATAGATATGGAGAGAATGTTTCCATTTTTGAGAGAATCTAGATCTTGGTTCACTGTTTAAAAATCAGGGGTTGCACAAAACATCTTTTTTTCACTCAGAGGATTGAGAGTTTAGAGAAGTCTCAACCTGAAAAGGTATTGGAAAGCACAGTCCTTAAATATTTTTAAAGCAGAGGTAGATGGATTCATGTTGAGGAAGGGAGTGAAAGGGGTTTAAGGTAGCCAAGATCATTTAAATGGTTTCAGCTGGGCCCAAATGTGCACAAGGAGTACTTTGAAGCTAGAATAAAAACAATTTGGTATCCCACCAAAAGTGTTGACATGAAGTGATCAACAAATCTAAAACTGATTATGTGCCCAACAAGACAAGATTTGATGATCAAGTGTTTTACACTGTCAATGTCATGTAAAAAAAAATCAGTCAATACTCCATCTGAAGCATTTCCAAAAATGCAACTTATCCACCCTCAGAAAACTGGTGATGATTCTTTAGTTGCCGAAGATTGAACAGGAGCAAATGCTAATACACTACTCCTGTGAATTTTAAAATACATATTCCAACAGATATTGGAACCTGTGCCAAATCCTACAAATGTTAAATTTTCAGTGTACAATGCTCCAGCAATTCCATATGTAAGATGAATCATCCTGAAGTGTAAGTAAGATCAATCTGCCTGGATATCACAGATGTTCTATATCATTGTCACAGCTGGACCAATAATTGTAGGTATGCCAGGAAGCAGTGACCTCATTCTAATCATAATCCACCAGACAGACATCAGCCACACAAGACTATTCAAGATACATTTACAGAAACGAATATAAAAGAAGACCACAACTTTATTTTCCTCTGAATTAATAGAGGTAAAAACTCAGTTCTCTGTTGTGAAAAATGAAATTTCAAAAGAAAAGGCTGAACTTGTTCAGGTTAAATACAAAATTTATAATTTAATCTCTGAGACAATGGAGAATTTGAGGCAAACCTCTGTTCAGGTCTCAAGGGATGAATGAAGACTTGAAAGGAAGCAAGATGATCTACCAACTCAATATCATCAGTCCAATGAAAAGATTGGCAATTTTAAGGAAGATTTAAAGTAAATAACATAGTTACTATTTAAAGTAAATAGCACAGCCCCAGCTCAGCAGGAGCAGCTACAGAAAACACCATGGCTCACCTTAAAGCAATGCTGGCAGAAAATGGTAGACCCACAAAAATGGATGCACCACCTGTGCAATGAGGAGCTATAAGTCACCCATGAGACAATTCTTCCAGAAATAAATGCCAGCAATGATGCCCCAGAGAATGAACTCAGGCAAGAAATAAAGGAAACCAAACAATCATTGAGCAACTAGTGGAAGAAGTCCAGGCTTCCTAAAAAACAAGAAAAATAGTTGGACAGTTATTAGAGCAGGGTATGAAGAAGAAAAATATATTGATCAGATGACTCAGACTTTAGTAGAATTGGATGAATCCAAATAACTGTAGTGGATCAGGATAAGTGAATACTGGGATAGCAGCCACAGCCTGTGAAAGTAAAACTTGACAAGACAAACAAGAATAGCATACAACATCACTGATGACTATAGAAGTCAATGTACCTCCAAAGACACCATCACGAGATCTGGACTTATTAGCAAATTACCAATACATTAGACAAACTGATAAGTTCACTTATTGTTGTAAATAGTGAGACTTTATTTTAGAAAGAAAGGTTTCTTTTTTCATTCATGGGATGAGGGTATCATTGGCTAATGCTCATCCCTAATTGTTGAGTTGGTAGTTAAAAGTCAACCACATTCCTATGGTTGAGACACATGTAAGGAAGGCCAAACCAGGTAAGGATGGCAGTTTCCTCCTTTATAGGACATCAATGAAGCAGATGGGTTTTTCTGACAATCGACAATGGATTCACTGTCATCATTAGACTCTCAATTGCAGGTTTTCTAAAAATTGAATTCAAATTCCATTATCTGCTGTGGTGGGATTCAAACCCAGAAGGGTTTGTGTACCTTGTGTTTAAGGACTCCGTATGCATTGTGCATATAATGTTGTGACTCTTTCTGGTAGTAATTCTGCTATGGGTTTGTAATCAATACACACATAAATCACTTGGGTTTTTGTAGTGTCTGCTTCGCAACTTGGAATGTGATTATTCATGGTGCAGTGATTGTAACAAGGTCAGTGAGGTGGATCTCATAGAAACCAACAGAACTCGGATGCTGGAAGTCAGAAGCAAAAACAGAAATTGTTGGAAAACTTCCGCAGGTCTAGCTGCATCTGTGGAGAATCTGAAATGTTAACTCTGATTTCTCTCCACAGATGCTGCCAGACCTGCTGAGCTTTTCCAGCAATGTCTGTTTTTGTTTATGTTTGGACCTCATAGAATATGAGTTCCCTGACTGGGGCTGTTAATCTGGTCCAGTCAGGAAGCCTTGTCTGACAGATATAAATAAAGTGTCAGAAGTTCTGTTCACTCTGAGAGCTGGCTCTGAGGAAGCTAGGTCAGTGTCAAGCACTCTCCATGTGTAAATAAAGGGTGACTTGGCAAGTGGACACGAGCCTTTGTGGAGTTATTTTACAGGGATCTAATCAATCACTGATGAGCAATTGATTACTGGACCATTGATACTAACATGACAGGAACAGCCTCTTCCAGATGGTAGAACAGAGGAAAATAGAAAATTAGAAACAGGATTAGGCCTTTCAACCCTTCAATTTGAAATGGCTGTTCTTAACTCCACCTAACGCTCTCTGGGTCTGTATCCTTACCTAACAAAATCTATTAATCTCAGTTTTGTCATTTTCAGTTGACACAAGTTCAACAGCTTTTGTGAAGGAGAATTACAGATTTCTACTGCCCTTTGTGTGAAAAGTGTTTTCTGAGTTCACCCAGAACTGCTTGGCTCTAATTTTGTTATGCTCATGTCTGGTTTCTACCACCAATGGAATTTATTTATCTCTAATCCTATAAAATCCTTTAATCTTCTTCAACACCTCAGTTCATCACTTGCTAATCTTCTATATTCAAAGCATGTCAAACCAAGTCTCTACGATATATTATAATTTAACTTAAGTATCATTTTGGTGATTTTGCATATCAACATATGCTTCATAATGCGCAGTGACCAGATTTCAAAGCTATACTCTATAACCAGAGCTCTATAAAGTGATGGCATGACTTCTGTTCTTTGAATCCCAGCCCTCTTAAGATGCAGTAGGTAATGAAGAAGATTTTACAAGATTTCAGAAGTAGACAGACATTGTGGTGAAATAAGCGGCACATGGCAGATGAAATTATATGCAGAGAACTACATTTTGTTAAGAAAATAGGAGGTGAAATAGGAAGGAAATTGTACATATTCAATGTGGGTGTAGAAACAGATACCCAGAGATATATGTACACATAATGTTGAAGTTGGCAGGCTAAGTTCAGAAAGCTGTTAAAAAGCAAATCGGATCCTTGGGTTTATTAATAAATGTGTATTGAACAAAAATACATAATCATCTTTTATATAACACTTATTAGGTCTTAGCTGCAGCTACTGTATTCATTTTTGGGCACTGTACTTCAGGAAAGATGCCCAGGTCTTGGAGAGGATGCAAAAAGATCTACTAGAATGGCACCAGGGATGATGAACTTCAGTCACATGGAGACACTGAGAAAACTGAAGTTGGTTTCCCTCAAGTGAAAAGGAGATAACATGCACGTGTTCAGAATCATGATTGATTTTCATAAAATATACAAGGAAAGTCTTTCCAGTAACAGAAGGGTCAGTAACCAAAAAACACAAATTTAAGGTAGTTGGCAAAAGAACTACAGGCAATGTCTGACACGACCCTCTCTCTCTCGTAGCCCTACACACGGATGAAAAAAACCACCAATTCGACTGGGACAACACATCTATCCTGGGACAGGCTAAGCAAAGACATGCCGGAGAATTCCTAGAGGCCTGGCACTCCAACCACAACGCCATAAACAAACACATAGATCTATATACTATCTATCAACCCCTCAGAAAATGAACAGAAAATGACATCACCGCAAACCCAGGATCCCCTTCCAGGACAAACATATAAATAGAAAGCAGGAGACAACAGCTTTGCTTCACTTGGAGGTTGCCACTGATGATGTTACCTAGCCAAGTAATGAAACATCTGGATATCAAACCTACAGCTCAGCAAACAAAGCTACACCCTAAATGTTTGTAACGTTGTTAAGCATAGAAAATTGTATTGATCTAGAATGTGCTCCCTAAAAAAAATGGTAAATGTGATTCAAGAGTCAATAAAGAACTGAATAAATATGTGAAGGGAAGGAAATACAGAACCATGTAGAAATAGAAAGCAAGTGGGTTTAACTGGATGGCTGAAATAACGAGTCGAGAGTGTCGCGCTGGAATGCACCAGTGTCCTGTTGAAGGGCTTTTGCCCGAAACGTCAATTCTCCTGCTCCTTGGATGCTGTCTGACCTACTGTGCTTTTCCAGTACCACACTCTCGACTTGGATCTCCAGCATCTGAAGTCCTCACTTTCCCCTTGCTGTAATTACGAGTCAGCTCAGGCACAATGGCCTCTTTCTATGCTGTATGAATCTTTTGTCTTCTTAATTATTTCATCCTACCCCCTTATTTAGTATTTCCTGTTCTTGGATCATTAAATTTCTCTGCCTGTCCATAGATTTTAGCTTCTCACTGGTTTGAAATTATTCTGATCTTTCATTCTTAGGTCCTCAGTGGATGACCTCACTGCTCTTAGAAGTACATAGACTTTCCCTTTATCTGTCATGTTTGTTCACGCTGAAAAAAATTCAAGGTTACTTGTGAATGATCCCTTTGCAAATCTGTGATGGTGCATCCTGATCAAGTCTGGTATTGTGGTTTCCTGTGGCGGTGCTGAGGGAAAAGGGTGGCCTTCATCTCTCCCAGAACCACCAAGTTGGGTATGGGGCGATAACTTCCCTTTGTCAGCCATATCCCTCAGAATTGTGCAGTAGCACACTGTGAATGGCAGTTCCTGGCTTTCAGAGTTTGACCTGGTGCACAAGTAGACTTTAAATATGGCGCTGGTAGGGCAAATCTCAGATGGCCCTGGCAGTGGCAAGGACCGTCACCATTGCAATGAGAGTGGCTTGCTGTGTACAAAGCAACAAAAATAGTGGAGCATTGCGTGAGAAAGCTCAATGGCATCCATAGAGCAAACCTCTCCCTGAAAATTCCTAACATTGACATTTAGCTGATTTGTTTTGGGCAAACTCCATGAAGCATCTGGCACCAGGTGATCATTGCATTTTCAGAACTATGTAAACACCCATTGTTCAGGTGTGATTTCTTCTCATATCGTTAACATGAAAGGATCTCAGTTATCAACACATATGACTCATAAATAATTGCAAATTGCTTCAGTACTAAGATAACACTTTTCAATCTCATTGCATAATGATATTGCTTTTTAGCAATTTATTTGAATGTGCAAGCCTTGTCCATCTTGGGACTTGATGGAATGCTCCCAGTATTTATGTAATTTCAAGACTGAATACCTGCATTGGTCTTTGGTTAACTGATACATTTTCTTTTCTGCCTTGCTGTATCTTTTTGTCCATTGCATTTTCCATCTCTTCCTGACTTCTTCACTTCGGGTACACTAGTCAGCAGTAAAGGCTCCAAATCCAGCTGGTAGTTTGGCGCACTGACCTCTACACTGCTGAAGCCAGATGCCAACTCAAAGACACCTCCTCCTACCACCCCCTTGACCATGACCCCAGCCCCTCATCACCAAACCATCATCTCCCAGACCATACAGAACCTCATCACCTCAGGAGATCTCCCACCCACAGCCTCCAACCTCGTAGTCCGGGAACCCCGCACGCCCAATTCTACCTCCTTCCCTAGATCCACAAGCCTGACGACTCCGGCTGACCCATTGTCTCAGCCTGCTCCTGCCCCACCGAACTCATCTCCACCTACCTCTATGTCCTATCCCCCCTCGTCCAGGAACTCCCCACATACGTTCGAGACACCACCCACACCCTCCAAGACTTCTGTTTCTCCAGCTCCCAATGCCTCATCTTCACCATGGACATCCAATCCCGCTACACCTCTATCCGCCATGACCAAGGCCTCCAAACCGTCTGTTTCTTCCTCTCATGACGTCCCCAACAGTACCCTTCCACTGACACTCCCATTCGTTTGGCTGATCTGGTCCTCACCCTTAGCAATTTCTCCTTCGAATCCTCCCACTTCCTCCAAACCAAAGGGGTAGCCATGGGCACCCGTATGGGTTCCAGCTCTGCCTGTCTGTTTGTTGGCTACGTTGAACACTCCATCTTCCGGAATTACACCGGCACCACTCCCTACCTCTTCCTCTGCTCCACTGATGACTGCATTGGTGCCACCTCGGGCGGCCACAAGGAGATTGAGCAGTTCATCAACTTCACCAACACATTCCACTTCAACCTTAAATTTACCTGGACCATTTCTGACACCTCCCTCTCCTTCCTGGACCTCTCCATCTCCATTAATGATGACCGACTCGACACTGACATTTTTTACAAACCCACCAACTCCCACAGCTGTCTGGATACACCTTTTCCCACCCCACCTCCTGCAAAAATGCCACCCCATATTTCCAATTCCTCCGCCTACGCTGTATCTGCTTCCAGGAGGACCAGTTCCACCACAGAACACACCAAATGGCCTCCTTCTTTAGAGATAGCAATTTCCCTTCTCACATGGTTGAAGATGCCCTCCAGCGCATCTCATCCACATCCCGCACCTCCGCCCTCAAACCCCACCCCTCCAACCATAACAAGGGCAGAACTCCCCTGGTCCTCACTTTCCACCCTACCAACCTTTGCATTAACCATATCATCCACCAACATTTCCGCCACCTCCAAAACAGACCCCACTACCAGGGATATATTTCCCTCCCCACCCATTTCCGCAAAGACTGTTCCCTCCGTGACAACCTCGTCAGGTCCACACACCCCAACAAACCACCCTCAGGTTCTGGTACCCTCCCCTGCCACCGCAGGAATTGAAAAACCTGCACCCACACTTCCTCCCTCACCACCATCCAAGGCCCCAAAGGAGCCTTCCACATCCATCAAAGCTTCACCTGCACATCCAACAAAGTCATTTATTGTACCTGTTGCTCCCGATGCGGTCTCCTCTACATTGGGGAGATTGGACGCCTCCTTGCAGAGCGCTTTAGGGAATATCCCTGGGACACCCGCACTGATCAACCCCATCGCCCTGTGGCCCAACATTTCAACTCTCCTTCCCACTCTGCCGAAGACATGCAGGTTCTGGGCCTCCTCCACCGCCGCTCCCTCACCATCTGATGCCTGGAGGAAGAACGCCTCATCTTCCGCCTCGGAACACTTCAACCCCATGGCATCAATGTGGACTTCACCAGTTTCCTCATTTCCCCTCCCCCCACCTTACCCCAGTTCCAATCTTTCAGCTCAGCACTATCCTCATGACCTGTCCTACCTGCCAATCTCCCTTCCCACCCCGGCGCTGCACCCTCCCCTCTGACCTATCACCTCCATCCCCACCTCCATTCACCCACTGTACTCTTTGCTACCTACCCCCACCCTCCTCTCTGACCTATCACCTCCATCCCCACTGCCATTCACCTATTGTACTCTATGCTACCTTCTCCCCAGGCCGACCCCACCCCGATTTATTTCTCCACCCTGGAGGCTTCCTGCCTCTATTCCTGATGAAGGGTTTTTGCCCTAAACGTCTATTTTCCTGCTCCTCGGATTCTGCCTGACCTGCTGTGCTTTTCCAGCACCACTGTGATCTAAACCCTAAGGCTCCAAATCCAGTCAATTTCATATCTTATTTGCAAACATACTTGTATCACAGATGCAAGCAACCTCTTGGTCACATGCCAAGAGCAAGTTCACCACAGAACATGTCTTTGGGAATTTGAGTCGAAGAGTGTGGTGCTGGCAAAGCACAGCCAGTCAGGCAGCATCCGAAGAGAAGGACAGTTGACATTTCAATCATAAGCCCTTCAACAAGAATGAGGCTTGTGGGCCAAGGGGGCTAAGAAATAAATGGTAGGGGTGTGGGGCTGGGGGAGTGTTCTGACCTTGTTGTGATTGGAGGGTTGGGGGTACGAGGCCAGAGGTGCGGGAAGTGGAGGAGATGCACTAGAGGGCATCATTGACCTCGTGGGAGGAGAAAGTGCGGTCTTTGAAGGA
The DNA here is from genome assembly GCF_004010195.1 of Chiloscyllium plagiosum. NCBI lineage: Eukaryota > Metazoa > Chordata > Chondrichthyes > Orectolobiformes > Hemiscylliidae > Chiloscyllium > Chiloscyllium plagiosum. The sequence continues at coordinate 13,797,584 of NC_057723.1, read as the reverse complement.
GGCCATCTGGGATGTTCTGTAGTGGAACTGGTTGTCCTGGGAGTGGATGCAGCGAGGCAGAGGAATCGTGAATAAGGGATCGCTTTTTTACAGGATGCAGGGTGGGAGGAGGTGTAGTTCAGGTAGCTGTGGGATTCTAGAAGGAGGAGGAGAACTTCTTCGGCATAGGCATTCTTGGAAGAGGCTTCGCAATAAGGTTATAATTGGGAATGTGACCATCATTCATTCTGCCTAAAAACTCAGCCAAGGGAGTCACTGTTGATTCAAGAGAGCCAAATAAGACACCTACACTTCAGAATTCGTCCATACTCAACAGCTTCTCCCACCAGGAAATTACCAGTATTCATCTCAGAGCAGCATCCGAGGAGCAGGAAAATCAACGTTTCGGGCAAAAGCCCTTCATTAGGAATAGAGGCAGGGTGCCTGCAGAGTGGAGAGATAAATGAGAGGGGATGGGGGTGGGGAGAAAGTAGCATAGAGTACAATAGGCCTCCTTCTTTAGAGACCGCAATTTCCCTTCCCACGTGGTTAAAGATGCTCTCCAATGCATCTCATCCACATCCCACCCCTCCAGCCATAACAAGGACAGAATCCTCCTGGTGCTCACCTTCCACCCTACCAACCTTCACATAACCACATCATCCGACAACATTTCCGCCACCTCCAAACGGACCCCACCACCAGGGATATATTTCCCTCTCCACCCATTTCTGCTTTCCACAAAGACCGTTCCCTCCATGACTACCTGGTCAGGTCCGCGCCCCCCAACAACTCACCCTCCCTTCTTGGCACCCTCCCCTGCCACCGCAGAAATTGCAAAACCTGTGCCCACACTTCCTCCCTCACCTCCATCCAAAGCCCCAAAGGAGCCTTCCACATCCATCCAGGTTTCACTTGCACATCCACCAATATCATTTATTGTATTTGTTGCTCCCGATGCATTGGGGAGACTGGACGCCTCCTAGCAGAGCGCTTTAGGGAATATCTCCAGGACACCCGCACCAATCAACCCCACCACCCTGTGGCCCAACATTTCAACTCCCCCTCCCACTCTGCCCACATGCAGGTCCTGGGCTTCCTCCGCCACCGCTCCCTCACCACCCGACGCCTGGAGGAAGAACGCCTCATCTTCCACCTTGGAACACTTCAACCCTATGGCATCAATGTGGATTTCACCAGTTTCTTCATTTCCCCTTCCCCCACCACACCCCAGCTCCAGCCTTCCAGCTCAGCACAGCCCTCATGACCTGTCCTACCTGTCTATCTTCCTTTCCACCTATTCACTCCACCCTCCCTGGCTTCTCGGATGCTGCCTGAACTGCTGTGCTTTTCCAGCACCACTCTAATCTAGATTCTGGTTTACAGCGTCTGCAGTCCTTGTTTTTACCCAGTATTCATCTCAGTCTATTCAACAAAATTTCACTTCACCTGATGAAGGAGCAACGCTCCAAAAGCTTGTGATTTTAAATAAACCTGTTGGACTATAAACCGGTGTTGTGTGACTTCTGACTTTGCTGAAAATGTGTTGCTGGAAAAGCGCAGCAGGTCAGGCAGCATCCAAGGAACAGGAAAATCGACGTTTCGGGCTTATGCCCGAAACGTCGATTCTCCTGTTCCTTGGATGCTGCCTGACCTGCTGCGCTTTTCCAGCAACACATTTTCAGCTCTGATCTCCAGCATCTGCAGTCCTCACTTTCTCCTCAATGACTTCTGACTTTGTCCACCTAAGTCCAACACCAGCATCTCCATATCATAGATACTCATGAATGAAAGAGAATGCATTTAAACAATAGATTAATCTTTGTCTGCAGCTTCAATAATGCATCAAAAAAAATGTTCTGAAATGATTCTTCCAACTATTAATTGTCTCAAGAACAGACATTGCCATTTGATTTTAATTCTCTTCAAATATAAACTCCTGACTATTTAAACTTCCCAACGGGCTGCTAAAGCTATGAAAAAGTGATTAGCCTGAGTTAATCCTTCAATATTACCTGCAAGCAATTGAGGTTCTGAGTCCACAGTTGTTCTTGTGCTGGGGTCAAAATGTTCTACTGTGCTGGGAAACAGAATGCCCCAGGCTCAAACTGTCTAACATTAGAGATTCCTTTGTTCTGCAACTCCCTACAACTGAATATAGAGAAAATTGAGTCCATCATTTGCAGAGTCGAATATAAAATCTATGACCACAATCCTGGACAAGATGATCGGTGAGAGTTGTTGATTGGAGAGGAAGTTTGGAAATTGTTGAGTGGGATGGGGAAGTCATTGTGCAGGAGGTTTTTAAGTTGTTCGCTTGCCCTGTTAAAAAAACAATGAGCCACTTTGTACAGTCTATGGCTGCAGCAGTATTAGACCTCAGTGGACAGACTAAACCATACCCATCAGGAGAAAATTAAAAATTTAATGGAGCTTCTCAACTCGGAATCCACTGCTGTCTCGGAACTTATGTCTCTAAAACCTCACCTTGTGGCCACAATTACAAACATAAGACATAGGAACAGATGTAGCCATTCAATCCATCATATTTGCTTTGATACTCAATGAGATCATGGCTTATCTGATAATCAATAACTTTACTTTCCTTACTTTTTCCCCAGTCATAGGGCTGGACAGCATGGAAACTGACCTTTCAGTCCAGTTCATCCATGCCGAACAGATTTCCTAAATTAATCTAGTCCTATTTGCCAGCATTTAGCCGATATTGCTCTCAACCCTTCCTATTTATAAACCCATTCAGGTGCCTTTTAAATGTAATTGTACGAGCCTCCACTACTTCCTTTGGCAGCTCATTCCACATACGCACCGCCCTCTACATGAAAAAGATGCCACTTACGTCCCTTCTAAATCTTTTCCCTCTCACCTTAAATTTACACCCTCTAGTTTTGGACTCCACTAACCTGGGGAAAATACCTTTGCTATTAACCCTATCTATGCCCTTCATGATTTTATAAAACTCTATAAGGTCACCCATCTGATGCTCTGGGGAAGCCTATTCAGTCTCTCCTTATAGCTCAAAGCCTCCAACCCTGACAACATCCTAGTAAGTCTTTTCTGAACTCTTTCAAGTTTCACAACATCCTTCCTGTAGCAGGGAGACCAGAAATGAATGCGGTAATGCAGAAGTGGGCTGACCAATGTCCAGTGCAGTTCCAAGATGACCTCCCCACTCCTACTCAATGCACTGATCAACAAAGGAATCAATTGCTTCATCAATGAATTTCCTTCTATCAAAATGTCAGACGTGGAAATTGAACTAACTCAACAGAGGCTGGAATGCTGTCACCAAGTGACCCTTTATTTATACATGGAGAGTCCTTGACACTGATCCAGCTTCCTCAGAGCTAGCTCTCAGAGTGAATAGAACTTCTGACACTCCTGGTTATATCTGTCAGCCAGGGTACCCCTATATTGGACCAGATTAATGGCCCAAATTAGGGAACTCACATTCCATGAATGCCACTTGGCTGACCTCATTACAATCACTTACAGGGATGTTCACCAATGATTGCACAATGTTCTGCACAATTTATGACTCCTCAGAATCTGAAGCAGTTCAATGCAACGGGACCCGGACAATATCCAGGCTTGGGCTGACACGTGGCAAGTAACATTTGAATCACACAAATGCCAGGCAATGACCATCTCCAACAAGAGACAGTTTAATCTCTGCCCCTTGACATTCAATAGACAATAGGTGCAAGAGTAGGCCATTCAGCCCTTCGAGCCTGCACCACCATTCAATATGATCATGGCTGATCATTCCTAATCAGTATTCTCTTCCTGCCTTATCTCCATAACCCTTGATTCCACTATCTTTGAGAGCTCTATCCAACTCTTTCTTAAATGAATCCAGAGACTGGCCTCCACTGCCCTCTGGGGCAGAGCATTCCACACAGCCACCACTCTCTGGGTGAAGAAGTTTCTCCTCATCTCTGTCCTAAATGGTCTACCCCGTATTTTTAAGCTGTGTCCTCTGGTTCGGCACTCATCCATCAGCGGAAACATGTTTCCTGCTGTCAGGGTGTACTTTCAATGGTGTTACCTTCATTGAATCACCCACTATCAACAGCTCTGACCAGAAATTAAACTGAACTTCCGAAGAGGAAAAGGGAAGCATACATAAGGTCTAGGCAGCTAAGAACAGAACGGGCCGTGTAAGAATATCGGAAGAGTAGGACAAGTCTAAAACGAGGAATCAAGCGAGCTAAAAGGGGTCATGAAATAGCTTTAGCGAGCAGAATTAAGGACAATCCCAAAGCATTTTATTCTTATATAGAGAAAGGATTGGTCCACTAAAGGATAACGAAGGAAGGCTGTGTGTCGAACCTAAGAGACTGGGTGAGATACTGAATGATTACTTTGCATCAGTGTTCACTGAGGAGAGGAACATGATGAATGTTGAGATTAGAGATAGAAGTTTGATTAGTCTGGATCACGTTGACATAAGTATGGAAGATGTGTCGGGTAGGCTAGAGGTTATTAAGGTGGACAAATCCCCAGGACCGGATGGGATCTATCCCAAGTTGCTGAGGGAGGCGAGGGAGGAAATAGCTGGGCCCTGACAGATATCTTTGAGGCATCCTTAAATACAGGTGAGGTGCCGGAGGACTGGAGGGTTGCTCATGTTGTCCCACTGTACAAGAAGGGTAGTAAGGATATTCCAGGTAACTACAGAACCAGTGAGCCTGACATCGGTGGTGGGGAAGTTGCTGGAGAAGGTACTGAGGGATAGGATCTATTTATATTGAGAAAAGAATGGGCTTATAGGTGATAGGCAACATGGTTTTGTGCTGGGGAGATCGTGCTTTATCAACTTAATAGAGTTCTTCGAGGAAGTGACCAAGTTGATAGATGAAGGAAGGGCTGTTGATGTCATATACATGGACTTTAGTAAGGCGTTTGACAAGATTCCCCATGGTAGACTAACGGAGAAAGTGAAGTCATATGGTGTGCAGGGTGTTCTAGCTAGGTGGATAGAGAACTGGTTGAGCAACAGAAGACTGAAAGTAGTAGTTGAAGGGAGTTTCTCGAAATGGAGAAATGTGACCAGTGGTGTTCCACAGGGGTCAGTGTTGGGGCCACTGTTGTTTGTAATATACATAAATGATCTGGAAGAGGGCACTGTTGGTATGATCAGCAAGTTTGCAGATGACACAAAGATTGGTGGAGTAGCAGAAAGCATAAGGGACTGTCAGAGAATACAGGAAGATAAAGGTAGACTGGAGAGTTGGGCAGAAAAGTGGCAGATGGTTTTCAATTCAGACAAATGTGAGGTGATTCATTTAGGCAAGACTAATTCTAGAGCAAATTATACAATGAATGGAAGAGCCTTGGGAAAAGTTGATGGGCAGAGACATCTGGGAGTGCAGGTCCATTGTATTCTGAAGGTTGCTGCACAGGTGGATAGAGTGGTCAAGAATGCTTGCCTTCATTGGACGGGGTATTGATTATAAGAGCTGGCAAGTCATGTTAACATTGTACAAGATATTGGTTCAGCCACATTTAGAATACTGTGTACAGTTCTGGTCACCACATTACCAAAAGGATGTGGACACTTTGGAGGGGGTGCAGAGAAGGTTTACGAGGACGTTGCTTGGTATGGAAGGTGCTAGCTATGAAGAAAGATTGAGTAGGTTAGGTTTATTTTCATTAGAAAAAAGGAGATTGAGGGGGGACCTGATTGAGGTTTATAAAATCATGAAGGGTATAGACAGGGTGGATAGAGACAAGCTTTTTCCCAGGGTGAAGGATTCAATAATGAGAGGTCACGCTTTCAAGGTGAAAGGTGGAAAGTTTAAGGGGGATACACGCAGCAAGTACTTCACACAGAGGGTGGTGGGCATTTGGAATAGTTGCCATCAGAGGTGGTAGAGGCAGGCACATTAGATTCATTTAAGATGCGTCTGGATAAATGCATGAGTAGGTGGGGAGTAGAGGGATACAGATGTTTAGGAATTGACCGACAGGTTTAGACAGTACATTTGGATCAGCTCAGGCTTGGAGTGCCAAAGGGCCTGTTCCTGGGCTGTAAATTTTCTTTGTTCTTTGTACATAAATACAGTGGGTGCAACAATAGGTCAGAAGCTGGGAATACTGCAAGTAACTCACCTCCTGCTTCCCCTGTCCACCACCTGCAAGCTCATCCCCAAGCACTTGCCATCCTGACTTGGAAATATATCACCACCTCTGTCTCAACCTCACTTCATAAGGAAAAAATACACATCTTGAAGCCATTGAATCATCACAACTGCTTCTGGTTCAAAATCCTGAATTCCTGGCCTTAGAGCATTGTCATTCATGGTGTAAAAAGGCAGTTCACTACCTTCTGAAGAGCAACTAATGACTGGCAATAAATACTGGCTGGCCAGCCAGTGACGCCCACAGCCCATGACCGAATTTAAAATATCTTTGAAAACCTTACTGATTATCTCAGCCTCAACAGCATCCTGAAAATAATTCCAGAGATTCATAACTACTTGAGAGAAGAAATTCCTTTGCATTGCTGTCTTAAGTGTGCAACCTCTTATTTTGAGGTTATGCCCTTGGGTGCAAGACTCTCCAAACAGGGTAAACAACCTGACTACATTTCACTTGTCAAGCACCCTAAGAATCCTGTATGTTTCAATAAGGTGGTGTAATATTTTCTGTACTCCAAAGAATACAGATCCAACCTACTGAACCTCTAGTCATAAGACAGTCCCTCTATGCTCAATCTTGTGAACATAGATATACTCAATGCTAGTATATCTTTACTTTGCTAATGGGCCCAAAATTATTCACAATATTTCAGCTGTGATCTGATGATTGCCTTGCATAGCTTTAGCGAAACTTCCTTACTTTTGTAGTATATTATTTTTTAAACGAAGGCTAATATTCCATTTGCTTTCCCTGTTACCCACTGTTCTTGATTGCTAGCTTTTTGAGATTTGTGGATGAAAACTCCTGGTGTTCTGTACTTTTCTGCATCTTTTCTCCACTTAAATAATATTCAGCTCCTGCATTCTTCCTCCCAAAGTGCATAATCTCACATTTCCTCATATCATATTCCATCTGCCAAGTTTTTGCCCATTCAATGGTGGGATGGTGTGACTATCATATGTCCAAAGATTGGAGTGACTGGGCTTGTATACACTTGAGTTTAGAAGGATGATAGGGGATCTGATTGAGACATATAAGATTATTAAAGAATTGGACACTCTGGAGCAGGAAGCATGCTTCCGCTGATGGGTGAATCCAGAACCAGAAGACACAGTTTAAAAATAAGAGGTAGGCCATTTAGAACAGAGTTGAGGAGAAACTTCTTCACCCAGAGAGTGGTGGATACATGGAATACGCTGCCTCAGAAGGCAGTGGAGGCCAAGTCTCTGGATACTTTCAAGAAAGAGATGGATAGACCTCTTAAAGGTAGTGGAATCAAGGGCTATGGAGATAAGGCAGGAACAGGATACTGATTGTGGATGATCAGCCATGATCATAATGAATGGTGGTGCTGGCTCGAAGGGCTGAATGGCCTACTCCTGCACATATTGTCTATTGTCAATTAAGCTGTCCAGTATCCTTTTGCAGAGTTGTGTCATTCTCACCATTCGCCTTCCTACCTGTTTTTGTGCCATCCACAAACTTGGCTATAGTGCATTCACTTTATTCATTCAAGTCATTCGTACATATTGCCAATAAGTATGGACCTAGCACTGATCTCTGTGGGACACCACAATTTATACGCTGCAATCCTGGAAATGCTACCCTTATTCCAACTACCATTTTCCATTAGTTAGCCAATCATACACCCATGTTACTGTACTACCTTGAACATTATGGGCTCATATTTTAGCCTAATGTATGGTACATTTTCAAACATCTTCTGAAAATTAGAACATATTAGATCCACTTTTACCTTTTATATATATCCTGCTTGTTGCTTCAAGAATTTTAGTAAATTCTTCAGACATAATTCCACTTCATCAAGCAATGCTGACTCTGTTTGATCATTTTATGTATTTCTAAATGTTCTGCTATTGCTGTTCTTTATAATAGACTCTAACATTTTCCCAATTAAAGATGTTAAGCTGACTACCTGTTTTTCTTGTTTCCTACCGTTTTTAAATAAAGGTGTTACGTTGGCATTTTTCCAATCCTCTGATACTTTTTCAGAATTTAACAATTCCTGGAAGATGTTTTACTGGTGCATCCACTATCTGTAACTACTTGCGTTAATATTCTAGGATGTGTCAACTTCAGAGTGTTGGTTCACACAAAGCTAAGTGTTTCAAATGCCATGTGGTTTCAGGTACTGGAACTAAAAATGCCATAATAATTGGCACTTTTTTTGGCCTGCTGTCAATGGATTTTTAAAACATATTGCTGAGAAGTTATGAATGAATCACTTTTTAAAGCTTTTTAACCACTTACAGCTGCCCTATGTGGTTCGTGTCTGAAGAATATATAGTTTGGTGAATGGGCATAGAAGGGGTATATCTTGGCATCAGGGGCATAATAGTCTATGTTTGGGAGCATATGTTTTCATGGATGACATGGGAGGTGTGATTGGAGGCATACCTTGGCATGGGCAGCATGGAGTTGTTTGGGGCCATTCAGTGTCAGGAGGAGCGTTTTTTTGAAATTAGTATTCAAGATGTTCCCTCATGTAGGCTAACGTACACAACACCTCTGTGCTGCTGTGAACCACGACCCTTTAAGAAGCTGGTCTGCCTCCATAAAAATCGTTGAGGAGCAGGCCATGCCGGGTTCTGCAGTGGTGCATGCCAAGTCAGGACTGCAGAGTGTAGGCTCATGACCTGAAAATTGGGATCTGTTGAAATAAATCATTGAAATGTTACAGATTGTATCAAAACAAAATCAATAATGCTAAAGCAATACTGATGTTTATATTGTGCAGACTAGAAAACAGGGAAGTAGAATTTAATGCAATAAAATTACAGCTTTGATTCATTAGAACAATAGCTGACCTCCAAAGGTTAAATCACAAGGAGAAATTCTATAAACTGGGATTGTATTCCTTGCAAATTAGAAGGCTCAGGGATGATTTGATCAAATTTGTCAAGATATTAAGATGAATTTATAAGGTAGATAGAAATGGTTTATGCTGCTTGATGAATCCAAAGGTAATAAATTAAAAATTAGAGGCAGGCCTTTCACTAGCAAAGCTCAGAAACATTTTTACTTTTAAAGGGTGGTAAAGCTTCTAAGTCTCTTCTTGAAAAAGCAGTTGATACTGAGTCAATTATTAATTTTAAATCAATGAATTTCTATTAAGCAAAGGCATTGCAGGGCCTGGAGCCAAGTCAAGAGTTATATATTCCCATTGCAATACGGGTATGATCCATTTGCATACATGAAGTGGCACTTGACATCATGCCAGCTCCCATTTTCTGCACATGGAAAGTTTTAACCCAGAAAATTGAACTCTTTAATTTTGTTTTATACCTGGAATATTGTAGGCACTTTTGGTTTCCTTATCAGAGGAAGAATGTTCTTGCTGTGGAGGGAACCCAACGAAGGTTTACTAAATTGATTTCTGGGATAGCAGGACTAACGTAGGAGGAGAGAATGAATTGGTTAGGATTGTATTCATTGGAGGTTATAAGAATGAAAACCTTACAAAATTCAAACAGGACTAGAAGATTTAATGCAGGAAAGGAGTTCTTAATGGTTGGGAAGTCCAGACCAGGATATAGCTTAAGGATAAGGGTAAACTTTTTAAGGCTGAGACGAGGAGGAATTTCTTCACCCAGAGAGTAGTAAGCCGTGGAATTAACTACCACAGAAGCATTATGTGCTTTCAAGAAGGAGGTAGATATTGTGGTTGTGGCTAAGGGGGTCAAGAGAAAAGGGGGGAGGGCAGGTTAAGAGTTTTGAGCTCATTGATCAGCCATGATCATAATGAATGGTAGAGCAAACTCAAGGAGTCAAATGGCCCACTCCTGTTCCTATCTTCAATGTTGCTATGTTTCATTGAGAAATAAAGTCAAAGTTGTTGTTGATAGATTATCTGTCAGAAACACAGAAGTGCCTCAACTAGCAACAAACTAAAAAAAATTGCCCACACACAAACAGTAAAAATTTCAGTCATAAATAATCACTGAAATTATTGGGGTTCTCTGCACTTTTCTCAGCTTTACACGGGAAATTTGGAATCTCAATGATTCCCTTTCAAAAAATGCAAAACCTTGATACATGGCCTTTAATATTAAAACCATCTCAAAGTATGTCACATAGGTGTAATCAAAAATAAACAAGTCTCAAGCCAAAGGAGGTGTATTTGCATGTTATTGGCTCCACCTAGTGGCAGTGCTGGCCAATCCTGTGCAAGCCTGTGGAGTTAGGTCACAAATCTGCCATGGCCTAATTACAAAGCAGAGCATTCTTGTTGAAAGTAAGCGGCCTACTTCTGTTTCTGTGGGCAGATAATCCAGATGTTAGGCTAAACATGGAGAGAACAGGAGTTCAATTTCTACCATAACAGTTCAGATTCAAAATCAGAGTGATCATAAAGCTGCCAGGTTGTCTTATACACTCAACTGGTTCAGTAATGTCCTTTAGCTATGGAAACCTACTGTCCTTACTTGAATTGGATGCTGCATGATTCCACTCATACAGCATTGTGGTTGAATGTTTACTGCCCTGCAAAACCACTCTGTCAAGTAAGTCCACAATCGCCAGCTTAGGGCAACCTCAGATGGGTAAAAAAAACCTGAGAATTTAAAAATAAACTTAGATTTACTATTCACAACTACCTGACTTCTTAAAGTGCTTTGCAGTTAACTAAGTTCTTCTGAAGTGTAGTCAACATAATCATGTAAAACATTTGGCATCCAACTTGTGCACAGCAAAGTCCACAACCAAGGTGATGCTTGGCAGAAAATCTGCTTTTGTGATTGAGGGAAAAAATATTGCCCTGGACATGAAGGCTATTTTTATTTATTCATGGGATGTGGGTTTCACTAGATTTATTCACTAGATCCAGCATTTATTGTTCATCTCGAGTTGAGAAATAATTCCGCTGCTCTTCTTCAAAATGAGCATAGGTTTTGTTCTGTCCACCTGAGAGGCAAATTAAGCCTCTTCACTTTTTAAAAATCCTTTACAGGAATGGAAGCAACATCAATAATGTCTCTTATCCCTCATGCAAGGAATGCATGTTTCTGGAACAACTCTTAAATTTTCCCAGTAATATGCTACTGTACCAATTTTCTTCCTTCAAAGATTGGATCTCCTCATTCAAACTGTCATGCACACGTGCTTTTTCTGTTGCCTTAATCTGAAGGAAAGTTTCTTCCTCCTAACAGTCTCAAGAGACAGCCTAAGCAGAAAAACCTTTAACTTCGTCCTTAGTTAATGGTGGACTATGTATCTGACCCATTTTCCTTCCTTTGTACACAGGAGCAGATGCAAGCCATTCAGTCCTTTTTACATATTCTGCAATTCAGTGAGATCACTGCTAATCTGTCGCTAAGCTCCACCCACCTACCTTTACCTCATATCCTTTACTATTACAATTGCTATTTATTTCAAATTTAAAATTATTACTTTTTTTTGTGGGAGAGGATTTCATAATTCCCAACCTTTTTCACCTGAATGACACAGAGATTTCCACCTTGTCTGAGACTTGCCCACCAGCAGAAATTTCTTTCTATTAGCTTTTTGATTTTTTTTTCAAATCCTAAAAGCCTTGATCACTTCAACCTTAACTTTCTCTATTCTGAGGAACATACAACTAGTCAATGGACTCTCTGATCATGATCCAACCCTTGGTGCCTTGGTGAATATGCTCCATAATTCGTCAAAGGCCAATATCTTCTTTCAAAGGTGTATTGTGTCGTCAATTTAGTATTTTGTAGCTATAACAGATCTTCCTTTGTTTTCTATTCAAGTTCTCGAGATATAAAGGCTCGCATTCCATTAACTTCTGTGATTAATTTTTGTAACAAACCATTACATTTTAGTGATGTGTCTACATAAGTTCCAAAATCTCTTCATACCTTTACCATTCTTAGCTTTTCTCCATTTAAATATTATTCAGATCAGTTGTGTTTTGGCCAAAACAAATGATCTCCCACACCCAACATCAGAGTTGAACTGGATCTTAGCCAGAAGTCATGAACTTACTGTGTTCAGCTGTGTTGCTGGAACTTCCCTCATGCTTCACCTCCACTTGCTGCTTTGTAAAGATTTGCCTTTTCAAACATTGCATTGCTGCTGATGGCTTCCATGTTCCAGTATTATGAGAACTTTTGAGCTATGTTAATTTGAGAATGTGGACTTCTAATTTTAATCAGGGCAGAAAATGTACTATTTGTACCAACACAGAGGGAGGCAGTGATGTAGTAGTAATGTCACTGGATAACTAATCCACAACTCCAGGTTTATGTTTTGGGAACATGGGTTCAAATGCAACCATGGCAGATGGTGAAATTTGAATTCAATAAAAATCTGATAGAAAGCTTGCCTAATAGCCTACATCTGACTCCAGAACCACAATAATGTGGCTGACTCCTGGCTACCCTTGGGACAATCAAGTCTAAGCAATTATTGTTAGTCTTACCAGCGACGTCCACATCCCATGAATGAATACCAAAAAAGGCAAACTCCTTGAAACCTCCTGCAGAAGTAGAGCCCAGGTTCTGAATCCCTGATTGAAACCAGTTATAAGTATGACTTCACACATTTATCAGCCTTAAGTCTCAGCTGCCACTCATTCTAGACTACCTTCCTCTAATTCTGCCCATTTTAATGTTTGCATTATTATCAATTTTGATAAATCTTAGCGAGGTTTGAGAAGATTTGAAGCTCAGGTTGAGGTTCTGGATGTAGGTTTGCTCACTGAGCTGGAAAGTTCATTTCCAGACATTTAGTCATGCTATTAGGTAACATGTTCAGTGGGCGAAGCTCTTTTGATAATTCCTGTTTTCTATTTATTTGGGTTTCTTAGAGTTGGTGATGTCATTTCCTGTAGTGGCATCATTTCCTGTGGTAAAGTCACTTCTGGTTCCTTTTTTCAGGGGGTGGTAGATGGGGTTTAACTCGATGTGTTTATTGATAGAGTTCCGATTGAAATGCCATGCTTTTAGGAATTCTCGTGTGTGCCTTTGTTTGGCTTGTCCCAATCGAAGTGGTGTCTTTCCTCATCTGTATGTAAGGATACTAATGAGAGAGGGTCATGTCATTTTGTGGCCAGTTGATGTTCATGTATCCTGGTGGCTAGTTTTCTGCCTGTTTGCCCAATGTAGTGCTTGTTACAGTCCTTGCACAGTATTTTGTAAATTATATTAGTTTTGCTTGTTGTCTGTATAGGATCTTTCAAGTTCATTAGCTGCTGTTTTAGTGTGTTGTGCTTTTGTGGGCTACCATGATGCCAAGGGGTCTGAGTAGTCTGGCAGTCATTTCCAAGATGTCTTTGATGTAGGGGAGAGTGGCTAGGGTGCTGGATGATTTTTGTCTGCTTGTTTGGGTTTGTTGCTGAGAAATCTGCGGACTGTGTTCATTGGGTACCGTTCCTTTTGAATACACTGTATGGGTGATCTTTCTCTGCTCTGCGTAGTTCCTCTGTGCTGCTGTGTGTGGTGGCTCATCGGAATAATGTTCTGATGCAGCTTCGCTTGTGGATGTTAGGATGATTACTTCTGCAGTTCAATATTTGGTCCGTATGTGTTGTTTTCCTGTAAACGCTGGTTTGAAGTTTCCCATTGGCTGTTCGCTCTACTGTGACATCTAGGAATAGCAGTTTGTTGTTGTTTTCGTCCTCTTTAGTGAATTTTATGCCAGTAAAGGTATTATTGATGGTCTTGAAGGTTTCCTCTAATTTGTTTCGTTTAGTGATGACCAAGGTGTCATCCACGTAGCGAACCCAAAGTTTTGGTTGGATGGTTGGCAGAGCTATTTGTTCGAGTCTCTACATTACTGCCTCTTTTGGATATAGGTTTGCTCACTGAACTGGAAGGTTCATTTCCAGATGTTTCGTCACCCTACTAGGTAACATCTTCAGTGGGCCTCAGACGAAGCACTGCTGAAAATTCCTGTTTTCTATTTATAAGTTTGTGTTTCTTTGGGTTGGTGATGTCATTTCCTGTGATGTTATTTCCTGTGGTAAAGTCACTTCTGGTTCCTTTTCTCAGGGGGTGGTAGATGGGGTCTAACTCGATGTGTTTATTGATAGAGTTCCGATTGAAATGCCATGCTTCTAGGAATTCTCGTGCGTGCCTTTGTTTGGCTTGTCCTCGGATGGATGTGTTGTTCTAGTCGAAGTGGTGTCCTTCCTCATCCATAGTGAGAGAGGGCAGTGTCGTTTTGTGGCTAGTTGGTGTTCATGTATCCTGGTGGCTAGTTTTCTGCCTGTTTGTCTAATCTAGTTTTTGTTACAGTCCTTGCATGGTATTTTGTAAATGACATTAGTTTTACTTGTTGTCTGTGTAGGGTCTTTCAAGTTCATTAGCTGGTGTTTTAGTGTGTTGGTGGGTTTGTGGGCTACCATGATGCCAAGGGGTCTAAGTAGTCTGGCAGTCATTTCCGAGATGTCTTTGATGTAGGGGAGAGTGACTAGTGTTTCTGGGCGCGTTTTGTCTGTTTGTTTGAGTTTGTTGCTGAGAAATCAGCAGACTGTGTTCATTGAGTACCCATTCTTTTTGAATACACTGTATAGGTGGTTTTCCTCTGTTGTGCATAGTTCCTCTGTGCTGCACTGTGTGCTGGATTGTTGAAGTAATGTTCTGATGCAGTTTTGTTTGTAGATGTTGGGATGATTGCTTCTGTATGTGTTGTTTTCCTGTAGACGCTGGTTTGAAGTTTCCCATTGGTTGTTCGCTCTACTGTGACATCTAGGAATGGCAGTTTGTTGTTGTTTTGCTCCTCTTCAGTGAATTTTATGCCAGTAAGGGTATTATGAATGGTCTTGAAGGTTTCCTCTAATTTGTTTCGTTTAGTGATGACAAAGTTGTCATCTACGTAGTGGACCCAAAGTTTGGGTTGGATGGTTGGCAGAGCTGTTTGCTCAATTCTCTGCATTACTGCCTCTGCTAAGACCCCCGATATTGGAGATCCTATGGGTGTTCTGTTGGTTTGTCTATAGGTTTTGTTGTTGAAGGTGAAATGTGTGGTATGGCAGAGGTCCAATAGCTTGATGATACTGTCCTTGTTGATGAAGTTAGTGGGGTTTGGTGTATGTGCATTTGGTCTTCTAATAGTGTAGTCAGTGTTTCCTTGGCCAGGTTAATGTTGATTGATGTAAACAGAGCTGTTACATCAAAGGAGACCATCATTTCGTCCTCTTCTATGTTAGAGAACCGAATTATAGCCCTACTCAAAACACTTCAGAAATCTGGAGAAATAAATAAAGCCAACTTCCAAAAAATGAAACCAGATGGATCCAACACACCACGCTTCTACAGATTACCCAAAATTCACAAACCAGGAGCCTGCCTCAGACCCATAGTCTCACCACCTGGAACACCAACTTACAGATTGGCGAAGGAGCTACACCAAAGACTAAAACACTTAGTAGAAGATTCACGGCACTCCATCCACTCCATCCAAGAATTCCTGAAGACCATCAAAGACACTAAGAAGGACAACACATCCATTCTAGGACAAGCCAAACAGAGACACACGCGGGAATTCCTAGAAACATGGCATTCCAACTGGAACTCTATTAACAAACACATCCAGTTAGACCCCATCTACCACCCACTGAGAAAAAGCACAGAAAATAATGTCACGACAGGAAATGACATCACCAACCCAAAGAAACCCAAATATATAAATAGAAAGCAGGAATTATCAACAGTGCTACGCCGGGAGGCCCACTGAACATGTTACCTAGCAGGGTGATGAAACGTCTGGAAATGAACCCTCCAGGTCAGCGACCAACCTATATCCAGAATTTTGATAAATTTCCTTGAGGTTCTGAATCCAAATCTTGAACATAGAACAGGAGTAGTCTGAACATAGAGTCAAGGAGCACTGCCCCCCTACCCCCAATGACATCTTTGATCCCATTATTCTTCTAATCTGCACCAATTTTTGTCTATCTTTCAATATGAGGGTATTTCCAAAATGGACCCTGAACATTTGAACTTAATTTGTTGTCTTCTGTTTGGAACTTCAAGTGTCTAATATAAAAATGGTAAATACTGCAAATACTAAGGACATTTGGATCATCTGTGGAGAGAGGAAGAGAGTCAGTGACCCTTAATTGGAAGTTGAAAGCAAATACCTTTTGAAAATCAAACTACACAATACGGGGTTTACTTCAGTTATAGGAACAAACCCTTTGTCACTGCTTGGTTTTGTGCAGTGATGAAATCCACCTTGGAGATATTAAGTATTGCACACAAAAAAAAGTTTTTTTAAACTTATAGTTGCTGAGGCCGACATACATGGTTTTGGTTGATGTGCTTTTGTAGATTTAGGTGGGGAAAAGGGGAAAGCAATTTTGCTTTTTCCAGTCTTCTAAAAGAATCTGGGATATACAAGGTACCAACTAATATGTAAAAAGTAAATCCACACGCCAACTTTGAACTTGTTCAACATCATAGCATGGGGGCCATAGCTTCAAAGTTGATCTGTGACAAATGTAGAGGCCTAACAGAACTGACGACAAGACATCCTGGGAGTGCTGTGGCCACAACCCATACTCATGAACACATTGAGAGCACTCACATACCTTCCAGAGCAGCAGACTTCCATCTCTGACATTCATCGTAGCCAGTGACTTCAACCAGGCCAATCTCAAGAGGTGCTACCAAAACACCATCAATATGTCACCTGTCCCAGCAATCCTTGATCATTGCTACACAACCATCAAAGATGCCCACTGCTCTATACCTCATCCGCACATTGGACAATCAGATCACAATGCAATGCTCCTCCTCCTAGCTTACAAGCAGACGTTAAAATGTGAAGACCCAGTACAGAAAGTAATGCTAGTCTGAGGCAGCAGGAAAGCTTCTGCGGGACTGCTTGGAATCGGTGGATTGGTCTGTGTTCAAGAATTGAACTAACCTACATGAATATGCCATCACCAACAAGGATCTCATTATGAAGCATGTTGAGGACTGCATGCCAAACAAACCAATTTATATGTTCCCCAACTGGAAACCATGGATGAACCAGGAAATCCATTGCCTACCAAAGACCAGGCGTGCAGCGTTACAAGTCAGACAACCCTGACCTTTACGATAGATCCAGATATGACCTCTGTAACGTTTTTATAGGTGCCAAGAGGCAATACTGAACTAGGCTAGACACACAAACTAACCACACAGGCACCTGCCATCTCTGGAAAGGGCTACACAACATAAAAGGCTACAAAATGAAACCGAACAGAATATCAGACAAAAATACATCCCTCCCTGATGCGCTCAATGCATTTTATGCTCAGTTTGAGCAGAAGGTCAGCAAAATGGTGTCATCTGTCCCAACAGAATGGGATGCACCTCCTTCCTCAGTCACCATTGCAGACGCTTTTTGAGAGTGAACCTACGGAAAGTGACTGATCCAGATGCAGTGCACTCAGATCCTGCGCAGACCAGCTGGTGAGAGTATTCGCTGACATTTTTAACCTCTGCTTGCTACAATGTGAAGGCCCCACCTGCTTCAAGAAGACTACCATCAACTCAGTACCAAAGAAAACACATGCAACGTGCTTCAAGGACTACCACTCAGAGGCTCTGGACTCTATAATTACGAAGTGCTTCAAGAGGTCAGTCATGGCTCATATCAACTCGAGTCTGTAAACTTGCCTCGATCCCTTGCAATTTGCCTACTGGCGCAACAGGTCCATGGCATCACTACACTTTTCCCTGGAACATCTGGATAATAAGCCTACCTATGTTGAGCTTCTACTTATTAACAATGGCTCCTCCAACACTACAATCCCAAACAAACTCAAGTCCAAACTCCGGCTCCTAAGTATCTGTTCCTCCCTCTGCAACTGGATACTTGACTTCCTGATCCATAGACTGCAATCAGTGAGCACAGGCAACAGTCCATCTTCCATGACAATCCTCAATACCGGCACTCTGCAAGGCTGTGTACTCAGGCCCTTACTGTACTCCCTGTACACTCATGACTTTGTGGCCAAATTTCATCTAAAAGTTCGCTGACGACACCACTGTTGTAGGCCAGATATCAACGACGGGAAAGAATGCAGGTAAGAGATAGTGCTTGATGGCGAGGGTAAAACATAACAATCTCTTCCTCAATATCAGCAGAACTAAATAGCTGATCATTGACTTCAGAAAGCAAGGAGGGCATGCTTCATCCATATCAATGAAGCTGAGGTAGAGATGGTTGAAAACATCAAGTTCCTGGGAGTGACGACCACCGAAAATCTGTCCCAGATCACCCGCGTTGATGTGATGGTCAAGACGGCCCAACAACGCCTCTTCTTCCTCAGGACCTGAAGGAAATTTTGCACGTCCATAAGGACTCTCACCAACTTTAATAGATACACCATAGAAAGCATTCTATCTGGATGTATCACAACTTGGTACAGCAACTGCTCTGCCCAGGTCTGTAAGAAATTAGAGAGTTGTGAACAAAGCCAGTCCACGCAAGCCAACCTTCTACCCATTGACTCCATCTACACTTCTCATTGCCTTGGAAAGGCAGTCAACATCATGAAAAGCCCTTCCCACTCTGTTTATAATCTCTTCCAACCTCTTAAACACGTGTATCAACTGGTTGAAAAACAGCTTCTTTCCCCGTTATTTCACTTCTGAATGGACCTCTCAAATCTAATGTTGATCTTGTTTTTTGTGATAATTTGGAGATGACGGTGTTGGACTGGGGTGTACAAAGTTAAAAATCACACAACACCAGGTTACAGTTCAACAGGTTTAATTGGAAGCACACTAGCTTCCGGAGCGACGCTCCTTCATCGGTTGATTGTGGAGGGCTCGATTGTAACACAGAATTTATAGCAAAAATTTGCAGTGTGATGTAACTGAAATTATACATTGAAAAATTGATTGTCTGTTAAGCCTTTCATCTGTTAGAATACAGTGATAGTTTCACTTCTTTCATGTGTAAATCACAAAACCCTTTTTTTAAAAGTTGCATTCTCGGGTTTTCAATGTATAATTTCAGTTACATCACACTGCAAATTTTTGCTATAAATTCTGTGTTACAATCGAGTGCTCCACAATCACCCGATGAAGGAGCGTCACTCTGAAAGCTAGTGTGTTTCCAGTTAAACCTGTTGGACTATAACCTGGTATTGTGTGATTTTTAACTTTGCTTTTTGTGCACCTTCTTTGCAGCCATAACTTTGAACTCCTCGCTCTGTTCAATTACCCTATAATGTTTGTATGGTATGATTTGCCTGTGCTGCACACAAAACTTTTCACGGCACCTAGGTATTGTTTTGCATACAATATGATCAATAGGTGGAGTAGATGTTTGGGTTGAACAGACAGCCAAAAACTGGAAACATTTGATTGATGTGCATTAGTGTAAGTGGCTATGATACTACACGTGTAATTCAGAAGCCTGGCCCTGAATGATTCTCTGAACAATTCAGAGAGCAAAAATTCAAAATTCACAATTGCTCTTTGAGAAATTGAATTCAATTTTTAAAGCCTGGAAATAAAACGTTATCATAAAAGACAACTGTGAAATTATTGATTTGGAATATAACCATCAACAAACAGGAGTTCATGAACAAGCTCCTCGCACTTTTTGTAGATTATAATCTTCTAAGGGTTTTTCTCAGTTCTAAATCACATCACGACTTTGATTTTGAGGTTATTGAAATCCTTAAGAAACATGCATAGCATCAAACAAAATGATGACAAGTCATCATGGTGCCATGACATATATTTACCTAAAACAGTTTGCAATAAGGAGCTGGAATTATACTGATTTTCCTTCACTCTCGTCATGATGGAATAATTTAACCACCACAACTAATTTCTTTGAACACCCTGGAGAAGAATTTCTAGAAATTCTCCTCCAGTGTGGAATGCCTTCGTCAGGTCACCATAAATTTAAAGATCTACCTTTACCTTGGAGTTTTCTGACGGCTTCTCTCATTACTTTTGTTTGAGTGCTCACGTCCTACCCTCAAATATTAATAATGCGAGTTAATTATCCAGTGGAATACAAAGGAAGTGCTACACAATCAGTGGTGTTGTCTTTCAGGTAGGATGTTGAACCAAAGTCCTGTACGCCTTTGCAGATAGATATAAAACATGTCATGGTAATGTTTCTAAGAAGGGAGATATCCCTGGTGGCTGTGCTTAGTTGATATCACAACAACAAATTATCCAGTTATTAACATGTTGTTTGTGGACGCTTGTTGTGTGGGACTTACCGGCCACCTTTCCAATGTTACAAAAGTGTCTATAGTTCGATGATTGTGAAATGTTTCAGGTCAGCCCAAGGGTGTGAGTGATGCTACACACATACAAATCGTTTCATTTATGGATTCTTATTGCCAATTAAATTTGGTCTCTTCTGATTGCCAAAAATTACTTGTCAGTCAGTCCTTCAGGATAGAAGATCACTTGCTTCCACTCTGATTCTATGGGTTCTGAGATGACTAATAAGTTCAATACATAATCAGCAGATTCTGCCACATGGAGTCATAGAGTCATACAGCATGGAAACAGACACTTTGATCCTGATGAAGGGCTTTTGCCCAAAACGTCAATTTTACTGCTCCTCGGATGCTGCCTGAACTGCTGTGCTTTTCCAGCACCATTCCAATCTAGACTCCATTCAGTCAATGTTGACCATAATCCCAAACTAAACGTGTGCCACCTGCCTGCGCATGGCCCATATACATTCATATATTTATCCAAATGCTTTTTAAACATTGTAATTGTATCTGCATCCACCACTTCCTTTCGAAGCACATTCCGCACACAAAAATGATTTTCGTATTTCAAAACCCAGAATACAAATTGTAAAATGAATTATTCTTTTATCTGTTCCTCATCTATTTATCAAATTTGTGCTGTACTTTAAGTTGTTTCAACAAAAGACTTCTTGAATCTAAGGAAAGCAAATTTGCTAAGTAACATGATGTAATTTTAGTTTCTTCTTTTGTTCCCTTTTTCCTCTGACAGTTATTTGTGAAGCAGCTATGGCTCAAAAAGTTAGAAATATAGATTGTTTGGAGACTTGTCTGTTCCCTTCAACATTTTGACTCTACCTCTTTACTTTCCCCAATGAAATGCCTCAATGTGTTTGATCACACATGTCAATAAAGCTATTGGAGCTGCTGTTGTTGGACTGCCTTTTTTGTCACCAGATTTGGTATCTCACTAGTGCTTAAGAACTTTCACTATGCACAACTCCTTTGGGAGCTCCTTACAATGTCTATCAGTCTATAGCTCTCTGGGAACAATCATTTCTCTTTCCTCCTTCTAAATCATAATTTCTGCTTAGAGCATATCTGAGCACCACATCTTAGGAAGGATGTATTTCCTTAGAGGTTGTAGGTTTCCAAAAATGATACCTGGACTCCTGTGGTTAAGTTATACAAGGAGATTATAAAATTAGGCATATTTTCTCTCGAATTTAAGGTAAGGGGTGATCTGATTGAATAGACAGAATAGAAAAAGCTAAACCATTTCCAATGGTTGGAGATTCTTGTAAAATTGGGGTAGGCCATTCAAGAGATGTCAGGAAGCACTCAACACACAAAAGCTGGTCGACGTTTGCAACTCACTTTCAGAAACGGTAGATGATGCTATGCCAGTTTTTAATTTTAAATCTGAGGTAAATTAAACTTTTTTGTTGAGAATAACTATTCTGGGACATGTGCCAAAGGCGGGCCAATCGTGCGAGGACACAGATCAGCCGTGATCTCCTTGTATCGCGAAACACGGCTCGAGAGCCTGAATGGCCGATTCTTGTACCTAACTGCGGACTCATTATAATCGAAATGCCGAGAAAATTAGCTGATATTTTTGATGCCTTGAAAAAAATGACTCCACAACGCGAGCAGATGATCAAAATGCTGTGAAGAACCTGTCACGGGATGTGGTTGCTCAAGAAGGTGGCCCAGCATCTCAGGAATGATATTTACGAAAAGTAGGCTGTGGAAAAGCATGTGCCTGCAGAGTCTTTTCATTGCATCCTGCATTTATCTAGCACTTCATTTTGCTGACGGGTTACCGCTGTGCAATTGCCGCCTCCTCTCGTTGCTAGGAGACAGCTTTGCCGCAAAAAAAGGTGAGCCTGCTCTCGCGATAATAGATTTCACAGCTATACGTCGGGGAAGGCGTGGCCTGACTGGCGTCCGATCACGTGGTGACGTGCCTCGTGCGTTTTGTTCAGTAATTCAGTCATAATTTTTTGTCCCTCTCAGTAAATACATTAATCGCCAAGATCAAAAAGAAAAGATCTCAGCCTGCCGCTTTTTTTTTTCTCTCCCTCCTCGTCATCACGAAACGTCTATTTGTTCCGTTGGTCGCGAGAGGCGTCCGGTCGTCCCGCCTTCTACGGTTCGGCCGTCCAATGACTAGGCGGTGCCGTCCGTCCGCCCCGTTCTGATTGGGCGATCCTGCTGTCTATCACACAGTACGCGCCGGCACGACGTTTTCAGGTTTGATTGAGCAGTGCGGCATCATCGTTTTTTTTTCATTTCTCCTTCTCCCAATCCCCCCTCCCTTTCTTTCGCCTTCAAGTAAATGTGCCGTGCGTCTCGCATATAATATCCATTCTATCAAAACCCGCGTTTTAACTTTTTTCCCTACTTCTCTGTGCGAGAGCGGGGAAAGGAAACTGAAATTGGGATTGATCGATTGCTCCTTTCCTCTCCCCTTCCCCCCCTCCCCCCCATGAGGCGGTTGGGTACAACCTAACTCGCTACTGTCTCCTTAACCCGCGCAGCTCCCCTTTCTGATTGGCCCGCGCCGCGGGGAGCTGGTCGGTGATTGGAAAACAGTTCTGTCGATCACACACTGGTCGGTGTTTGGTCGCACGGTGCGGTGCGGCCTGGGTTTTGCTCCGGTTTGTTGTCATGTTCGCTGGTGGATTTCCACTAAAGGCTCTGACATTCTGATGGTGCAGCAGCGACCGGGGCCGTTCACCTTAGGAAGATGATCATAGAGAATCTGGACGCTTTCAGATCTTGGTTATCAAGGGCCCTGGATCCTATGTGAGTATTACTGTGCTCCTTCGAATCTATCTCGCACTTTTTTTTCCTGTTGGCATGGAGGTAAAATATATATTCTGAAGGGGGCGGGGACTTTTACACTTTTCAGGCCTTCAGGCTGCCTCATGAGCCAGGCTCGTCAGGCCACACGCTAAGATTAGGATCTGTCACCGGAATTAAAATGAGGCAAATCAACGTAATCTATCAGTGTTTGCCTCGGTAGACCGTTTTTGGGATGTGTTAACTCTTTGGAAGCACTCCGTTGCTTTTACGAATCCAAAATCAGTGAGCTCGCATTTAGGGTAAATGTTAACGAGGGGCCCTTCACTTTTAGCGATTTTAGGGGGTTTGCTTGTAAAGCGTGAAACAAGAAAATTTACTGGGCATAAAGGTTTAATTTGAAATGCTGTACCGACCTTATGCTTTGGGTTTTCATTCTCAAACTCCGAGCAAACTTTCAGAGTATCTCCTCGAAGTGCAACATCTCGCTGAAGTTTGGTGGATGAGCAAACAAAATTATGCGTTTGCTGATTGTTTAATTTTCAAACCTTTATGTGAAAAGAAAAGGAATACGTTATACAGTTAGTTGACCAGTAATGATGAACAGTAATTAGGAACAACACCATCAATTATCAACAATAATTATTAACTTTTTTGGTCAGGTATTAGTGGAATGTGAGCTCCTGATCATCAGTATGCATCGTGTAATCAGTGTGACTAACATGGGTTATCTAATTACTTTTCCTGATTTTTTTTGTGGGGACTGATGTGCTTAAATTGGCTGCCATGTCTACCTGCAGAGTAACATCTTCCAGCTATCACTATCTACACTTCTGGGTTACATAGGCACAAGTCCATGTCAAACCTCAACTGGGAGAGTACTTCTGCCTCTCCCACCCTTTCAAATGACTTCAGGTGACTTAGAGTCGTACCATCTTTTGACGACGAAAAGTAACTTCTCCATTCCTCTGTATTCCATCAGTCAATCATTGTAAATATATAGGTAAAAACAAGGATTGCAGATGCTGGAAACCAGAGTCTAGATTAGAGTGGTGCTGGAAAAGCACAGCAGGTCAGGCAGCATCCAAGGAGCAGGAAAATCGACGTTTCGGGCAAAAGCCCTTCATCAGGAATACATTGTAAATATATGTCTACTATTCATTGACCTATCCAAGCTACTCTATACTAAATTAAATCTCATCTCTTCCACAGAAAATAGCCCCAGAAATAGCCTTCTCTGTTGCAAATATACCAGACCAGAGCTGTTAAATTCTAATGGGGCACAAACTGTGTTTACTTACAGCGGTTAGACTTTGTTAAAAGAATGAGGGCATCTTAAATGTAGATCCACAGCATTTAAAAAAATCCTTTCCGTAATGATACTAGAAAATCATTAAACTTTCTGTGAATTCTGCTACTGTAGAGTCCCAAATCTGTCTTTGTTTACAAAAAAGGCTTTGAGTTCTATGAAAAGTCTAAAAATGTGTTGGCAGCATAACACTTCAAATTTCATAATCTCATCTGTAATTCTGATGTGAAAATGAGTAATTTTCCATCTTGAGATTTATTTGCTATTATCTGTTAATAACTTGAAGCACAGTTTAGGATAATGGATGAAATTCTAATGCGGGGGTGGTGGGGTCGCAAAATTGAAAAAAGTTTTAAAAATTGAAACTAAGAATCTTTTAAGAACATGAAACATGTAAAACTTAGTTGAATTTGACTAAATTTCACTTTCTCGATGGAGATCGTTCTTTCTCCATTCATGACAACTTGTGTTGCTGCTTTACATTCTTCTGCAACTGGCTTTCCAGAGGATTTTATTTTCTGGAAGGAGTACTGGGTGCAGCCGAGGCCTTCTTTTTTATTCTCCCCAATACTACATTGTTCTAGTCAAGTTTTCTCCATACCCTTGTGCAAGCAATAATTTCAACTTCAGGTAATTCCTTTTGGTGTAGGACCACATCCTGAATTTATTTGTTTTTAAAATTAAATCCTGTTATGGCAAAATCAAATGTGTAAATTCCATGTAGATTTAGGATTTTATGATTTATAAAAATTTTTATCTGGATACTAATGCCTTCTTGTCAGTCTCTCGAAGTCACTCTTGGTCCACATTTTTACTAAATGAAGACTGGTTTGTTCAAGAATGTTTGTGCGAAAGTAGTAACAAAAAGAAATTATTGGAAATTGCAATCTGGCAGTATCTATGCAGAAAGAAGCTGAAAGAACAAGTTAATAAGCTTTTGCCTTAGTTTGTGGAGAGTGTGCAAAACATATTTACATTATGGTAAGGCCTTTCACAACTGTAAGCCATTCCAAAGTGCTGTACAGCTTATCCACAACAAGAATTGTTATTATTGGTGTAATGTAGGAAATGTGACCAACAGTTTTGCACAGCCAGATCACACAAAAACACTGTGATGAAAACCAGATAATCTGTTTCAATGATGCTGATTGGTATTGCTAAATATTGGTCAGAGTGCTGAGGAGAACTTTGCTATTCTATGAAATTGTGTTGTGAATCTTTTGTTTTTTGCCCAGGAACACATCACCTAAAATCTTTGCCAGTGCAGCATTCTCTCAGGACAGCACTGAAAGGTCAATCTCGATTTTTGAAAGCAGGGCTTCAGTCAGTGAGTTTATTTGAGTAAGCATGCTGCCAACTGAGCCACAGCTGCTACCCCCAAACCATTGCTATTACTAGATAGGAACCTGGAATCAGAATTATACTAGTTGTTTCTATAACTTCCCTCTGTGCAGTACACTTCTGATGACAGCAACAAACAGTTTAAAAAAAACATCTTCATTTGGGCAATCGGGTATCTGTAACGTCTGATTATTAACTTTTCTGTCCTTTTTATGGGAAAAGTGATAAACACACCAGAAAATGACATATTTTTCATTTACTTTGTTATCATCGCTGCTATTGTTTCTATAGACCAGAATAAAGGAATGGAAGATCTAGAAATCAAAATTACATCACATTTGAGGTAGTGAGAAAAAAGCTATGAAGGAAAAGTATAGTCATTAGCTTCTTTCAAGTATTTATTATGGATCGCTCGAGGTGTTGGTGGTTGTTACAAAACATTATTATATTTTTCAGTGCACAATAGATTGCAATGGTCCTGACTGCAGTTATTTCAAACTGTGACTTTAATGGAAGGGGTGAGGTGTGGAGGGAGTGAAGGAGAGGAGAAGTACAGAGTGTTGTTGCAGAAGGAGCTTGATCATTGTTACTTCAACTGCTCCCTCAATTTTTTTCTTTTTTTGCAAGTGAGGAAATTGGATTCAGCTTCTTTTTAGAAAGTGGGCCATTAGAGTGATACTTTGATTAATTACTTACCTTTTATACCCATAAATTGATAGTTTTAAAGCAGGGTTGAAAATTGAGTGTGGGTCTCTAAACTGTACTGTTGTCTCTCCTTGTAGTTGGAGGAATGTGGAGCAAGGTATTGGGGAGATCTGAAGGCAAGCTGTTTTAAAAAGTCAGAAAACAAATCTTTTGATTAAATAAAACAGTTGGTTCAGCATCCAGCGTGATTGGGATTTAAAAAGTCAATTTTGCACATTGGCAAGTTCTATTCATCACCTAGTTTGTCTTTTGTGCATGGTGAAAAAATATAAGTAATAAATGTGTAATAGGTAATATTTATCTGTAGAAATTATAGATCTAGGAGTGATAGTAGTACTTATAGCCACAAAAACCAAAATGCTGGAAAAGCTCAGCAGGTCTGGCAGCATCTGTCAAGAGAATTCAGAGTTAACATTTCGGGTCCAGTGATCTTTCCTCAGAACAGTCATCGAGTCATATAACACAGAAGCAGACCCTTAAGACCAACTCATCAATGCTGATCAGGTTTCCCAAGCTAAACTAGTCCCATTTCCCAGTGTTTGGCCCATATCCCTCTAGGTTGTTCCTATTCATAAACCTGTCCAAAAGTCTTTTGTAACTGTACTTGCCTCTACCACTTGCTCTGGCAGCTCATTCCATATACATTCCCCTCTCACGAGAAAACTATGTCCTCTGGTTTTGAACTCCCCTACCCTAGGGAAAAGACCTTTGCTATTCACTTTATCTATGCCTCTCATGATTTTATAAACCTCTATAAGGTCAGGGGACAAAGGTCCCAGCCTATTCAGCCTCTCTTGATGACTCAAACCATCCAGTCCCAGTAGCATCCTTGTCAATCTTTTCTGCATTCTTTCCAATTTAATACTTGTAGAGGGATGACACTACTCCTGGCCTAGGTTGTTTGCTAAGACTCAATCATCCTTATGACTGAGGACATAATGACAGTTGCCAGATAGTGGGAAATAACTGGGACTGTTAGCAGAAATTATATTGTAATTGTTTTTGGAATGATATTTTTACACTGTTTGGCCTGGTTAATACTTATGCTTATGCATTAGGTACTGCTCAATACTGTGCTTTCTGTTTGAAAAGATGCATGATATTAGCTACAGTTTTACAAGAAGGTGTGCTTACGAATCAAGGGATAATGAATTTAGGGATAGACAAGATAAGCAAGTCTTCAGTATGACAAGTTTAACATTTCTTTTGTGCAGCTCGTAAAGGTTCAGTTTCGTAAGTTCCAGATGTTCTGTTTGTGAATTCACTCTTCTCATCTTTTCACTGAAAATGTCATCACTAAAAGGTATTGAGTTTCTTTACAGAATACAGATGTTCCCAATTTCACAGCATAACTGTTTAACTTCTAGCCGAATTTCCAACATTATGTGGTCAATATCATTGCAAAGTGCTTCCTTTTAAAACAGTACAACTATCCCAATTTTCTGTTGAAATTCTCATCCCCTGACTCTGCTGCCACCACCATAGTCATCAATACCATTCTCAATTGCTTTTCCTGTTAGATAGGAATGCATAAAGGAAAGTCGAGGAAAGAGAATGGAGATGCTGCAGGAAACATTGTTGCATTAAGTTTAAAAGGTCCAATTATTTCAAGCTACTAGAAATAACTAAGCGCGAGAGTATTTGAGAACAACAATCTCTAATGCACGCTTAATCACTGGGCAGCTGTGACACCTATGCATCCAATATGTTTTTGAGATTTGGACAATCTACAGCAGGCATCTCAAAGCACTGGAGAATTACCCCAGTGATATATTTGTCAGATCCTCCAAATCTGATGGTAACCCAGCAGCTCTCAAGCTTGCCCAGCACAAAGTGCTCATCACTCACAACAAGTTCTGTTAGGGAGGATGTCATGTTTATGCCTGACTTCAGATTTCTAAAGGAACTGCTCTTCACTGAACTCAGCAGCTGGAGAAGCTAGTAAGACAACAGAAAAGCTTTAAGATATTTTCTCAGCATTCTGAAGAGGTTAGACATTCCTATCAACTTGTGTACATCCCCAACTCGTGACCAATCAAAATAGAGAAGGTTCATTTTGGAAGTCACCAGATGCACAAAAGAAGCTTCAACACAAATGTGCAGAGGTAAAGTCAAGACATTCATGAGGATGCTCAAACCTTCAAACACCCCTTCTATCCAACCCTTAAGCAATAATTGCCTAATATATTGCTTAATTATTATAGCAGAGCAGATCATTCATTCGAGTCATCAGCCTCGAGTCACCAACCCTTCATAGTACAGTGGAAGCAAATCATCTTGATCCTGAGTGATTGCCTAAGGAGGAGGAAAGGTGCATTTATCTCAAACTGTTAGTGTATTGGAAGATATGTGTTCATTTGGCACCCTTAAATCTAGATGAAACTGTACCTTGATAAGTATGTTTGACAGATGTGGCCTTAATTATGAGTCCTATGATTGGAGTGGCCTTCATACTGCGCTGTCTTTGGTTTGGTGAGTGTGTCAACAACTGAGCCAAGATAATAGCTATATAGACCTCTTTGGTTATGTCATGATGTGCTTTTGTTTCTTAGTACTCATTTTGCTGACTGTGTTCTTTTTTTCCAATGACTAGGCCCTCATTTTTGTGAAACAATTATTCAAGTGTAGGTTCTTGCGATTTTAAAAAATTGGACATCAGCTTTTTCCCAGTTTACTTGGGGTTGACATTTCTTTCTCCTAGTCTCAATTAAAATTTTTTTAGTTGTCCAAATTTGAAAAGTTTGCATGTCTGTTTTTCCATTCTTAAAGGAGATATGAAGACTTCTGTCCAAACTGTATAACCTATTTGCTGTCTTTGTGGCAGAAACAATTCATGTTTTTTCAGGTTGCCTTCTGATGATCTTTAAGGAAATTAAGATTCTTGCAGCTCCTTTTTATTTGACAGTGTGAATTCAAGTGGTGTGTGTGATTGAGTGTGCTGGAGTCAACTTTTTTCCTGCAAAAACAAATGCTATTGTGACATCAGAGCAATAGCCACAGAAGCCAGTTGGCTACCTCCTCTCTCAACCAAAACTGACCAAACATTTTACAAGAATTATCTTGTTGATGTAGAAAATGGAAAGTCCTGTGAATACAGTTTTTCAGATCATTGGTATTGCCTGAACTGTGCTGATTCCTGTATGGTCTGACTGACATGGGTAGAGACTCTGAATTCTTCCTGAGCCTTCAGTTAGCCTTTTTAAACTTGAAATGCCCTTGAATGATTAAAGTGGGAAAGTTTTATGTTTTGCAAAGTTACTTGATCTCTGTGTGGATAAGTGTTTAATGAACTCTTTCAGGATGTGATAGTTAGATTTTAAGATTTGAAGAAAATGATTGTCATTTTTGATGAAGTTATGCCGAAGTGCATTTGAATAAAGAAATCGATTATTTAATTTGCATTTTCTTTTTAATATTTCTTTTCAATGAAAAGTTTGGAAATATGGCAGAAAGCTAAACTCCTTTATCATTGGCATACAGAAAAGAGAAATCTGCGATTTCAAAAAGTTTTCACAAGGAACACATCAGTACTGTACCATATCTCTAATGGAAGGCTCATTATACTTGGCTGAACTCCTGATTTGGCATGGCTAGTTTGATTAAATGTTGCTGATAAACTCAATTTCCTTGTTTATTTTGTGGTGAGGAGGAACCTGTATTTCATAATATTTGATAAGTACACCATATTAATAAGGATTTGATGTTTTCACCACAATTTTGGTCACATGATACACAAGTTAAGCAATGTGATTGCTGCAAGGCCTTGTGAAGGCTACTGTCTACAATTTTAGACAGAACATGCTTAGCATAGATCAAATCTTACCTTTTTTGAGCTCTGATTTATGCAAAAACTTGGAATATTGACTTTTTCACTGGTTACTTTCTGCAACTGTTGGGCACAAAGTGACATTTCAACTTAAAAAAAGATGCGGTCAGAGGCAGCTTGCTTTTCTTTTTTGAATAGTTGTCCAGAGCGTGAACATTGAAAAATAGACACATTTGATTTTCCTTTTATTCATGGTATTACAAATTGTCCTGAGTGCAAGATTAAAATCTTTGACAATATGTGGTTTCCTTGCTGTAAGGAAAAACACTTCATAATGTATAGAAACAGAAAACAAGAGTATGTGTTCAGTCCTTTGTGCCTGCATAGCTATTCGATATGATCATCCTGCTCAGTACTCGGTTCTCACCCCTCTCCTCCCATATATCCTTTAATCCCTTGAGTCCCAATAACTCAATCAGTTTCCTCCTTGAAATCATTTGATGTTTTGGCCTCAACTGTTCTCTATGGCAGAGAACTCCACAGGCTCACCACTATCCAGGTGAAGAAATGTCTCCTCATCTCGGTCCTAAATGGCCTACCCTGTATTTTTTAGACTGTGATCCCTGGTTCTAACTTCTTGGCCATCAGAAACATTCTTCCTGTGGTTACCTTGTCTAACCATGGAGCCATGCAATGTGAAGACTGGCTCTTTGGCCCAACTTGTGCATGCTGACAACTGAGACTGGAAGGCCCAAGCAAACCAGGCGAGGCCTGATGACCTGCAGATCCCGCTGCCCAAGCACAGGAGACCGCCCTCACAGAGGTCTACAAAACCATGAGGGGCACAGACAAGGCAAACGGCCAATACAGGCCCTCCTGCCCTCCTCCACCAGAGCAGGATAATCCAAAACCAGAAGACGCAGGTTCAAGACGAGAGGGGAAAGAACCAAAGTCCTGCTGGAATTTGAGGTTCCACTCCTGCCCCATTATTCTTCTGAACTCCAGTGAATATAGTCTTTACCAATCTCAGACTTCAATCCTACCATCCATGGAATCAGTCTGGTCAACCTTCATTGCATTCCCACAGTAGACTCTGCTAAGTAGTCCAAAACTGCACAGCCAGTCAGGCAGCATCCGAGGAGCAAGAGTGTCAATCAGAGCTTATGCTCGAAACGTTGAACATTACTGATGAAGAGCTTATGCTCAAAATGTTGACTCTCCTGCTCCTCAGACGCTGCCTGACTGGCTGTGCTGTTCCACAGCCACGTTTTAAGACTGTGATCTCCAGTATCTGCAACCCTCACTTTTACTACCAAAACTGCATGCATTTCCTCAGGTGTGGTCTCCACAAGGCCTGTACAATTGTAGAAAGACATCCCTACTCCTGTACTGATCCTCTTGCGCATACCTTTTGTCAGCTTCACAGACCGCTGCACCTGCATGCATTCTTTCAGCAACTGAAGTATGGGGACACCCATTGGATGGGAGCCATTGCCCTAAGCTAATGTAACAACTGTTAATGGTGAATTAATCAAAGGTTTTTTGGAAGTCATTTTTTTCATAGAATAGGTGAACATAAATGCTGTATTATTCTGTGCCTCGGATAAGGAGCAATATCTTTGAATATTGCAGAAGATCTTTTGAGTTGCTGATTGCGACGTCAAGGGATCCCTGTATGGCATTCTAGCATTCATTCCGATATTTCTGCCATTTATTTTATTTGCAGTTCTGGCAACAATCATTTTTTTAAAATGTAGTTTGTTTTATTCTTTTGAAATCTTGCGTGTTGTTGCCCTTTTGAAATGGACTTGCTTTTTGTTCAAATAAGATTAGACTGATTTTTCAAGATTTTGAAGATTGTATGTACTCTTATGAATGAAATTCTAATAAGAATTGGAATCTTTGATTCTGAAAACAATATTCAAAACCTAATTCAATAAAAAAGAGCAACTTGTATCACATCTAAAGAGTAGAAAACATTTGAGATGCTTCAAATGTGTCTTTGTTACTAAAGTTTAGTGTCATTTTCTGTAATTGTGTGTTGATTTCATTGTACACTTTATTAATGCTAGAAATTTATTTCAGGTTAGGTTCTGCAATTAGGAAGCCTGCACAAAACTTGGAAAGAAGTTTTGAATAAATATGGTTGGAGACTCTGAAGTAAGAGTCTTATGTAAGATTTGAGAAACTCATTCATCAGTGATGTTACAAGACATTTATTAATTCAATTGGATAAAGCTATTGTTTATTTTGAAAAAAGTCATGAAATGTATTGCGTAATGTTTATTCTCCTAAGATAGGGTTGTGTATCTTTAAGATTTAAATGTTTAATTGGTAGCTATTTGTATACATTCTTTCACTTTGGCATTTATTTGTTCATTCCTTCTATGAAGATTGAGATTGTTCCGAGGTTAATTTTATCTGCGAACTTGGATTGAATGTGCTTGTCATCTTCAGACTACACAAATACATACTCACAAGTCTCCTACACTAATGTTTATGTCAGGTGATCCAAATAATACATGCATAAGCTTATGGTGGTTTGGAACTTGCTCTGTAAGACATGGTGCAGGTTGCCTTGTTATGAAGAAGGTACAAAATGTTCACAAATGTAGGCAGTGGAGCAGCTGTGGTGACTGCAGGCAGATGGCTAGGCACCTTGTCCAGTAATGAGGTGTTAGGAATGTTGTATTTTATACATTTGTACTTTTAAACAGTTCAATTAATGCCAAGATGCAAATTTGCTGGAGGCTTAGAAGGCTGCTCATTGGAATTTCTACCTGGGTTCAAGACAGAAATTATTTACTTGATATGGGGATGAGTGTGAGAGAGGCAAAAGTCTATCGACAGTCATTTTAGTTTTGGATTACAGGGTTCCTAAGATAACACTGAAACTTTCATGACACAAGTAAGACTGCAGCTAACTGAAAGAGATCAAGTAGTAGTTCGAAGCACTTCAAACTTTATTAACATACAGGACATGGATGGGAGTTCCCACTCGGATCGAAGAGACTGAGTTTGAGAGGATTTGAAAGAATCTAGAATATTCACCTCCACTGAAGTAGCAGGAAGAAATTTCCCTAATTTAATGATGTATGTCAGTTCTGTGATTAGAATTACTTGGCTGGGAAAAAAAAAGAAAGGAAGAGAGCACTTTGGAGCTGAGAGTAACTTGGGCTGGAAGGTATTAGTGGGTCGAGAAACCTATTGACGAAAATAATACGTGAGGTTAAGGTAAAACCCATGCATTTTGGGAAAGTTGAACTTCATGATTCCTTATCTGATGCTCAGCCCCTACCTCCAATCGAAACTGGGAATGATAGTTAAAATGCTAAATTCTAAATATTTCATTGTGAAATATATAAAGTGAAATTAAAGAGAAATGAGATGATCAGAAAAAGTAAAAATAGATATTTTGTCATGAATCCTTGCCATCCTTTGTAAAAAATTACTTAAGTTAAAATGCACACGTCTCAAGTTTTCTGACTTGGGTACATTTTTTGGGTTAGTACAGCAAAACCATGCCTTTCCATGTATATGAATATCCAACTCCTTGGTAAGGTATAAATAAGGTGGAAGAGCAAGGTAACTCACGCAGAAATTCCTTGATTTCCATATTTACATGCATTTGTAGATGCTGTAAATTGATTTTACTTAGTGTTAACTGCTTATGGAAATATGAGGCACTACATATAAAAATCATGTTTTATTCTGCTACAATTCATGATGTGACATTTTAGAAGTATCATTCCTAAGTTAAGGAATCTTAATACGTTAGAGGCTGTAAAAACTGGAAGTAAAGCCTGGCATTGTTTATGTTGGAGACATATATGATCTGGTCATGAAGGATTTTATTTTACTTACAGAAGGTTGCCATTAGGCCAAACACAGATTTGCATTAGGTATGTGAAGGACCTATTTCAGGTATCTGTACTTTTGTTTAAAATTACTCAACTTTTCCCTTGGTAGGGAAGGGTATTTGCTAGGTAAAAACAATGACTGCAGATGCTGGAAACCTGATTCTGGATTAGTGGTGCTGGAAGAGCACAGCAGTTCAGGCAACATTCAAGGAGCAGTAAAATCGATGTTTCGGGCAAAAGTCCTTCATCAGGAATAAAAAAGCTGATTTAAAGCCTACTGCGCCTGGTATTCCCCGGCGGTCTCCCACCCAAGTACTAACCAGGCCTGAGTCTGCTTAGCTTCCGAAATCAGACGAGATCGGGTGTTTTCAGACTAGTATGTATTTGCTGTCTATAAGGACAGGAAAATTTCATTGTAAATTATTCTTGGGTGGCATGGTGGCTCAGTGGTTGACACTGCTGCCTCACAATGGCAGGGACATGGGTTCAGTTCCAAACTCAAGCGATAGTCTGTATGGAGTTCGTAGTTCTCCCCGTGTCTGTATTGGTTTCTTCAAGTTTCCTCCCAGAGTCCAAGGATGTGCAGGTTAGGTGCTTTGCCCATGCTAAATTTCCCACGGTGTCCAGGGAGGTGCAGGCTAGTTGGATTAGAATGGGAAATGCAGCGTTAGAGGAAAAGGGTAGGGGAATGGGTCTGGGTGGGATGCTGTTTGGAGGGTTGGTGTGGTCTCAATGGGCCAAATGGTCTGCTTCCACACTGGAGGGATTCTGTAATTCTGCTGCTGCTGAGGTTTCAGTGCAAATAATTTTAAGACCAAGCTGAATTAATAAGAGCCATTGCAAGTCTGGTGTGCTGCTGTCTGATTTCTGTTGAAACAAATAGGATGGTGGCCAAATTTGCTGCTTACAGAGACAAATCAAAGATTTAATCATCTACCTGTCTCTCTTTTAGATGTTTCATGATCGATTTTTCTCTCTTGATTTTGTTTGCTTTGTGCCAATATCTTTTTTTTGACAGAAAAGATACTGTTGCAATTCATCAAGGGTGAGTGTGACTGGACTTTCTTTTGTCATGTTTAGAAGTGTAGTAGCACAAAGCTTTGTGATTCTCAACTGTTTTGCGTTAAGCACCTAAGGCTTGAGGAGTTGAAGTACATGTTAAAATTTGTGTGTGGAGCATATCTACAATGCCTTTAAAACTGGGGTAGAAACTTTGCAACTGTCTTATTTAGATCTGGTTGGCAAAGCAAAACTTCATGATAGACTGCTCTGAGAAGAAAATTAAATTGTCAGACGGAGGACTTGCAGTGATATACAGTGAAGACTGTGTTTCACCAACAAATGAATATCAATAATTGCATTTGCAAATACACATTTACACTTGCTGTGGATTGCAGTATTGACAGATTTACTTTTTGACAAAGTCTATAAACAGAGAATTGGAAATTGAAATCCCACCTAAGCCTTGGCATCTCCACCATTGCCATATTCCCTCAGAGCTTCAGTTCACCACCAGTGTAGATAGATTAGGCATCCAAAATTAATTTTCTCAGTATCAGTAGTAATAGAGCTTTAAGAAAATAAGTGATACTCACTTAGGAATAATGAAGTAAGCAGATATTGGCAGTAAAATTCATTTTATAATGAATTTGTCAAGTTATACCTTTAGTGTTGACTTGCTAAAAATTGTTTAGATTATTGGACAGTTGCTTTGTTTGAACTCTGCGCTTGACAGAACATTACCAGAATGTTTATTGAGCAGGCATAAAATAGTTAATATTTTAGCAAGAAACCCTTTCTTAGAGTGTAAAATTGCAGCAATTTATCTTTCGGGTTTATTTTTAACAGCAGTAGGGTATATTTGGGTAATGACGCATTCTAACTTGACTCTACCTCTCCCGAAGTAAGTGTGCTAATGTATAAATCCAGTACCAACCTTTCTGAATGTATTTTAAATACTGTATAAATCAATTAATCCAAGATTAACCAAGTTCTGATGATTTGTGGCCTTTTACTTAATAGCATATCGATGTTAAACTAAAATGGACATTGTAAAGCTAGAAAATGATATAGGAACTCAAACTTCTTCCAGTCTTGTGTTCACACTTTACTAGCTTTAAGAATCTGCTCTTAACCATGGTTTGTGGAGGCTCCAACTGTTTCACTTCTACTATTTGAATCACTCTCCTTAAACCCTAAAATTTCCTCTGCTGTTAAAAGCCTTCTCAATATTCAATCATTTGACCAGTCTTTGTGTTTTAACACTTCAATTAAGATAATTTCAATCCTCCTTCTGTGTTAACATAAAATCTTTGCATAAATGAAAATGGTTGGCCAGATAAGAATGATCTCCCTTTGTTTGAAGGAAGAAGTAATTCAAATATTTAGACTAAGTAAGTTCAAAGGCTTGACTGAGTTGGGAACTGTAAGGATTAAGGGAATTGTAACATTTCAGGAAGTGCCTTGGTGCTCAGAGATGAAGATGAGAAATGGCACAGAGTTATGATTGCTGAAAGTGGATGTTTCTGGGTGTTGAATAAGGACAGGATCGTATATTATTTTTAATGGTCCTTTCCATTTTATTGTACCATGTGTTCAGACGTATTGACAAGTTTTACCCATCAATTTCCTTCCTTCATTTAGCAAATTACTCCGTTAACCAAGAAATTTAACCTGTACAAGAATAGGAACTATAATATAGAAGGCCTTGATGCTGATTTTTCACTAGTATTGTTTTCCAATGCTTTGGAATGTTGTGTTACATTATGTATTTATGCAACAACTTTATCAAGAGTTGCTATCAACAGTAATTGTTAAAACAGCAAAATGAATTAAGCAATTGTCAAGAAGCTTCTGAATTACAAATTGAGGCAGAAATTTACATGTTAGCATTTTAAATAAATCCTATTTCTTGTGATGTCTGAAAGTTATTTGAATACTGTTCTATTGCGATATTTGTGTTTAGTCACATAATGAAGATATCATTTTGATACATTATCTAATATTTTATCTATTCTGCCAAAGGGCTTCAACAGTGTTTTTTTTAGCCTTTTCCTCATCTCTCCAATTTTCGAGGGTTTTAACATCCGACATGATTAATATTTAACTAGCATTTCATAATGTGCCTTGGTTCAATCTTTTGGTAATTCTGTTGAATTATAATGATTTTTTAAAATTCAATTTTATGATCATAGAAACTTTACTTGGAAAAATATTTTGAAGAGGGTAATGTTAGTGGTTTTCAGGAGGATAGAACCTGGGTGTTGAATAAGGACAGGATCGTATATTATTTTTAATGGTCCTTTCCATTTTATTGTGACACAAGGCTGCCTTATAATGCCTTTCAAATTCATGACTTGTATCACCTAGAACAACAATGACCATTGGGATCACTACCATCTGCAAGTTTTCCTCCAAGTCACACTCCAACCTAATTGGATCAACATCATGGAACTTGCTGTTTAACAACACTGTGTATGTACATGACATAGACTACATGGTTCAAGAAGCTGGGACATCATTACCTTCTTGAGTGCAGTTAAGAATGGGCAATAAATATTGGCTATCTCAAGGGGGGCAAAAAAAGCTTTTTTGACTTAGCAAAAAGAGGGAACTCTGGGATAGTGGTGACTTGATGATGATGACATGGAGCAGTAATCCAGATACCGAGGCTTGAGGGATGTGGGTTTAAATCCACAGCTAGTGGAATTTGAGCTCAATGAATTAAGAACCTATTCCAACAGTCACTGAATTAGAGGTCAGATCAGTTTTCCTTTATGTGATTATGTGAATCCAAGGAATGCAATGGGACCAGACGGAGTACCAGGCCGTGCACTTAGAGCATGCACAGATCAACAGGCAGAGGTCTTCTCGGACACCTTCAACCTCTCCCTGCAGCAGGCTACTGTCCCTGCCTGTTTCAAGAGGGCCAACGTCATTCCTGTGCCTAAGAAGGCTCATGCAGCATGTCTCAACAGCTACCGCTCAGTGGCCCTAACTTTGTTGGTCATGAACTGCTTTGAAAGGCTGGTCATGGCATTAATCAACTTCAGCCTCCCCACTAATTTTGACCACCTTAATTTGCCAATTGGACCAATAGATCCATATCAGATACCATGTAATTTGCCCTTCACCCCTCCCTAGAACATCTTGACACCAAGAACAATCCTACTCATTGACTACAGTTCAGCCTTCAACAGTATTATCCCCTTGAGACTGATTACTAAACTCAGTGATCTTGGACTCAGCCCCACTCTCTGCAACTGGATCCTTAGTTTCCTGACCCACAGGCCTCAATCGGTGAAGACTGGGGACAATATTTTATCCTCACTAACACTCATCCTGAAGCCCCCGACGGGTGCGCACTCTATACCCATGACCATGTCACCAAACACCAGAGTAATGCCATTTACAAGTTCGCTGATGACACCACCATTGTCGGTCGAATCTCATGGGGCGACGAGACAGACTACAAATGGGAGGTGGAAGACCTGGAAAAATGGTGCACTGGGAACAACCTAGCTCTCAATGCTGGCAAAACCAAGGAACTCTTTATTGACTTTACGCGGGATGTTACTCATGTCCCCCTGCACATTAACAGCACGGAGGTGGAACAAGTGGAGAGTGTAAAGCTCCTGGGATTGGTAATCCACAACAGCTTTTTTCGATTCTTCTTGTAGAAGCTCTGGTTACAAAGGCCCAACAATGTCTCTCTTTTTCCTCAGGAAACTGAGGAAATTTGGCATGACGGCAATTACCCTTGCCAACTTTCATAGGTGCGCCATCGAGACCATTCTGTCTGGATGTATCATTACCTGGTATAGCAACTGTAGCATTCAAGATTGGAGACAGTTACAGAGAGCGGTGAACTCGGCTAGGACAATCACAAAGGCCAACCTCCCATCTATAGATGGCCAGCTATCAAGGAAAGGCAGCCAGCATTTTCAAACATCCATCCCACCCTGGTAATGTTTTTCTACAACCTCTACCATCAGGGAGAAAATATAGAAGCCTGAACACATACACCAGCCAGTTTCGATATAGTTTCTTCCCTTCTGTTGTTGGAATACTGAATGGACTCTCAAACTCTTAGCATTCGTCTGCTGCTGTTTATCTATGCTACTTAACTATGTGATCTGCCTATATTGCTCGCAAGACAAAGCTTTTGACTGTGCTTTGGTACTCATGACAATAAATTCATCTCTATTCAAGAAAAAAACTGCAATTGATAGTTTCATGGTCACCATGATTAAACTTACCATCAGTTCTGTCATTTGCTTGACTGAACTCTTTTTGAGAAGGGAAATCTGCTGTCATTAGCTGATGATTCTTTCATGTGACTTCAGATCCATTGTAATATGATTGATTCTAAAATCCCTATTGAACTGTGTAAGTAAGCCACTACCATCAAGGGCCGATCAGGATGGGTGGCAGATGCTGGCTTTAGCGTAAGACTCACATCCTATCAAAGAATAAAATAAAGTTAGCGTGTTCACTTCAAACTTGAAGTGTTGTCTTTTATACTCACTTGAAAGATGCTTAAGATGGCCAGGAGGTAACCCAGATGCCCTCAGTTAATGTAGATCAAGTGGAGGTGTATGTGCGTTACTTTTCTGCTGCTGGCACATTTTGAGACCGGTTACAATCTGTGATATAACACAATTGTGTGTTAATATTATGAAAAATATTCAATAGTTACTTGAATTTCTGGGAGACGGTGAAATGAACAGCTTTTACCAATGGAGATCCAGTATAGAAATTAAATTTATTTGCAAAAGCAATAGAGGTTTGGACTGAGAATTAGCTTGTTGCAGGTGTTTTCAGTAGAAAGAACTGCTAGCAGCTTTGTGGATGAAGTTATGGAATGGTCTCTACACAAAAGGAAACCCTTTGCACATTTTGAAGACCCACCCCATAAAATCAAGATTGTTGTTATGTCAATTTTAGTGTTTGATATTTTTCTTTATGGTTTAATTTTTTTTTTCCTTTTGTGGTTGAATTGTTTTAATTTTCTTTGTCTAATTGTTTTATTTTTCAGCTGTGATGCTGACCCATCAGCTTTAGCTAAATATGTAGTGGCTTTAGTTAAGAAAGACAAGCCAGAAAAAGAACTGAAGGCCTTGTGTGTTGATCAACTGGACGTATTTCTGCAAAAAGGTAAGAATTATGTTTTGTTTCTTCTCCTGACAGTTTTCTTGTGTCTCTTTTTTTCTGAAGTTGCTAATGTATGTTTGGGATTCTCTTAAATGTTGTTGCAAGTGACATTCATCACACAGCAGTATAGATAGTAGTCACTAAATAAATTATTAACATGAAAAAGATCATCAAATTTGAGTTTTTTCATAGTATTTTGCCTAATTGGAAATGCATTTTCTCAGCAAATGGAAAACAGAGAAAATTATTTTTCACCTCATACCCTGCTTTTGCCAATTGTGGTGTCTCCCCTGTTGATGAGAAACAAATCAGCTAATTTATGTCTTAGCATGGTTTCAACATGGCGTTTTCTTGATTTGTATAATCCAGTGAAACAATTAGCTGTACATTTACTAATTGAATAATTAGGGAAGCAGTTTTGTTTATCTTCTTTCCAGAACGTATCAGCCTCACCTAACTAATTGTTAATGCTAATAAATATTTTTTGTTTTTAATTTGCCAGACTGTAATTATGAAAATGCTGTTTTAATCTCTGTCATGTGCATAATTTGTAAAATTTACATGAAGGAAAGATAACTTTCTTTGTAATGGTATCATGACTTTTAAAACTTAGGTATACGCCAACGCTTTTTGTTTTGGACTTGAATATTACAGCAACAGAGACAGTTCAAGTACATGGTTAATATTTATCATGTAGCAGTCTAATGCATAGTACTTTATGAAAAAAGACTCAATACTTGTTGGCCTCCCAGCTGAAAATATTTTATTATTGTAAAAATGACCGAAAGCAAAGATGGTTGTTATTGGGATT
Organism: Chiloscyllium plagiosum; assembly: GCF_004010195.1. NCBI lineage: Eukaryota > Metazoa > Chordata > Chondrichthyes > Orectolobiformes > Hemiscylliidae > Chiloscyllium > Chiloscyllium plagiosum. The sequence goes on along the minus strand of NC_057723.1, from coordinate 13,756,517 downwards.
CCCTTTTTAAACCTACCAGTTTGAGAAAATATAATAGCATGTTTATTTGAAATACATGACTTGAATATTGGACAGGTGATTAGATGCTGACTGCAATCTAAATATATATAATGATGCAGCTCTTGGCAAATTAGATTTGTTTTCTAAAAATAACAAGTTTGTTTTGTGGTCTACCATTGTTTGCCTGAAAATATCGGGTAGAGAGTCAAAGTTAATTGGCTCCTATGGACTGGACTATCTTGTTTTCCTTTGTTCGCCTTGGATCACTGCATATGTGGTCCCAGAGTGTGCACTGTTTCAGAAGTACTTTAAAATAAAGAAGTACTTGAATGCAACCTCAACTAAAAAACAAAAGGTATGACAGTTTATTTAATTGGTGATATGAAGCATGCTACTTCTTTAAGGATGTGTTTTTCTTGACATTGTTGTTTACACATGTGCTAGAACTTTCCCTCGTTCACTCATGCGCATGAAGCCTGCAAATGAACAAAATACACTTTGCTTTGTTGAAGAAAGTACAGCTGTTCAGTAGTTCATTTTCCTGAACATTATTTTAATTGTCCCTAATATTTTTGTTTTATATTCAAATTTACATTTCTGCATGTAAAATGTACTTTAGCGGTTAGCTGTGTCTCGGTGAATAGCACTCTTGAGTGAGAAGGTTGTGAATTCAAGCCCCAATCAAGCAAAAAACAAAAAAGTAGGTTGACATGGCAATGTAATACTCAGAGTGTTGTAACTCCGTAGCCAAGGCATTGCCTTTCGTATGAGATGTTTATCTGAGATCCTCTCTTTCAGGGATGTGTATAAGATGCCATGGCAATATCTGAAGAAGAATAAGAAAGTTACCTGTAGTAGTCTGGTCAATATTTATACCTTAACCACATTACTAAAATAGAGGATCTGTTCTTGATTTTAATGTTCATATTAATAGATAATCACCTTCATACCCTTTTGAAACTCTGAGCAACTTCTGGAATCTTCCTTCTTTAATATTTGTTCACGTAATGTGGCCATTGTTGGCTGAGCTAATATTTTTTGCTAATCTTGAGCTGCTCCATAAATTGCTCAGGCATTTCAGAGGGCAATTAAGAATGAAACACGTTACTTTGGGCCTAGAATCACAGCTAGGCAAGACCAGCTTAGGATGCAGATTTTGCCCCCTCCAGGATATTCATCAACCAGATGGGTGTTTACAACAAACGAGGTATGGTTACATGATCTTTATTAGGCTAGTTTTTTAGGCTAGATTCAACCTTTGTCCCCAGGGCTGATGCCTTGTTCTTTAGATTAGTAGTTTAATGATATTCCCACTATGTCATCGCCTTGTGTAAATTCAGAAGTGAATAAATTGCAATAATCCTGTTTTCTATTGTGTGTACTATTGAAGTGCCCACAGACTGCAGTCAAATATAAATAACTGAACTGACAAGAACTTGTTGCTTTTAACTATTAGTCTTTCTATAATAACATTCCCTAGCATTAGGAGAGAGAAGATAGCAGTGGTTTTAACAGGCTTCAAAGTGGATAGATCCCCAGGCCAGCTGAGAGTATCCAGGCTGTGTGAGAGTCAACAGAGGAACTTCAGGGGCTCTTGACATTAATTTTCAAATTTTCTATGGCCAAAGGAAATGTGCCAAGGACTGGAAGGCAACTAATGTGATGTGGTTATACAAAAAGATAGTAGGGTTAAACTAGGAAACTACAGGTTAGTGAGCTGACTATTTGTGGTGGGGAAACTATTAGAAAAAACTATTAGGAACAGAAGACATATCCAGTTGGAGAGGCAGGGATTAATCAAGGATGGTCATCATGGCTGAGGGGGAGATCATGTCTAACAAATTTGATTGCGTTTTTTGAGATCATGATCGGTTTGTCAGGGATGGTGTTGAAATTAATGAAGCCTACATGGACTTCAGTAAGGTTTTTGACAAGGTCTTGCATGGCAGATTGATTAAAAAGCTAAAAGCCCAGAGGATCAAGTGCAATTTGGCAAATTTGATCCAAAATTGACTTTGTGGCAAGAAGCAGCAGGTGATTGGTGAAAGGTATTTTTGTGGCAGGAAGCTTACATCCAGTGGTGAACCACAGGATTAATTGTAGATCCCTTGCTACTCGTTGTGCGCACTAATGATCTAGACTTTGGGGATGATCAGTAAGATTGCAGATGACACGAAAATTGTTGGCATGTGAAGAGGAAATCTTTGGATGAAAGCATGGTACAGCTGGGCTGATACAGCGACAATGCATTACCTGATTGTTCAGGATTAGACTAACAAGGCAAAAAGTGCATGTTGAATGTTAGGGCCATATGAAGCATAGATGATCAGAGTGACGTTGGTGTCTATGTCCATAGATCCTTGAATTCAGCAGGACAGACCGAATCATAGAATCCCTACTGTGTGGAAGTAGGCCTTTTCGGCCCATCAAGTCCACACTGAAGGTCTGAAGATCATCCCACCCAGACCCACCTCCCTATTTCATCCCTATAAACCTGCATTTTCTGTGGCTAATCCACCTAGCCTGCTCATCCCTGGAAATTATGGGAAATTTAGCATTGCCAGTCCAGCTACCTGCATACCTTTGGACTGTAGGAGGAAACTGGAGCATCTGGAGGAAACCTACACAGGCACTGGATCAGCTGGTTAAAAAGGTATATGGAATATTTGTATTGATTGGTCAAGGCATTGAATACAAGAGCAAGTAAGTTATGATGGAGCTGTATATAATGTTTGCTATGCAAGAGCAGGAGCACTGTGCACAGTTCTGGTCACCACACTGTAGGAAGGATGTGATTACACTTGAGAGACCAGAAGAGATTCACCAGGATGTTGCCTGGGCTGCAGTGTTTGAACTGTGAATAGAGATTGGATCGGCTGAGATTGTTTTCCTTCAAGCAAGTAATGCTGAAGGGAATCTGATTGAGGTAAATGAAGTTCTGAGGGTCATAGACAGGGCAGATAGGGAGAAACATTACCTCTCAGAGGGGTTAATAACCAGGAGCAATTTTAAGTTAAGGAACAGGAGATTTAGAGGGGATTTGAAAGTTTTTTTTCACTCAGTAGGTTGTGGGTCCCTAGAACTCTTTGCCCAAAAGAGTGTTAGAGGAAGGAACTTTCAAGACATTTAAGAACTACTTAGATGAACACTTGACTACAGGGCAAATCGACAGGCCACATGCTGGAAATTGGCTGACAATAGATGGATGTTTGGTGACTGGTGCCAAAAGGATGGGCTGTAGAGTCTCTCTCTGTTCTGTAAAAACTCTGACACTGTGATTTGGAAAGTTGTATCTCATAAAATGAGGTGTAACTGGATAAGTATCATAAATAAGAGCATAAGACGTAGAAGCAGAAGGAGGCAATTCAGCCCCTTGAGCCTGCCAGTAATCATGAATGATCTTACCTCTGCCTCAAATCCACTTTCCTGCCTGCTTTCCATCCCCTTCAACCCATTACTAATTAAAAGTCTGTTTGACTCTTTTTTTTTAATTCATTCATGAGATGCTGGTGTTGCTGGTTAGAAGCATTATGTTCATATGTCATAGAACCATAAAATCTTTACAGTACACTGACCCTCCAAACAGGGTTCCACTAAGATCCACACCTCTACCCAATCCCATCCCAGTAGCTTTTAACATGGCTAACCCACCTAACCTGCACATCGCTGAACATTATGGCCAATCCACCCTACCTGCGCATCTTTGATTTATGGGAGGAAACCAGAGCACTCTGACCAAACTCACCTAGACAGAGTGCAAACATGTTCCAGTTCCTTGTGAGACAGTGGAGTTTGCTAAGTCAGTTTTGACTGTTTTTGAGAGTTCTGAGTAGTGCTGATTTGGAAGTGATCATCTTGTATAAATAACCAAGTCCTGTCTGAAAGCATTGCTTTTGTTTGTTGAAAGGTGCACTCGGTTACTAAATTACAAGGGTTTTATTTGTGTGAAGTATGTACAAATTGTTTCCATGGCATCACAACTCATGATTTGTCATTGTTTTGACAGAAACTGTTGGATTTGTGGACAAACTTTTTGATGCTTTAAGCACAAAGAACTACGTGCCACGACCAGAACAGCTTGTCCAGGCGACAATAAAGCAGGACATGCAACCTACATGGCAAGAGAGAGAGGACAAGAAGGAAGTGAGTTACTTATGTTTACTTGTGAGTTTTACTTTTAAGTAGGTTATGGCTAACCTAGTAAATATAGTTTTGAACTATAAATTCCAAGTTCAAGAATCTATTAAATATTGGAGTTTATGGGATGCCACATTAAAGATGCGTTTAGTCATAAAAACCTTCTGGTTCATTCATTTTCATTAGCAGATGAACCTAATAGTACTATCTGAGAGAAACCTACATGTGATTTTCATTATCCCCTGTCCATTACATAGGGAAAAATGTACAGTGATGTCCCATTCAGTACAAGTGAAAGAAGCTTTAGTTGTTCTGGCAGCATCTGTTGTAATAGAAACAGAGTTAATGTTTTAGCTGTGTTTTGAAATGAAGGATGCTTGATGGCTGGCATGGACATGATGGGCCAAAGAGTCTCTTTCCATGCTGCAAAACCTCTCACTGTATGATGGAAGCACTCAGGTTTGAAAAGTTACATTGGATTTCATGCAGACGAAAGGGTCTCACGATGGAGTCTGGTAACACTTCTGTTGAAGGAGACCCAACATCTTTTAAGTGCTGCTGAGATACCTAACTGGCCAGCAATGGATCCTCCCTTGGATTTAGGATCCTGCAGGTATAAATTCCACCTACCGTAAGTTGGTAACTAATCAGAAGGCTGGCCAGTCTCCATTTCCATCAATAACACAGGCCGTGGATATCCCACTTGTTCCTAGTGCTGAGTTCCTTGAATCCCTGTCATCCAAGCACTCTGACTCACCCCGTCCCAATTCTGTTTTGAAATAAAGTTATGCTTTTGTTTAACTTTAGTTTTCAGGGTTGCCATTTGCCGTTTATAACTTAATGAAAATTTGAGAAAATAGTTCACTGAGTCATACAGCACAGAAATAGACCTCTTGGCCTAACTTGTGCCTGCCGAACAGGTTTCCTAAACTGAACTAGTCCCGTTTGTCTGCGTTTGGCCCATAACCCTCTAAACCTTTGCCTTTTCATGTACCTACATAAATGTCTTTTAAATGTTGTAATTGTATTAACCTCTACCAATTCCTCTGGCAGCTCATTCCTTACACACACCACCCTCTGAATGAAAAAATTGTCCCCAGGTCCCTTTTAAATCTCTTCCCTCTCAACATAAACCTATGCCGTCTAGCTTTGGACTCACCTACATTGGAGTAAAAAAACCTTAGCCATGCAACTCGTGCTTTTATAAACCTCTATGAAGGCACCCCGAAGCTTCCTAAGCTCCATGGGAGAAAAGTCCCAGTCTGTCCAGCGTTTCCTTATAATTCAATCTCTCCAGTCACATAATGTCCTCTTTAAACCACAATCTGGGTAATGTTTTGCACCAATGGATCACTGTTTCTTTGGCAAATAATCCGTAGAATCTTGTTTCGTATCTCTTAGTATTATTTCTGACGTTAGAACTCATGAAGATGATATCATTTGGAAGCTGGTTCTGAGCCCTTGTTTGTTTATCATTTATATAAATGGTTTACATGAGAGTATAGAAGGCATGTCTAGTAAGTTTGTGGATTACACCAAAATTGGTGGCAAAGAAGACATTGAAGAAGGTTTCTAAGATTACAAAGGGATCTTAATCAAATGGGTCAATGGGCTGAAAAATGACCAATGGGGTTCAATCTGGATAAATGCAAAGTATTGCATTTTGGTTCAACAAACAAGGTTGGGGCTTATACAATTAAAGGCAGGGCCTTGGGTCGTGTTGTAGAACAGAGGGACCTAGTATATAGTTGTTTAAAGTTTGTGTCACATTGTAGACAGTGTGGTTAAAAAGGCATTCAGCACGCTTGCCTTCATTGCTCAGTTCTTTGAATATAGGATTTGGGAAAATAAATTGAGGTTGTACAGGACATTGGTGAGCCCTCTTCTGGAATACTGTGTCCAGTTCAGGTCGCCCAGTTATAGGAAGGATGTTATCAAATTGGAAAGGGATCAGAAGAGATTTACCAGGATATTGCTGGGTATGGAAGGTTTGAGTCATAAAGAAAGGCAAATTTGAAGACTAGGGGGCACATTTTTACGTTGAGAAGAGAGAGAGTTGAAAAAGACATGAGACAATTCTTTTTTACAGAGGGTGGTTCACGTGTGGAATGAACTTCCTGAGGAAGTGGCGGGTGTGTGTACAATTACAACGTTTAAAGGACATTCGGATAGATACGTGCATAGGAAAGGTTTGGAGGGATGTTGGCCAGGAGCAGGCAGGTAGGACTAGTTTAGTTTGGGATTACGTTCAGCGTGGACTGGTTGGACGGGAGGGTCTCTTTCCGTACTGTGTGACTATGATTGAGGTTGGGGAGTCGGGTGGAGTGGATATCCGTAAAATCTTTGAATTCCATTTTTTTGTTGGATTGAGTGGTGACAATACAGTATTAAGCTTAAATAAGTTACAAACTCCGATGTTTGTAGAGTAGTCACGTCTTGTGCTTAAAATTTGTGAGTTGTGACAGCTGTCTGAGAGGCCAACCTCTGGAGAGGCTTGTAGGATGTCCCGGCTGGCAGTAACGTGTCATGAATAAATTCCCATTGGAAGTGAACAGTTAGTTTTTAGCTTCTGATAATTTTCTGAACGTAAAACTGCAGTAATCATTTTTTTTCACTGCTCCTTTAGGTGCCTTTATATGATGAAGAACAAGATGGCAGAAAATCTTTGTTAAAGAAAGGCCACAGTCCTTTCAAACCAGTCCTGGGGCCTATAGAGACAAGGTAAATGCTTTAACCCAAAATAGTTCCTGAAAAAGTCAGGCTTGAATCTGTTTTCAATGCACGTATAATTGTCAGGTATGATTAATGTCATCTGTCATGTACATTTTTCTGATTTTTGCATGTAGAGGAAGTATTCAAATAAACAAAATAAGAATGTTTAATTTTGGTCTTGGAGAATGCTTTAATCTCCAAGATAATGCACATTTATACTTCCATAAAGTCCCTATCCAGCAAAGAGGTACTGCTTGCAGATTGTTTCTACAGATTTTCATGAATTATAGATATGTATTAGTTTTGATATGTTGCAGCATAACATACTTATTCAGCATGATAAATAAGTAATGGTTATTTTGGTTTCAGTGCTTTTCTGATTTAATTTTTGTAATGTTATAATATAAAAGGGATTAAGATATTAGGGAGATGAATTTCCACGGAGAAACTGAGGACTGCTGGAGATCGTAGTCGAGAGTATAGCGCTGGAAAAGAACAGGAGGTCAGGCAGCATCCCAGGAGCAGGAGAATCGACATTTCTGGCATAAGACCATAAGAAATAGGAGTGGAAGTAAGAACATTCGGCCCATCGAGTCCACTCTGCCATTCATTCATGGCTGATGGCCATTTCAACGCCACTTACCCACAATCTCCTGATGAAGGACTTCTGCCCGAAACGTCAATTCTCCTGCTCCTTGGATGCTGCCTGACCTGCTGTGCTTTTCCAACACTACACTCTCGGCAGATGAATATCCTGTTGTAATGAAAAATAGAAGATTTTTTTTTAAAACCTTCATAATCATTGGCCTAAAAATTGGATTGGACTGAAACTGATAGCTGCACCTTCCAGCTTTCCTGAGTGGATTGTAATTAAAGTGAGATGCGACAATTTTGTTTGAGAGATTTTGCATTCAGCGTTATTCTTCCTTAACACATTTCAAGACTAATGTTGCCTCGCAATACACTGAATGCTTGTGCATCCTTTAATGTTGAATACAATTCAATCTGCTGTCCTAATTATTTGATTTGCTCTGGCTCTGGTCCAAGCCTGGCTTAAGGGAAAGCCATTTGAAGAGAAGAATTTCTTTTTTCCATAGTATGGTGACTGCTTCCCATGAACTGAAAACATTATACCTACGCTCCTCTTTCGGTAACACGTAGCCTTGTGATTAGATTAGATTCCCTACAGTGTGGAAACAGGCCCTTCGGCCCAACAAGTCCACACCGACCCGCCGAAGCGTAACCCACCCAGACCCACTCCCCTACATTTACCCCTTCACCGAACACTACGGGCAATTTAGCATGGCCAACTTGCCTAACCTGCACATTTTTTGGATTGTGGGAGGAAACCGGAGCACCCGGAGGAAACCCACGCAGACACGGGGAGAATGTGCAAACTCCACACAGTCAGTCGCCTGAGGCGGGAATTGAACCCGGGTCTCTGGCGCTGTGAGGCAACAGTGCTTACAACTGTGCCACCGTGCCGCCCACGAATCTTTTTGTCCCGATGTTAATATGGATGTGACTCAAATGCCGGTCCCTAGATTGTTAACTGTGAGGTTCCCCCTGTTACTTTTGATTGACTTCCTCACGTTCTGCCCACAGAATTATATTTTTCCATATGTCATTAGCGTTAGTTGAACACAAGGTTGGATTGGATTTTTTACTCATTGTAAACTGAAAGACTAACCTTATTGCAACACAAGTGTGATGAGTTCTTTCAATTTGTCAGAACTCGTGATGAGAAAAAACGTGAAGAACGACGGCGTAGGGACTTTGAAAGATATCCTCACCCTCACCCCAGAGATCTTTATCGAGAGCGGTATGATCGCCGTAGGGGCAGGAGCTATAGCCATAGTCCAACAAAGAGTGCAAGTCGAAGTCGCAGTCGCAGTCGAGACAGGACTCGAGATCTTGGGCGCAGCAACAGCACAAGTAGAGGTAAGTAAGAATGCTTATAAAACATATAGGTTTGACATTTTTGACTTCAGTTCTAAATGATGTTTCTTGTTTAACATGTTACATTTTGGGTTAAAAGTATCTGGAAAAACACAGGGATGAGTAATTCAATTATTGTTCACGTTGATACATAATCATTCAGTCATATGGTCTGTTGAATTCTGGATTTTCCTCCACTCTGACTGACCTCATTTTGGTGCTGGACAGATCTTCATTTGGATTGGTGACAATATCAATTTGCATTTTGTTAGCACCATTTTACTCAGGAAAGTATCTCAAAGTACTTCAAAGCAGCAAAATCAGATAAAGATTGAGTCAGAGCCAAAATAGGAGGCACTATGAATGGTAAATAAAAACTTAATTGAAGAATATTGGTCTAAGATGCACAGGTCCAAAGCTCTGGAATTTACACCATAAACCTCATCTCATCCATCATTTTGCGCAAACATCTGGTAAAGGAGAAGGAGTGATAGAGTGAACGATGCATTATGGTAGGATTAAACACCATCGTTCATTCAACTTGCAATTGCCTTTTCATTTTGGGAGTGTTTTAAAGCAGATATGAGAGTATTTTAGATCTGGAAAGTTTTAGAATTAAATCATGCAAGACTGGCTGATGGAACATGTTAGGGAAATACAGTGGTGACACGTGCATTTCGTGTTGAATTTCAAAATAGTGGCATTTGGGTATTGTTGACTTTTAATGAAGGTTTCATTTATAGTCAGAGTCTTTCTTGATAAGCGACCCAATGCAATAGGTGTCAGAAAGCCATAAGACCATTGGACATAGGAGAGAATTAGGCTATTCAGCCCATCAAATCTGCTCTGTTGTTCAGTGAGATCATGGCTGATCTGATAATCATCTCCAGTTTTCTGCCTTTTATCTTTAACTTTTTGAATCACTTACTAATTAAAAACCTATTATATCACCCGCTGTGGTTCTGTTCGCCGAGCTGCTTGTTGCAAAAGTTTCGTCCCCTGTCTAGGTGACATCCTCAGTGCTTGGGAGCCTCCTGTGAAGCGCTTCTGTGGTGTTTCCTCCGGCATTTATAGTGGCCTGTCCCTGCTGCTTCCGGTTGTCAGTTTCAGCTGTCCGCTGTAGTGGCCGGTATATTGGGTCCAGGTCGATGTGTTTGTTGATGGAGTTTGTGGATGAGTGCCATGATTCTAGGAATTCCCTGGCTGTTCTTTGTTTCGCTTGCCCTATAATGGTAGTGTTGTCCCAGTCAAATTCATGTTGCTTGTCGTCTGCGTGTGTGGCTACTAGGGATAGCTGGTCGTGTCGTTTCGTGGCTAGTTGATGTTCGTGGATGCGGATCGTTAGCTGTCTTCCTGTGTGTCCTGTATTATATCACCCCTTGAGTATACTTCTCACCCTAATGTCGACAGTCTCTATGGTAAAGAATCCCATACGTTCTCTACCCTCTTGAGAGAAGAAGATACTTCTAATATTTGTCTTAAATGTGTGTTCCTTTAGTCTGAGATTATGCTCTTTGGTCTTTGATTTCCTCCACAAGAGGAAACACTGCATCTACCCTGTCAAGCACCCTACAAATCTTGCGTTCTTCAATAAGGTTGCCTCTTATTCTTCTAAACTGCAAATAGACTCCCTACCTACTCAACTAAAGTCCCTCCATACTAATGCCATCCAAGTGAACCTTTCCTATGCTGCCTCCAAAATCAGTATATCTCACCTTAGATAAGGGGCAGAAAACTGTTCACAGTTTGCCAGCTGTGGTCTGACTAGTGCCACGTATAGTTTTAGCAAAACCTCGCTACTTTTCGACACCATTCCTTTTGAAATGAAGGCCAGCATTCCACTTGCCTTCTCTATTATCTGCTGAACCTGGATGCTAGCTTTTTGTGATTAAGAACTCTGAAGTCCCTCTGTTCTGTTGTCTTTGTTAATTTAAATACGATTTGGCTCCCCTTTTGCCTGCCAAAGTGCTTAACCTCATTTTCACATGTTACATTCCTCGGTCAAGTTTTTGTTTCGTGGCATCCCTGTGGCACTTCCTTAGTTACAGGTTGCCATCCTCTCTCTCTGCCTTAGAGAGATTTACAATATCATGAGGGGCATTGATAGGGTGAACAGCAAAGGTTTTTTATCTGGGCTGGGGGAGTTCTAAACTAAGGGACGTACTTTTAAGGTGAGAGGAGAAAGGTCCGTTTTAAACCTGAGGGCAACTTTTTTCCCAACAGAGGGTGATTCATAAATGGAATGAACTGCCTGAGGAAGTGGTAAATGCAAGTACAATTAGAACATTTAAAATAGATTTGAACAGGTACATTAATAGGAAAGATTTAGTCGAATATGGACCAAGTGCAGGCAAGTAGTATAGTTTGGGACACCTGATTGGCACAGATGAGTTGGACTAAACGGCCTGTTTCTATGCTGTATGACTCTCTCTGCCACTCCGTCTCTGAGTCTTTCCCTCTCTGAGAAGTCAGTATCTCCCTAAATCTGCAGGTTTTTAGAAGCTGACAAAGATATATGTAAAGGTTCATGTCGACAAATCTGGCAAAGGCATTGTCATACGTCAGTTAAGTAGAATACAAACTAATGAGATGCAAGTAATCTCTCTGGATTGCATTTCTGTAATGGATAGTGTTGCGCAACAGCTTGAAAGTTTGTTTTTCTATGTGTTTTAAGATGTTTACAACTGTATTGTATTCCTAGATAGCTTGGTTTTTATTTCTTCTCCCTAGCCCTACATTAAACACCCCAGTGAAATCTCCCCAACAATAGCTTGGTTTTTATTTCTTCTTTTATGTAATAATTGACCTTTCTTTTCAAGAAAATTTACAGCCTCGTGGAAATATATCGCCATAAGTAACTGAAAAGGCAGCAAGCTCTTTTTTTTTCAGTATTTTTGACTGAGAACTGACATGTGAAATTTTAAAATCCAGGTATTGTTGAAGGGATTATTTTTTAAAAGTAAGTTACTGGCACACGTTATTCGTGCTATTTACAAAGATGCTTGTTGAAACAGTGAGAGAAGCACGACAGATGAGCTGGATCCAGAGGGTGTGTGCAAAGGATGATTCGGCTGGCCACAAGTACTTGATTGGTACGTAGAATAGTTGACTGGTTGTCGATGACAAGAACCTTCTGTCTGCCAACAACAGAGATTCATACCTAGTTAGCTGAAAAGCTTGTGGGTCAATTGCTTGGTCAGTTGAAAAGTAAAATGACCTTTTTTTTTCCTTTCATCTCATCTGCTGTTGAAAAGTAAAATGACCTTTTTTTTCCTTTCATCTCATCTGCTGGTGTATTCCCCAGATCATTTGCTGTTGTTCAAATATACAGATAGCAAGCCAAATGAAATCAGCCCCACTATCGCACACAGTGAAAGTAAAGCTTTCAGTAACCTTCAAAATTGCTCAGTTGCTCCTCCATCAGATTTTAAGAATAACAGGCATCAAGTTTAAACCGTAAACAAAAATGAACACTTTATCATGAATAATGTACTTCAGAAGAACACAGATAAACAGCAATTACTACCTAACGTCTAAGCCCAATCTTCTTTGATCATGGTTCATAGTTACTTGAAAGTTGAGTCAGAGGTAGTCAGGGTAGTGAAGAAGGCATTTGGTACGCTTGCCTTTATTGGTCAGTGCATTGAGTATAGCAGTTGGGAAGTCATGTGGCTGTACAGGACATCGATTAGATCACTTTTGGAATACTGCATTTAATTCTGATCTGCTGCAATAGGAAAGATGTTGTGACCCTTAAAAAGGGTTCAGAAAATATTTACAAGCATGTTGCCAGGGTCGGAGGTTTTGAGCTACAGGGAAAGGCTGAATAGTCTGGAGCTATTATCTTTGGAGTGGAAGGATGACCTTACAGAGGTTTTTAAAATCATGAGGGGCATGGATAGAGTGAATAGTCAAGGTCTTTTTCCCAGGTAGGGGAGTCCAAAATGAAAGGGCATAGGTTTAAGGTGAGAGGGGAAAGATTTAAAAGGGACCTCAGGGGCAACATTTTCATGCAGAGGGTGGTGCATGTATGGAATGAGCTGCCAGAGGAAGTGGTGGAGGCTGGTACAATTACAGCAGTTAAAAGGCATCTGGATGGGTATATGAATAGGAAGGGTTTTAAGGGATATGGGCCAAATGCTGGTAAGTGGGGCATGATTAATTTAGGCTATCTGGTTGGCATGGACGAATTGGACCAAAGGGTCTGTTTCCGTACTGTACTTCTCTATTGCTGTATAACCCCACCCTCTCTCAAACAGACACGGTTAAGAATAAATAAGAGTTGTAACTTGCCAGCTCAATAAATCGTTTCAAACAATGAATATGAGACATTCAGAAATCTTTGGACGTCGGTTGTTTACTGTCAAGTCGAACTTTATATCCTCCTCGAAATCTGAAGTCACCAGTTAATGCAGTAGGTTTCAGCTGAATTTTAGAAACTTTTTTTAAGAAGGAAGGCTTGCTGGAGTAAATGATAGGTGGTTATGAAGCCCAGAGAGTCAAAACAACTGTTGGGCAAAAGAATGGGTAATGTCAGTCTGGAGGAATGAATAGCTGCTGATTGAAACTGGTACTAGCTGACAATGGGATAGTTGTTGTACCCGCCCATGTAATGACAAGACGTAGAGAATTGGGGTAAGGACATGGGAGACGGTGCTCAGGCCCTAAAAATTATTGGCCCAACATTTCAACTCCCCCTCCCACTCTGCCAAGGACATGCAGGTCCTGGGCCCGCTCTACCACCGCTCCCTCACCACCCGACGCCTGGAGGAAGAATGCCTCATCTGCCGCCTCGGAACACTTCAACCCCAGGGCATCAATGTGGATTTCACCAGTTTCCTCATTTCCCCTCCCCCCACCTTACCCCAGTTCCAACCTTCCAGCTCAGCATCATCCTCATGAGCTGTCCTATCTGCCAATCTCCCTTCCCAACCTCCACTCCACCCTCCCCTCTGACCTATCACCTCCATCCCCACCCCACCCCATTCACCTATTGTACTCTATTGTACTCTTTGCTACCTTCTCCCCAGCAGCCCCCCTGTTTATCTTTCCACCCTGGAGGCTTCCTGCCTCTATTCCTGATGAAGGGCTTTTGCCCGAAACATCGATTTTCCTGTTCCTCAGATGCTGCTTGACCTGCTGTGCTTTTCCAGCACCACTCTGATCTAAAAACTAGTGGTTAAATCAGTCTGGAACACCACAACATGATGATGCAATGATCAAAGCAATCATGGAATTACAATACGAAAGTCATTCCAGAACAATTTAATAGAATTTTGTATCTAGATAATATAACATAGGTGGCATTTTAGATATAATTTGCTTTAATTTTTTTGTAGTTTTATGAGCTTTGACATGGAACTTTAGTTGTAATATGTAAATATTCCTACTTGAGAAGGAGCAAGCTTGACCTTGTCTTGGGTAATGAGTCAGGGCAAGTGACTGAAGGGGGATGCTTTGGGTCAAGTGATCACAGTTTGATTTATTTTAAAATAGTTATGAAAATGATAAGCCTTTCGTTAAAAACTAAAAGTTTTTAATTAGAGTAAGGCAAATTTGAATGGTATGAGGCAAGAACTTTCAAAAGTTGATTGAAGGAGACTGTTTGCAGGTAAAGGAGTGTGTCATAAGTAAGGGGCTTTCAAAACTGCGTGAACAAGAGTTCAGTCATTATGTTTCTGTTAGAGTGAAAGATAAAGGCTGGTAGGATTATAGAACAATGGATGAAAAAAGATATTGAAATTCTGGTCAAGAATGAAAACTAATTATATATTAGATATAAACAGTGAGGTTCACATGAATCACTTGAACAATATAAAGAGTGTAGGGGCATTCTTAAGAGGGAGGTCAGGAAGGCAAAGAAAGGATGTGAGATAACCTTGGCAAATAAGGTTAAAGATAATCCAAATGGATTTTACAGGTACTGTACATTAAGAGCAACTTGAGAGAGTACAGAGCCCCTTAAAGATCAGCGAGGTCATCTTTGTGTTGAACCTGAGGAGATGGGAGAGGTATTAAATGAATATTTCTTGTCAGTTTTTACTGTGAAGAAAGAAATGGTGCCCAGAGAACTCGAAGAAACAAATATTGTTTTGAAAATAATTGACATTGCAGAAGAGAAAGTACTGGAAGCCTTGGAAAATATAAAGGTGAATACAAAGGAACCTCAATTATGTGGCATTCAATTATCCGGACAAGATTGCAAGATCCCAATGTTTGGCTAAACTCTGCTGTCCGGCATTCGATTATCTGAACATTCGATTATCCAAACAAAATTCTTTACGCCTATGTCATTTGGATAATTGAGGTTCTTCTGTAAATTTCCAGGACATGATCTAGTGTGTCCCAGGATGTTGAGGGAAGTTGGGGAGGAAATTGCAGGGCCTCTCTCTCAAATATTTGTATCACCTATAACTATGGGTGAAGTGTTGAATGACTGGAGAATGGCTAATGTTGTACCTTTGTTTATGAAGGGAAGTAAGGAGAAGCCTAGGAACTATAGACCTCTGAGTCTGAGTCTAACTTCAATGATGGGTAAGTTGATGGAAGTGATTCTGAAAGCTAGGATTTAAATGCATTTGAAGAGGTAAGGACTGATTCAGGATAGTCAGCATGGTTTTGTGTGAGAGAAATCAAGTCTCACAAACCTGTTTGAGGAAGTAACCAAGAACATTAATGCAAGCAGAGTGGTAGACATTGTTTGCTTGGACTTTAGTCAAACCTTTGATAAGGTTCCGCATAGTAGACTAATGAGAAAAACTAGATTAAATGGGATTCAGCATGAGCTTGCCAATTGGTTACAAAATTGGCTTAATGGCAGGAGGCAGAGTGATGGTGCAGGTTTGTTTTTCAGACTGCAGGCCTGCGACCAGTGGTATTCCTTTTGGTTGTCATTTATATAAATGATTTAGATGAGAATATAGAAGGCACAGTTAGTAAGTTTCTGGATGATTCCAAAGTCAGTGATATAGTGGACAGTGAAGAGGGCTATCTGTGATTACAAGGAGATCTTGATCAGTTGGATCAATTGGCTGAAGTCTGGCAGATGGAGTTTAATTTAGATAAATGCAAGATATTGCATTTTGGTAAAACAAGCAAAGGTGGAACTTATACAATTTAAAGTAGGGCCTTGGGGTTCAGGTACATAATTCTTTGAAGTTTGTGTCACTTATCAGGTGGTTAAAAAGGCATTTAACATGCCTGCCTTCATTGCTCAGACATTGGAGTAAAGTGGTTGAGATGGTAGATTGAGATTGTGCAAGATGTTGGTGAGGCCTCTCCTGTAGTACTATGTCCACTTCTGGTTGCCCTATTACAGTAAGAATATAATTAAGCTAGACAGGGTAGAGAAGTGGTTTATCAGGATGTTGCCAGGAATGGAGGGTTTGTGTTACAAGGAGAGGCTGAATACACTGGGACTTCTTTTTTCACTGTTGTGTAGGAGGGTGAGGGGTGACCTTAGAGATTTATAAAATCATGTGGGGTATAGATAATGTGAATGGCTGGTGTCTTTTCCCGAGGGTGGGGGTGGTTAAGACTGGGGGCACATGAGAGATTTAAGAAGACATTGAGGGGCAACTTTTTTTTTTACATAAGTGATTACTGTATGGAATGAACTCCAGAGAGAGTTGTGGATATGGGTACAGTTTCAATTTTAAAAGACATTTAGATAAATATATGAATAAGAACTGTTTGGAGAGGTTTGGGCCAAGCACAGGCAAGTAGCACTGGTTAAGTTTGGCATTATGTTTGGCATAGATTGGTTGGACCAAAGGGTCTGTTTCTGTGCCATATGGCTATATGGCTCTATGACTAACAGATGCCAATTTGCTGGCATGGTTTGAGTTTTGTCTGAGCTATAGAATATCGAATGTTCTCGGTGGAAGGCTGTGTTGAATGGAGTTGTGGGATTCTGTTTGGTTGTTCAGTATTCTTCAATTTTACGTAGCCAATCTGAAAAAGTGTGCAGTTGCCAGAGACCCATGCTGTGACAGTGAAGACGTGCAATCAAAGATGGAGTGACTAAATCAGGCAAGTGCAAGACAGAGTGCAGAATTGGAGGATAGCAGAAATTTTGAAGGATTGTGGGCTTGAAGAGCCAACAAGGATGTCAAATGATGGAGGGATTTGGAAACACGAATGTGAACACACAACTAGTTTGGCTCATATGATAGAAGGTGGGAACAAGTTTTAGAACTATGCAGATGCACTTTAATACAGTTGCTTAAGAAGTTGTAATCAAAGATATAATAAGAGTGAAATTATATCATTGATCACGAAAATATTGACTGAGGTGTATCAAGAAAGGAATTGAACATGAAATGAAACTTCTGTGGTTCCTGTTGAAAGTGCTTAGGATATTTGCGTGCAAATTAAGGAATAGTACAAATTAAAGGATATCTTACCATTGATCAGTCTGCACCTACAAATGATGTAAAGAAGAGCCCTCACAGCAGATAGTGATCTAGAGAGTAAAACGTTTTTATGAGAATTGATTCAGCTGGAACTGTTATTACAAGAGAAAATTGACGGACAAGGTGTTGGAGTCATCCAAATTATAAGGCTGAAGAATATTGAGCAATATTTAGGAGTACTGCATATTGATTTGGGAAGTTGGAGAGGCAAAAATTTGGGCAGATCATTTGATTATTTTGTTAAATGAATGGTTGGTTTTAGAATATTGTAGAAAATAACATGGCTAAAAAGTAGTTGGATATCTTCTGGACAGAGTAGAGCAAGTATCTTGGGTATAAACATATCATTTGTCACTGCTTTGATAGCACGTAGAAAGATTCAGTGGATCATGCGTCTTTTCTGGTTGTAAGATTTTATCAGTTTCTGTACTTTCACCTAATTCACCTGTGCTGACTTGTCACCTCTTAAATCTTTATGCCAAATTACCATTTGGATCAAGTTCATGAATTTTTCTACCATTTATGTTAATGGTTGTATGTGCTTCACCCTGGATGAATCATTGCATGTCTATGATCTGTGCTATGTATCATAACACATGATAGTGACAGCAAGATTTGATTTTTTTTTAAAGAGGCTAGAAATCAGATTCATAGTACCTACTATAATATCAGTTTTAGCTCAGCTCAGGTAATAGGATCATCCAACCTCTTGAGTTAGAAGATTCTGTACCTTTTAACATATTTTGAATGAAATATTAAACTGAAACCATACCTGCTCTTTTGATGCAAAAACTCTCAAGCCAATATTTAAAGAATAAGAGAGTTTCCTTAATGTCCTGACTGATATTGATCCCTCAAACATTATCACCAAAACAGTGTCATCTGATCATTATTACATTAGTGGTTTGTAGAATTTTGTGTGTTTATAAATTGGCTGCTTTGTTCCCTAAATTACGACAGGAGCTCCATTCAAAATTACTTCATTGGCTGCAAAACATTTCTCGGAGGCCATGTAATGCACCATCTAATTATTTATTTATTTTGCAGCTCGTGACTTTGAATTTTCTTAGAATTGTAAATTTTACATCAAGACTGGATCATAGCACTTTTGTTGGTATATGTTTCTTCAGTTTAATCTCAGTAATTTATATAATGCAATTGTAAGTCATAATTTCATAGTTGCAATATTAGTACCCCTCCTCCCGCTCTGTTTTCCACCTCGCTCTCTCTGTCTTCCCCCTCCTCTCTCTCATGCCCCGCCCATCTTCCCTCTCACGCTCACTGTCTCACTTGTACGTGCTCGCTCTCTCTCTCATTCCCCTCCATTTGTCTATATGCCTCTCTCATGCTGTCTAACTCCAGCCCCCACCCAGGTGTGCTCTGTCTCATACAGACACATGCACGCCCACACACGCACATGCACGGTCTCATGTTTGTGTGGTTTTCAACACAACAGAGCTGACGTTTCCTACATTTGAAACCATCTACTATTATCCAATGCACAAAGAACAGTTAAGTAAGATACCATTTAGTGACTGAATATTGCTTTTAAAGAAACAGTTCCTTCAAAATAATTTTTTTACAGCGGACAGCTGTTTATGCTAAACACAATCAGAGATGAAGGATTTGAGTATTTATCCTATCTCACACCTGTCGCTGTTTTCTGCATCAGAATTCATGCTGATGATTGAATCCATCAGGTATTGAAGGTTGGAAATAGTTCAGACTGTTCTATTTATAGGCACTTAATTTGATACCTCGGGATGAAGCACCAGCAGAAAATGAACCAAGAACCTGCCTTTGAACAGTCACGGAATGGAAATAGAATATCTCTATAGCTGATACTGTATAATTCTTACAAAGTGGCTAAGTATTGAAAAGGATCAGTCATGCCTAATCTTCTCAGATGCATTTGTAAAATTTTTGTTGTTAAATATGTAAGTTGATAACATTACAAGTCAAAGCACATCATGCTATCAAGAAAGTTACGTCAGTGTTTATGAGGGGATTCTTCTGTTAATGTTGAGACTTTAAGCACTGTATTGCAAGGGAACAGCATGGTCCCTCTGGATTTTGGATCATGTCCCTAGCCGTCAGAATTAAAATATCTCAGCTGTATTTGCTATGGCTTCATAATTTCTCAACCAGAACATTAGGTGGTATGCTCCGCTTAGAAAGTGACTGTATTTTTGAAACGATGGACGATACCAGAACTGACAAAACTTTGCAAATAAAACTCGTCTTTCATGAAGAAAGTCGAATTTTCTGTATTTGTGAACGTTGGCGGGAATTCCTAGGTTTGAAGCCCAGATTTGGAGGAAAATAATGAAAGAATTTAAGCAAAAAGTTTAAATTGTAATTGTCAATGGAATATTTATAGCTATGAATGGTTACTATGAGACTGACTGTGTAAAAAAAATTGTTTCCGTTTACCAAATACTGAATCAGAATCAGTTTCATTTTGAAGTTTGGTGGATGTTTTGACACCAAAACTTAGCATTAAAGCAAATCATAACATGGATTCTAGATGCTTAGATTAAGTGCTGAACAAAGAATAATAATTGAAAAATGACTTTAAGATAATTGCTAACTTCTTGTTTTGCCAAGAGTTAAAGCTAAATCCCATTTCTTAATTTAGTGCACCAGAAGCAATTTAATGAACTGCAAATTTTAATGAAGGTGGCATCCTTGCTATTGCAAAACCCAGTGTGCTGTTTTCTGTTGAAGACAGTTGGATATGCCTGTTGGTAGTATATTCCAAGATTTTTAAAATAAATGCTACATTCCATATAGTTGTTGGATTTTAAAACCAATATAAATGGCAGTCAGCCTTTCATAGGACTGCATACATAATTTTGAAGGAGAAGTTTGACTCGAGTGTTGATTTTATAAGTAATTTTAAGTATTGCTGAAAAAAAAGCTTTTCATCTTGCACTTATCAGGACAATTCACAAGAAATATCAAAGTAAAGGGAAACCTAGCGTACTGTATGAGGAGTTTGCTTGTTGGTTGGCAATTGGACTCTGATTGGTAAAAACTTTGTCACATATTGATTTGTACATACTGGTATTGAATCTTATTTTGAAAATTACACAAAGCTTGCAAACAATATTTGCTTAGATTTTTTCTTCTCTCTCTCTCAAATGAACAGAGCAACATAAAGACAGATCCAAGTTTGAGTTGGAAAGAAATGAGGGCTCGGAGAACATATATGTTCCAAGTTGCACAACATCGAACAGTTCAACTGAACAATATTTTTCTGGAGCACACGCTGCTCCTAGTGCAGTAACTGTGGTAGCTCCTGCCCACCATCCTGACAACACTACAGAGAGCTGGTCTAATTTCTATAACAATCACACGGGCACAAATTCCTTTGGTAGAAATGCAGCCCCAAAGCGACGATGCAGAGACTATGATGGTAAGAAGCATGCACAGCTTTCTTTAGCAAAAAGGTTTTGCGTGAACTCATATCCAACTGTTGCATTTTGAAGTGTGTGAATATTGTCAAGATAACCTGCATTGAAATGGTCGCATAGAAAACTTAGGTTTAATATAAGAATGCTCAAGGGTAATATGATATTTATGAAGATGGTGTGGGTGCATTGAGAATATTTCCAGTTGGGACAAAGAACACACAGAGGATATCAATGTAAGAGAGACATCAAGAATTTCAGAAGAAACTTCTTTACCCCAAGAGTGACTAGAATGGAAGTGACAACTGGGCAACACGTTTAAGTGAATAAATGAATACAAGGAGATGATTAGCCATTCATATGAGGGATCAGGGATTAGAAGGGTAAAATAGGTTTGTATGAGGATAGTTGGGAGGAGTCTGACATGGAGGGTAAACACTGGCTTAGACTGGTAGGGCCTAAGGTGCAGGATATCTGTATAATTCTATGTAATAAAAATGGATCAAAATCAGTGCTTTTCAGGTAGAATTTAATGGGTTTTCCCTGGTGTATGATTTGTTTATTAGGCTTGCTTTAAGGCTTTGCGGACTGAAACACATTGTTATGCCATGTCCAGCATCATGCATGCCCGCTGGGCTGGTTGTCAAAAGTGCAGGACAGATTTTGGAAATCATCACTAATCTGAAAGTACTATAGATGTCTCAAAATATTTTTAGTGTCTTGTTTGTTGAAAATAAATGTGTCAGCTGTTTGTGGTTATGGACCTATGAGTATTTACTCTGTGCAATGCATGTGTAGTACTACAGTAAGGTGATTGCTGAAAAACATTACTTCCTTTTTCTTCACACAACCAGTAGAATCCCTTTTGTGTCCAAGTCCGATTGATATGTTAGAAATAATTTGCAGAAAACATTGCACTGAAGTTCATGTCTTATTTTCAGAGAAAGGTTTCTGCATGCGTGGTGACCTCTGCCTTTTTGACCATGGGAACGATCCACTAATAGTGGAAGATGTGACTCTTCCTGGAATGATTCCTTTTCCGCCGCCACCTCCAGGCTTACCTCCCCCAGCTCATCAGTTGCCTCCACCAGGGCATCACTTACCTCCACCCTTACCAGGTCTCCCTCCTAATTTGAGGTTACCCCCATTACCGCCACCTGGACAGCCACCACCTCCTGGCATCCATCCTGTATCTGGCAAGTACATCATTCTTTTTTGTAAAACACTGAGTTAAACATATTTGTATTTAGTAAACTTTGATTAATTCAATGTAAGCTTTTGATTGTTCTTCAATAATAACTAACATTCATTTAATGTAAGTCTTTTGACCTTGTAGCGACTATTTAATTTCACTCCTGTGAATTAGCATTATGTTTCAGTTGTGAGAAAATCACTGAACACTGAATGTTAACGAAGAAACATGGACATACATCTAATATTCTTCATAAGTGAGGATAGCACCACGTAATGTTAATGCAATTGTGTTTTAAAAGTTGAAAAGGTGTTAGTGAGTTTTGAGAGGATTTGTGGCTCAGGTTGTGGTTCTGGATGTAGGTTTGCTCGCTTACCTGGAAGGTTCATTTTCAGCCGTTTCGTCACCATACTAGGTAGCATCTTCAGTGAGCCTACGGACAAAGCCTGGTGAAAAGGTGTGCAACATGCAGTCATTACAGAGGAAATTATGGGATTAATCACAAAAATAGCCTGACATTGGGGTGGCACGGTGGCTCAGTAGTTAGCGCTGCAGCCTCAATGGCAGGGACCCAAATTTGATACCACCATTGGATGACTGTCTATCTGTGTGGAGTTTGCACATTCTCTCCCTACCTGCATGGGCTTCCTCTGGGTGCTTTGGTTTCCTCCCACAATCTAAAGATGTGTAAGTTAGGTGGATTGACAATGCTAACTTGCCCTGTAGTGGCCAGGGATGTGCAGGCCAGGTGGGTTAGACATGGGGAAATGCAATGTTACAGGCCCTGGGTAAGGGGATGAGTCTGGGTGGGATGCTGTACAGAGGGTTGGTGCATACTCACTGGGCCAAATGGCCTGTTTCCACACTGTCAGGATGCTGAGATTCAGAGGTCAGTATTATAGTATTCTGAGTCTAGTGCATGCCACATTGTATTTTTTTCAATATTAAAATCTTTCTGAAGAAGCAGGTTTCATTTTAATGTGCATGGTTGATTTAAACACCCCTGAGTAATGCAATCTTAAATCATTTTTACCACTGAACTGAAATAGACTTAATGATGGGAGAACTGGGATTATTTTTTGGAAAAGTAAGGAAGGTACAATAACTGAGGATGCCTTGTAAGGTTAATTTGATGGTTAACTTAGCATTCCATGATGATTTGCAATGTTGTACAAAAGGTTATAAAAAATCGGATTAAAAAAGTGATAGCTGAGTGAATAGGTAAAAGCTTCTCAACCAAAGAAAGAACATCTCCAATATGCTTAGTGAGTTGTTGTATTAAATTTTGTAGTTCAGGAGTTCCCAGTAGAATCATGAGTACCTTTTAGAATTACTTTTGAAGAAGCTGTATATTTTTAATTGCTGTAGTAACTTGGGATTTGCCTCTAATGGTATATTATCATTTAATGTCTATGACATGCTAAGATATGATTTCCCAAGAGAAAAGATTTTGCTTGAAAACCAGCCTGTTCTGTATGTTATAATTGTCATCCCCTTGTTTTGTGGAATAGTCATGGAGCAAAGAAAGAGCTCATTCATTCCATTGAGTTTGGAAGAACCAGATGCTCTTTGGAAAAAAAAATTCAAATTAGCCTCACTCTGAAGCATTTCCTGCATTTCTTTCCATCTGTTAAGAATCTCTTTTCTTCATGAAAGCTACCACCAGATCTGTTTCCACCCTCCAGATGGTTAGTAGATTCCACACCTTCACCAAGCATTTCACAAAAAGTATTTTTCTGGTGCCTCTGGTTATTTTGCCAATAGCCTTAAATCTATGCCTCTTTGTTATAAATCCTTCAGCCACTGGAAATAGTTTCTTTCTTTGCTGTATTCAAATCCTTTGATGTTGCAGATCTTTATCAAATTTCCTGGTAGTCTTTGCTTTAAGAAAATCCCAATTTCTCCATGCTATCCATGTTGATGCAGTCCTTCATTGCTGGGACCAATCTGGTAATATTTTCATACTACCTCTCAAATCTCAACTTCCTTCCGAAAGTGCTAAGATCAGAAGCAATGTTCTGTCTGAGGTTGAACTTGTATTTTGTAAGTGTTGAACAATCACCTGGCTACTTTAATAAAGCCCAGGATTCTATAGGCATTATAACTGTTTTGTTAATTTTGTCCTATGACCTTTTGAGACTCGTGCACAAATTCTCCTAGGTCTCCGTTTTATGCCGCTCCCTTCCCGCCCCATCTCTTGCCGCCCGAATTCTAAATTTGTAATTTTATTTCCAGTTCCATGTGGTTTTTCACTTGGTGCTGGTGTACTTAGTCACCATCTTTGTTCCCTCCGACGTGGAATGCTTGGCCAGCTCTCAGGGCAGCAACTGGCACATGGCAGTCTGAATTTCAGGAGCTGATGGTGCTACGATTGTTGTAATGGGCTCGGTGGCAAGCCTCGCCCGCGATGGCTGTAAAATATTATTGACAAATGAGTTCATGAATGTTCATGACCTTGGAGGAAATGCCAGTATCGTGATGAACCTGCTTCAACACTTTGTAGATCTACATGGCATAACTTTCTTTCTTGGACTTCTCTCTTCTGTTCTCCTCTCCTCTCCGAGCTGTTCTTCACTGTTGCCATCTTCACTTCTTTCAGCACCCTTATGGCAACTTATGCAATCTTTTCCTCAACCATAGTTGCAGTCAACTTCAGATACAGAATATGGTATTCTTCACAAACTTGCATGCCATCCTTGTGAAGGGGCCATGCTAATCTCTGTAGCGCTCCAAATTTAGTCTTGTCTCTCCCCGTTTCTTTCTTTCTTCAAATAGCATCAGTTACACAGATATCAGTTTCATAAGTCTGTCCTCCGACAGTATGTTATCTTTCTCACTTCTTTATACTTTTTGAAGTTTTATTGCAACTTGGAAATTTTGAAATTTTGCCCCATGACTAACTTGTTAATGTGTATCAAAAACTGGAGTGGCCCTGAAAAATACCAATTTATTGTAACCGTAATCATTTGTATCTGTCTGCCAGTTTTAGAACTACACTATTGCTATTATTCCAGTGGCTTCAATTTTGCAAAATGACAATTATGATACTTTATCATCCACCTTTCAAACTACATGCACTGCATTGACTGCATTGTTCTCATTCATCGTTTCCATTACCTCAACAAAACCTCAGGTTATTCATGTTTGATTTGTGCCGAACAGATCTGTGCTGACGCTATTATCAGTCAACTTTTGTCGAAATGGTTATCAAGTTTTCTTCAGAATTATTATTATTATTATTGTTATTTAAGTGTCCTCGTCAAATACATTTAAATTGCTTATAATTGTTAGTTTTCTTTTCCCCACATTATTTCTATTTGTGAATGTTTGTTTGATTGCTGAGATAGAAAAGTTGAATTGTCTAGTTAAAAGGTGATTCTCAAATAGTCATTATTCCTCCCTCAAAAAATGACAATACCTAAAGTTAAAAATCAGAGTTACTTCAATATGTTTCATTTGTCAACATACTTGGGCATTTGAATGGGTGTTCATTTTTGAAATGTCATGGTTGTGGGGACACTGCTGGAAGTAACATTTTTAATTACGAGCAAAAGTAACCACTTTAGCTGATTTGAAGTTTTTATTTCTTTTTCATCACATGAAATACCAGTTATTCAGAGCGTGACTTTTGTCCAAAACCAAAGCCCTATTGTAAGGTACTGCTAACATTAAGATCTTCAGCATATAGAGTATTGCCACTTTTGGGCCAGGGACTATCTTGAGATTTGGTTTAACATTTTCTGTACTGAGTTACCTTATTGTCACACATGCAGAGCTCTTCATCAAATTGAAAACTATTGAACTGGTAATGGATAGTTTTACAGTTTACAGGATGGCCACTAGTAAAACTCCAAGTATATATCCTTTGTAGTTGCTTTTTTGGCAGCAGACCCTGCTACTTCAGTCTCCGTATGGAAAAAGACAGTATGCTCCAGAACCATTCACCTGTGACTTAGCATCTTCAGTCAGTGGCTTACCTTGACTGAGAAGTGTTAATTACACTACAGCACCAGTGCATTTTATTACTTTTATTCTTGAAACCCTTGCCTACCTTGTTAAATTTGTAGTGCCCTAATTTATCTTGAAGCCTTTTCAACAAGTAGGCAATTTGACAAATATCACTCTGCTGACTTGCACAAATAGCTTGACAATCTTTGGCCTTTAGAGAACAAAAAGACATCGCTTCAGTGAAGCAAAATTAAATAATGTTTGGATGTCATGGGGTTGTCAAAAATATTATGCAAAATGTATATCAATCTTTTTGATTTCCACAAAAATGTAAGTGAGGATTGGACATCCTTCACTCCAATTCAACCAGAGTACCCTTCTCTGATCCCAGGTGTAACAAGGCTCAGAAACATAAAAGTTTACAATTAAGCAAAGTAAAAGTAAAGCAGTACACTGGTGCCAGTGCAATTATGATGAAATTATGTGGGATAAAATAACAAACGTTTCAAATGAATGTATCTCTGACTTAGCATTGTAGTCTATGGTGCTCATTTACAAAACCAACCTATTACAAAAGTATCAGTCACATAGGCTTTGCATATGTAACAGTTGAAACCATTGGACTTTTATAATATGACTTCCTCAATCCCTGCATAAAATCTGTGATGAATTTATTTTTGTCGCCCAGAAAAGATCCTCTTTCTTAAGTATGTAAAACACTGAAAGCTTTGTTGCTGAATTGCGAGAATAGTTATGAATAGGGCTAATATGGTCCTTTTGAAATAAAGTTGTCAATCAAAAGCAACTTTATGAATGATTTCTAAACAAATGTCTCTACCTTTTTACATAGTGTTATAATTGCTGATACTAATGCTGAATATTTTATGTTGTCTTTTATAGGACCACATCCAATCCCAAAAAGTGGTGTAGACAGCATTGAAGTTTCTGGGACCAGTACAGTACCTACCTTGCCACCTCCAGGATTGAGGCCACCACCTTTACCTCAGTATCCACCATATGTGACTTCAGAATGTAAGGAGTCATCATCTTATTTATAAGCTAGAATGAACATCATTTTATGATTGTTTCCATTACTCAAGCATATTTTTAAATGGTGATACTGCTGTATTAATAGTAATGTTGCCTTTTTAAACCTAAACGTCAGTGTCAGCTGATCAAAAGTATACATTTTAACTTGAATTACAATATTAAGTCATTTTAAGGTTTTATGTTTGGTTCAATATTTCTTATTTGAGGTCGTCCACTGTTGTGTCCGCACATTATATATGCCTTTTGCTGAATTTATAACTGATTAAATTTTCCTCATTAATATATTCAACAAATTTTAACTGTGCAAGTACTCCTTGAACACCTAGCCTGAACTGCCTGAATCCAGATATGAGTATTGGGTTGTGGACATGTTGTGAATTTAATTATTTGTGCTTTTTAATACCATTCTGTGCATTGTGAAGTGTAATAAAAATGGTTTGAGACTGTTAGATATTAATTATACCTGTCTTTTGGTTAAATCAGTATGATTTTCTTATAAAATCATAATACATAGGAACAAGGCGAAAGTGAGGACTGCCGATGCGAGAGATTAGAGTTGAGAGTGTGGTGCTGGAAAAGCAGAGCAGGTCGGCCAGGCATCCGAGGAACAGGAAAGTCGACATTTCGGACAAAAGCCTTTCAACATTCCTGATGAAGGGCTTTTGTCCGAAATGCCAACTCTCCTGCTCCTCTGATGCTGTCTGACTTGCTCTGCTTTTCCAGCACCACATCCTCTATACATAGGAGCAACCCAGGTATGCTCCACCATTCAGTGAGATCATGGCTGATCTGACAGTCCTCACTTCCAGTTTCCTGCCTTTTCCCCATAATCCTTGATTCCCTTACTGACTACAAATTTGTCTATCCCAGCCTTTCAATATTATTAATTATCTAACCTCAACAACCCTCTGCATTAAATAATTTCACAGATTCACTACCCTTTCAGTCAAGGAATTGCCCCTCAACTCTGCCTTAAATATGTAATTCTTTATTTTGAGTTTGTGCTCTCTGGTCCTTCACTGTACCACAAGGGGAAACACCTTTCTGCATCTGCCTTGTCAAATCCCTAAAGAATCTTGTGTGTTTCCATGAAGTTAGCGCCCCCCTACCACCCCCATTCCAATGATTACAGGCCCAGTGTATTCTACCCCTCCACATCAGACAATCGTTCCATGCCTGCAATCGACCTACTGAACCTTCTCTGGCTGTTTCCAATGCTGGTATCCCTTTCCTTGGAAAAGGTATCCAAAACTGTTAACAGTGTTCCAGCTGTGGTCTGATTAGTGTCTTGTATAGTTAATTTTATACTCCATTCCCTTTAAAATAAAGGCCAATATTCCATTTGCCTTCCCTATTACCTGCTGAAGTTGGATTCTAACTTTTTGTGTTTCATGAACGAGGTATCCTAAATACCTTTGTCTGTAGCTGTCTGCTGTTTTTCATAATTTTAATAATATTCAGCTCTTCTTCTTGCCAAAATGCATAACCTTAGATTTTCTCACTTTATATTCCATTTGCCAAGTTTTTGCCTACAAGCTTAACCTGTCTTATATTCCTGTACGGACTCTCTCATCTTTGCTGCTCACCTTTCCATCCATTTTTTGTGTCATTCGCAAATGTACATATAGTACATTAACTTTCCTCATCCACATCATATATTGTAAATAATTATGGTTCAGCACTAATCCATGTTGCACGAGTTACAGGTGACCATCCAAAAGATGTTCCCCTCATCCTAACTAATTGTCTTCTGTTCATTCGCCAATCCTCTGCAGATGCTAATATACTACCTCCAACCCCAAGGGCTGTTAAATTATTAAGCAATCTAATGTCTCAAGCAGTCTTAACAAATTCCTTCTGATAATCCAACTAAATTGTATCTCTGCTTCCCCTTTATCTATTTGGCTTGTTACCACCTTAAAGAATTCTAGGAAATTTGTCCAGCATGATTTTCCCTTTTTGAAGCCGTGCTGACTTTGTTTAATCTTATTATGTATTTCTAAAAGCTCTGCTATTACATCTTTTGTAAGCAACTCTTAACATTTTCCCAATCCTAGGCGTTAAGCTGACTGGTCTATAGTTAACTTTTTTTTTTGTTTCCTTCCCTTTCTTAAATGAACCTGTTACATTGGCAGTTTTCCAAATCTCTGGGACTTTTCGGGAATCTAAAGACTCTTGGACGATTACTGCCAGTGCATCCATTATTTCTTTTAGCTACTCACTTTAATATCCTAGGATGTTTCCCATCAGGGCCAGTGGACCTTTTCAATCTTCAACTCCATAAGTTTCACTCATGCTTTTTCTGTAGTGATAGTCGTTTTATTTATTTATTTGGTTTATTTTATCCCCTCACTTTTGCACCATTGTGATTGATATCATAGAAATAGCTCAGTTTTTACTTAAATATGATAGTATTTAATTTTAAAGCTGTGTATGGTTTGTGTAAATTATGTTAATCAACTCTCTAAAACAGCAAGACAAAAGCTGAAAAAATTATTTATAGCTGGATCCTCTACTTTTTGTCATTTACATAAATTATTTGGGTGCGAACATAAGAGGTACAGTTAGTAAGTCCACTACACCAAAATTGGAGGTGTAGTGGACAGCGAAGAGGGTTACCTCCGATTACAACAGGATCTTGACCAGGTGGGCCAATGGTGAAAAATGTGTTGCTGGAAAAGTGCAGCAGGTCAGGCAGCATCCAAGGAGCAGGAGAATCTGCAGTCCTCACTTTCTCCCAGATGGGTCAATGGGCAGAGGAGTGGGAGATGGAGCTTAATTCAGATTACTGCGAGGTGCTGCATTTTGGGAAAGCAAATCTTAGCAGGATGTATACACTTAATGGTAAGTTCCTAGGGAGTGTTGCTAAACAAAGAGACCTTGGAGTGCAGTTTCATAGCTCCTTGAAAGTGGAGTCGCAGGTATATAAGATAGTGAAGAAGGCATTTGGTATGCTTTCGTTTATTGGTCAGAGTATTGAGTACAGGAATTGGGAGGTCATGTTGCGGCTGTACAGCACAATGGTTAGGCCACTGTTGGAATGTTGCATGCAATTTTGGTCTCCTTCCATTTGGAAAGATGTTGTGAAACTTGAGAGGGTTCAGAAAAGATTTACAAGGATGTTGCCAGGGTTGGGGGATTTGAGTATAGGGAGAGGCTGAACAGGCTTGGGCTGTTTTCCCTGGAGCGTCAGAGGCTGAGGGGTGACCGAAGGCGGCGGAAGAATTGTTCGATGTCACGCCGCGTGTTGAACTCATTAATCCGAGAGCGTAGGGGAATGAAGGTGAGGCCTCTGCTGAGGACTGACCTTTCGTCCTCAGAGAGGGGTAGGTCTGGAGGGATGGTGAAAACTCGGCAGGGCTGGGAGCTAGGACCTGGTGTGGACATCGAACAATTCTTCCGCCGCCTTCGCCTCCGTGCCTACTTCTTTAACCAAGACTCTCGCCCACCCTCTGACGACCCCTTCTCCCGCCTCCAACACACCCCATCCACCTGGACACCCCGTGCTGGCCTCCTACCTGCCCTCGACCTCTTCATAGCCAACTGCCGCCGCGATATTAACCGCCACCTGAACTCCCCCACCCCACTCACCCACTCCAACCTCTCACCCTCGGAACGCGCAGCCCTCCACTCACTCCGTTGCAACCCCAACCTCACTACCAAACCAGCAGACAAGGGAGGCGCGGTAGTAGTTTGGCGCACCGACCTCTACACCGCTAAGGCCAAATGCCAGCTCGCAGATACCTCCTCCTACTGCCCCCTTGACCATGACCCCACCTCCCACCACCAAACCATCATCTCCCAGACC
>NC_057723.1:13721239-13724115 GCF_004010195.1 Chiloscyllium plagiosum | reverse complement strand
AAGAAGCGGAGGGCTTTGAGTCCTTCGTGATGGGGGATGCAAAACGACGGTTGGAGGAAGAGCGCCTTATCTTCCACCTAGGAACCGTCCAACCACAAGGGATGAACTCGGATTTCACCAGTTTCCTCATTCTCCCTCCCCCCACCTTGTCTCAGTCAAATCCATCGAACTCAGCACTGCCTTCCTAACCTGCAATCTTCTTCCCGACCTCTCCGCCCCCACTCCCGTCTGACCTATCACCCTCACCTTGATCTCTTTCAAACGATCGCATTTCCGACGCCCCTCCCCCAAGTCCCTCCTCCCTACCTTTTATCTTAGCCTGCTGGACAAACTTTCCTCATTCCTGAAGAAGGGCTTATGCCCGAAACGTCGATTCTCCTGTTCCCTGGATGCTGCCTGACCTGCTGCACTTTTCCAGCAACACATTTTCAGCCATATTCTTCTAGGCCTGACTATTCAGATACCCAATCAGATGTCTTTTAAATGTTGCAATTGTACCAGCTTATTCTAGATGTTTCAGAGAGCAATCTAATTAGACCCAGTCAATTACTTTTACCTCAGAATAATCCAAAAGCACTTTGGATTGGATAAATTCGGACTGGCTGTCTGAACTGCAATAATTGAACAATCTAACCTTTCTTGATTTGGGCGCATCTTTTCATATATCAGTCAGGAAATGTCGGTATGTGCAGTAAAATGTGCCCATACATTCCCTAGCTTTCTGCAGATTTCAGGTTTGTTCAGCTACTCATTGAGGGACTGTGAATGAATTGAAGATAGCTTGCAACTGATTGATTAGTATCATTAATTTTTAAAAATGTTTACAAATTATGTACTATTCTTCAGTAAAGTATTCTTACATCCAAATTGCTAATTCATGGCAGTTGGTCAATAATCAAATTTAAAAACAAAACCTTACATTGGGTGGAAAACACACAAAATGTATAAAACCGGTCAGGAATTTGAGAGAAATGTTTTTACCTAGAGTGGTTAGCATTGGGAATTTATGTCATAAGGTTGCTAAAAAGGGATATGGTGTGTTGGTGCTTATTGGTGGGCGGATTGAGTTTCTGAGTTGCAAGGTCATGCTTCAGCTGTACAAGATCACTGGTAAGGCCGCACCTGGAGTATTGTGTACAGTTCTGGTCACCGCAGTGTCGGAATGATGTGGAAGCTTTGGAAAGGGTTCAGAGGAGATTTACTAGGATGTTGCCTGGTATGGAAGTAAGGTCTTCCACACGAGAGTATGTGAGGAAAGGCTGAGGGAACTAAGGCTGTTTTCATTGGATAGAAGAAGGTTGAGAGGTGACTTAATCACGACGTATAAGATAATCAGAGGGTTAGTTAATACGAGGAGACATAGCTTTAAAATTGAGGGCTGATAGATTTAGGACAGATGTCAGAGGTAGTTTCTTTACATAGAGTGTAGTAGGGGCGTGGAACAACCTGCCTGCAACAGTAGGAGACTCGCCGACATTAAAGGCGTTTAATTGGGCTTTGGACATATGGATAATAATGGAACGGTGTAGGTTCAATGGGTATCAGATTAATTTCGCAGGTCAGTGCAACAACGAGGGCAGAAGGGCCTGTACTGCGCCGTAACGTTCTATGTTCTATATGGAGTGTAGAGATAAATAACATTAATACATAAAGAAGGAAAATGAATAATATTGGTGCCCGGGTGGAATTGTCGTGCAGGACAGTCAAATTCTCCTAAGTCAGAGCAGAATGTCTGCCTTAAAGAAATAAAACTGCTATGGGAAAAGTGGTGTGACTGTGGCTATTGAGAGAAGTTAACAATAGTATTTGAATGAAGGATTGTTACCAATAAAAGGGAAGTCAACCTGAGGTGTGAGAGGATTTTAGAATTCAGCAAAGTATGATCAGGTTTGCTGGAAGAAAAAATAGAGGAAGCTGAAATTAGCATGACATAGAAAAACAAATTGAAAAACTTTGAAATGTAAACATGTTATAGAGATTAGTGAATCTAAATATGGGTCCCCTTAGAGACCAGTGAAATTATAATGGAAATAGAGTTGACAGAAGCCAAAAACTTTATTTACTTTTATCTTCCTGGTAGAAGGACCCAAAAATTCCAGAATTTTTGAGAAACCAAGGTCAATAGAGAGTGATAAACCTATGGCTATTAGCATTAATTTAGAAATAGTTACAAAAATATTAATTGGGTCCAGAAGCCACAATGGCCAAATTTGAGGATTTTAAAAAGAAATGGTGGCTGAGATGTTGGTTTTATCTTTCATGTTTTTGCATGGCTACCATATTTGTTTTTCGATAATGAACAAGAAAAGCAGAGAATTTTAGGATAGTGAGTCTGACATTGCGAGCATGGAAATGACGTTGGAGATGTGGGAACAGAGCACCTAGGAAATCATGATATAATTGGGCAAAAATTATGTTTATTTATGAAAGGGAAATCATATTCAACAAGTGTAAACATTTAAGAATGTAATTGCTGGATAGATAAGGTGTTGACTAATGGATCTATCCTACTTGATATTTAGAAAGCATTTTTTGTGAGATTCATGAGTCCATTACGTAAAATTAAGACTTGAGATGGAGTTAATGTGGTCTGAAAGTTTATGGGAAAGTAAGTAAATGGTCATTTCTGAGTTGGTAGGCTGTAACCAATAGGGTACTGCAAATATTTGCTCTTCATTTGAGCTAACTACATAGAGTCATAGACATGTACAGCATGGAAACGAACCCTTTGGTCCAACCTGTCCATACTGACCAGATATCCCAACTCAATCTCGTCCCACCTGCCAGCACCTGGCCCATATCCCTCCAAACCCCTCCTATTCATAGACCCATCCAAATGCCTCTTAAATGTTGCAATTGTACCAGCCTCCACCACT
>NC_057723.1:13697981-13721199 GCF_004010195.1 Chiloscyllium plagiosum | reverse complement strand
CCTGACATTCCCCCTATACCTTCCACCCTTCACCTTAAATTTATGTCCCCTTGTAACACTCTGACTCCCCAACCGCAGGGAAAAGACTTTTGTCTATTTACCCTATCCATGCCCCTCATAATTTTGTAAGCCTCTATGAGATCACCCCTCAGTCTCCGATGCTCCAGGGAAAACAGCCTTGCCTGTTCAGTCTCTCCCTATATCTCAAATCCTCCAACCCTGGCAACATCCTTGTAAATCTTTTCTGAACCCTTTCAAGTTTCACAACATCTTTCTGAATGGAAGGAGACCAGAATTGCATGCAACATTCCAACAGTGGCCTAACCATTGCCGCAACATGACCTCCCAACTCCTGTACTCAATACTCTGACCAATAAACGAAAACCTACCAAACGCCGCCTTCACTATCCTATCTACCTGCGACTCCACTTTCAAGAGCTATGAATCTGCACTCCAAGGTCTCTTTGTTCAGCAACACTCCCTAGGACCTTACCATTAAATGTATCCGTCCTGCTAAGATTTGCTTTCCCAAAATGCAGCACCTCACAGTAATCTGAATTAAGCTCCATCTGCCACTTCTCAGTCCATTGGCCCATCTGGTCAAGATCCTGTTTTAATCTGAGGTAACCCTCTTCGCTGTCCACTGCACCTCCAATTTTGGTGTCATCTGCAAACTTACTAACTGTACCTTTTATGCTCGCATCCAAGTCATTTATGTAAATGACAAAAAGTAGAGGACCCAGCACTGATCCTTGTGGCATTCCACTGGTCACAGGCCTCCAGTCTGAAAAACAACCCTCCACCACCACCCTGTGTCTTGTACCTTTGAGCCAGTTCTGTGTCCAAATGCTAGTTCTCTCTGTATTCCGTGAGATCTCACCTGGCTAATCAATCTCCCATGTGGAACCTTGTCGAACGCCTTACTGAAATCCATGTAGATCCATCTACTGCTCTGCCCTCATCAATCCTCTTTGTTACTTCCTCAAAAAACTCAATCAATTTTGTGAGATATTATTTTCCACACACAAAGCCATGTTGACTATCCCTACTCAGTCCTTGCTTTTCCAAATACATGTACATCCTGTCCTTCAGGATTCCCTCCAACAACTTGCCCGCCACCGACGTCAGGCTCACTGGTCTATAGTTCCATGTTTGTCCTTACCACCCTTCTTAAACAGTGGTACTAAATTAGCCAACCTCCAGTCTTTTGGCACCTCAGCTGTGAATATTGATGATACAAATATCTCAGCAAGAGGCCCAGCAATCACTTCTCTCGCTTCCCACAGAGTTCTAGGGTACATCTGATCAGGTCCTGGAAATTTATCTACCTTTGTGTTTCAAGACATCTGGCACTTTTTTCTTGGAAGCAACCATCTGTACAGTTTGCTAATCGTAACATAGTTAGGTGAGAAAGCAAGTTTCAGGGGAGACACAGAGACTTCGTACAAATTTCAGTAGAGAGTTGAACGGACAAGAGATGTTAGATGGTGTGTGAAGATCATTGTTTTAAAAAAAATGGAAAATGAGAATATTTTCTAGACTAGTGGAGACCCACAAAATATTTGTGGTGAAATTAATATCCTTAATGAAGCTATATTTATTTGAGTTGTTGGCTATTTGCTATTCCGTACCCTCTCTTCAATGGCTAATGCCCGAAATGTCGATTCTCCTTCTCCTCGGATGCTGCCTGACCACCTGTGCTTTTCCAGCACCATTTACTACCCTCTCTTGAACAGCCCTTCACTTGCAATTCCTCTTGTATTATAATCATTATATTTTTTCCATCATCTTATAATACCACCTTTCCACTCCTTTTGATCTTTTACTATGTTATCCCCTGCCATTTACGTTTCCAAGCATTATCTGGCTTGAATAAGGGGTAAGCTCTTACAGGCCGAGATGAGAAATTTCCTCACAGAATTCTGAATGAGAGCTGTATTGAGAGCTTTAAATGCTCGGTCATTGATGATATTCACGTCAGATGTTAATAAATTTTTAGGTGTCCAGGGAGTTAAGTGCAAGTACAGGGAGCTACATCAGCCATGATTTTATTGAAAAGTGGACAGGCTGGAGTCATTTGTCTGTTATGTCCAATCATAGTAATCATTTCCATTTTGGAAAGGTTGAACTCCCTAGTTCAGGAAAAAGTCCGGCATGAAGTGGGTGCCAGGCTCCTCAATGCTCTGACACTGCTATTGGGGTTTCTAGTAGACCTGCCAGGGCAGACGCACATTCACTGTGTCTGCATGTCAGTACACAATTGTAGCCTGTTGCTTTGAACTTCTCATGTAAGTCCTTTGGGGTAGAACTCTTATGAAACTTGACAGTAGCATCTCAAGTCCTTTCATGACTATCTTGGTTTGCCTAATGTTTCAGGATATGCAGATGTTGCCTCAGGATTTTCCTCTAGGTATATATAATGTTAGTATTTGAGCTGGTGGCTGCAGATGTGGAATTGAGTGCCAGTTTGGTTTCTACTGTCCTCTCACTCTCAACACTGTTTGTTCAGGAAGCATTTCATGGGTATCTGGAAGGAAAAGAGCACATAGACAGGTTATTAGTGAGGAATGAGATGATGAAGGTGTGAGGAAAGCAGAAGGTAGATGCTTTCACCACCTGCAGTTAGTAACCCACTGAGGGCCACTTTCTGCCTGTCTTCAGTTTTTCAAATTGTAGGAGAAGGCAGACAACAGAGATGAAGTTCAATAGGTTGCCCTGCTCAGGCATCAGACAGGAGGTGAGAGGGGCAGCATTATTAGCTGTTCTTCAAGATCACATTCCCCATCCAACTAAACATCCGTTAAGTTAGAACACCCCCTGACCCATCCTAACTCTGCCATTATCATGGTGGTGCTACTTGTGCTTTGAGGCCGAATGTCCTCCTGAGTGAACGGCAAAAGCCCCCGCTACGGCCAATTAACACTCCAAAAAGTATTAAATAGCTATGTGACTCTCAGCATTTGCAGGATGCAAATTGCCACTGACTGTTCGAGTGGCTGGGTAGAAGACCATAAGATACAGAAACAGAATTAGGCCATTCACCCCTTTGAGTCTGCTCCGCCATTCGCTCATGGCTGATGTATTTCCTAACCCCATTCTCCTGCCTTGATCGCCATACCAATTAAAAGCCTATCCATCTCTGCCTTGCATACACTCAATGACTTGCCCTCCACAGCCCTTTTCAGCAATGGGTCCCACAGATTAACCATTGTCTGCATGAAGAAATTCCTCCTCATCTCAGTTCTAAAGAGTTGCCATTTCAACCTGGAACTGTGTCTTTGGCCCTTGGTCTCTCCTGGTCGTGGAAACATCACATCCAGACCTTTCAGTATTCTGTATGTTTATGTGAGACCTGACAGTCTCCATCTTTTGAAACTCCAGAGTCCTCAACTTTTTCTTCATATGACAAGCTCTTCATCCTCAGGATTATTCTTGTAAACCTCCGCTGGATCCCTTCCAAGGCCAGCACACCTTACCTTTGGTATAGGGCCCAAAACAGCTCTCAGCGTTCCAGATACGGTCTGATAAGAGCGGCCTTCAGCTTCAGCAGTATAACTCTACTCTTGTATTCTAGTCCTTTTGAAATTGGTGCGAACATTGCATTTGCCTTCCTAACTGCCAACTAAATCTGCATTTTAATCTTAAAACAATCTTAGAACTCTGACCCCCCAAGTCCCTTTGGGCTTCAAATTTCTGAAGCCTTTCCCCATTTTTCATCATCTCCATCATCCATTAAATTGTTCTCTTAGAAGCCAACAGCCAAACTTTAGATGAGGCTTTACCAACAGCAGATGAAATTTCTATGTCAGGCCGACTCATTAGTTTTAGTAAGATAAAGGTGCATGTTCTAAGTTTGTCAGTTATCAGGTTCAGTTTTAGAGATATTGCTTGCATGTTGCCTCATCAACTAGTGGTTGTTCATGTGGGGGAAAATGTCAATGAGTATCAGTGTCCTATTTTTGAGGCATCATTGCCAAACTTGATGTGTTCATCAGACAGCAAACAGCATCAAACATTTGCAAGACTTGTTTATATGGTTGTGGTAATGTTGGGCAAGCTTTAAATCAAGAAATTAGAGCTGCATGGAACATGCATAATGCAGTGCCTTCACTTTTAAGCATAAACTAGGTTAACCAAGTCAATGCTAATGCTGCAGAGAATAGGTTGCTGATGCAATGTTTTGAGGAGTCAACTGGAGATCCTGTTCTACTGGAATTGGTGTTGATGGTTGTTACATGATTTTGAGGAGGGGCGCAAAGTAATGGTTGCTAAATTGATAGGTAATACCAAAATGGATAGAAAAATATGCGGTGAAAAAGACATGAGGTTGTAAACAGATATACAAAGGTTGAGTGAATGAGTAAAAATCTTGCAGATCGAGTATAATGTTGGAAATGTGAGATTATTCACTTGAACGGGAAGAATGAAGAAGTATTAGTTAAATAATTGTAGAATTCTGAGGTGTGTATTTCTGAGGTTTTGTGTATTCTAGTACGAGTCACAAAAGCTACAGCTCATAATCAGGAAGACTGTTGCAATGCTATCCTTTATTAGGAGGTGGATCAAAATAAGAGGCTACATTTCAGTTATACAGGGCTTAGTTATTCAGTTATACACTGCGAATACTTTGTGCAGTTTTGTTCTCCTTTATTTAAGGAAAGATGCAAGTGCATTAGAGGTGGTTTGGAGGAGGCTTACTGGATTGCTACCTGGAATGAATGGTTTATCTTATGAGGATTGCTGAGCAGACTGGGCTTGTTCCCACTGAAGATTAGAAGAATGTGAAGTGGCTTAAGTGAAGAGTATATCTTCATGATTGCCTTTGTTGAGGTGGATGTAAAAAGTATGTTTCCTGTTGTGTTAGTCTAGAATTAGAGGATATTGCTTCAATGTTTGAGGTCACCATGAAGGTGTGGTCAATTTCATTATTTTTTAAGGCAGAGATGAGTAGATTCTTATTTGGCAAAGGCAAGCAAAGCTATCTGCTTGCTAAATGGGAATATGAAATTCAAAATGCAGACTGATCAACTGTGATCTTATTGAATGACAGCAGGCTCGGGGGGCTAAAAGTTCTGCTTTTACTCCTATTTTATGTGTTTGTATGTTGTGTAATGAGAAGGAGCTAAGTAATAACCTTGACGCAAAGGAACCTTGGGAAGAACATAACCTAAATATAATAGAATTTGGCATTTTGTACAGTTCATTATGACACTGGGGTCTCCAATATGAAGGAATGACCTTAGAAATGTATAAGAGGCAATTTGGCTATGGTGAGTTGGAGAAATGCCCAAAAAAGATTTTAGCTGCACAAGCAATGGCTCGTATTTAAAGAAATGCTACATTTGTGCAATGGATGCAAGTTTCCTCAAGGCACAAACTTACAAATGGAAGGTACATTAACTGTGATTAGTGAAAGAAGTTGAAGCTTGCATTAGATCAAAGGAAATGGTTTATAAGGAAACCAGAAAAAATTGATAAGCATGAGGATTGTAAGCATTTAAGAACCCAGCAAAAGACAACAAATAAATTAATAAGGAAGGGAAAAGAGAGTGTGCATATAAACTTGAGA
Source organism: Chiloscyllium plagiosum (assembly GCF_004010195.1). Classification (NCBI taxonomy): domain Eukaryota; kingdom Metazoa; phylum Chordata; class Chondrichthyes; order Orectolobiformes; family Hemiscylliidae; genus Chiloscyllium; species Chiloscyllium plagiosum. The sequence goes on along the minus strand of NC_057723.1, from coordinate 13,715,630 downwards.
AACAAAGGTAGATAGTAAAATCTTCTTTAGGTATTATGAAAAGGAAACAAAAACAAAGATTGTGGACTCATTATAGATTGAGACAGTAGAATTTATAGTGGAGAAACTAAACTGTTTCTTTAAGTCTCTTCACTGAAGAAAGTCTCCCAGGAATACTGGGCAATCAGGGGCTGATGAAAATAAATGGCAGTAGTAAATCGGTAGTTCTTGAAAAATTAACTGAACTTAAGGTTAAATCCTGTGGACCTGTTGAGCTTCTTCAGTTATCTTGTAAAATTCAGTAGATTCAAGAAAGGTTCCTGTAGACTGGAAAATAGCAAACGTAATCCTACTGTTTAAGCAGGAAGGAAGGTGGAACATGTACTACTTAGACCTACTAATTTGACTTCAGCAGTAGTGAAATCATTACCAGGTCCAAGACAGAAACACATTTCTGGAGATTAGTGGCATAAAGAGATTTTAAAATGGCAGGGGAAAATGTGATATTGAGCTAAATGATTAATTGTGATCTGATTGAGCCAGCTCCACCATTCAATGAGCTGAAAAGCCTGCTCATGTTCGAATTTCACTAATGAGTGCTTGACAGCAGGGAAAATGTGCAGTGTAAGTGTGTTTGCTCCTTTAGAATTTGGTTTTCCTTTTTTTTTCTTTTCCCAGTCCTGAGTATTGAGGGCCATTGGGGTATCTATGGCATCAGCACAGTTGGATTATCTGTTTAGGCATAGATTTCGGACTTTCAAGGTCTATGTGGCTTGGTTACTTGCTGTTTTTAACACCAGAACTGTTACGATGGAGTTATGATTATTTTAGAAATTACATAACACATTTCACATTTCACTTCACACATTCACTTTTCGGCAGCTGGATTTATATGCACTTTTAATGTTTGTGTTATAAAGTTTTACTTAATCCTGGTTTGACAGCACCTAAGTGAGTGCTTCCCAAAATTCTTTTCACGTGTACTGTGTATACTCCCAGACTCGGGGGAGCAGTTTGAGGGGGTGGCTTATTTCTTTCCCTTCACCACCACCCTCTCTCTTTTCTCCTTCCCTACCACCCCATCTCCTATCTCAACTTCTCATCGTTTCACCTACCATGGGGGAATTGATGAAAAGAGGTAAAGTAAAGAAAAATATCTTTTCTCACACACTTTTGAAACAGCAGAAATCGAGCTTGACTGAGTAGTTGATTAGCCTACCAGTTCTCAACCTTCTGTATCTTAAATGCCACCAATCCCCACTTTGTCAAAACAAATACTGACGCCATCGTGATAAAAACACAACCCATTTTTTAACACGTGTAATGATAATTAATAATTTCTTAAACAGTGTATCCCATCTACAGCCCTTTTGTACTAGAACATGCCTTCCAGTTGAACCAAAATGCATTTCAAAGGGCACGCGGCTGTTGGCGATAGCTTCACAGCAGCTATCGTAGCACTACTTGGATTGGCAAACCTCAGTTGGGAATTCTTGAGCTAAAACTTTTGGCTGTAGCGTTGAATCATTCATTGTTTTTCATGAGGATAAGAAGGAAACAGTGGTGTCATGGTAATGAACTGGTAATTCGGAATCTCTGCTTAAATGTTCTGGGGTCATGGGTTCGAATTGCACCATGGCAGATGGTGAACTTTGAATTTGGTGAAAATTGGGAACAAACAGCTGACCTAATGGCAATATGTAGCCATTGCTGATTGTTGTAAAAACCTGCTTGGGTATTCTGAACTCAAATTTCTGCAATGTTGGACATTATATTTCTCTATTGTCTAAGATCTTGTAAGTAAATAAGTTGTGCTTTGGTACTTTGCACCTATATCGGTGCAGTAAGTGACGACATATAAACTTTTCACTAAACTCATTGAATATATTTGACAATAAAGGCAAATTCAATTCAATTAAATAGCTTCATCCTTCCATTAATCAACCTTTGCCTGGTCTGGTCTGTATTTGACCCATGACCCACAGCAATTTGCTAAGCCTTATCTGTTCTCTTGGCAATTGGAGATGAGCAAGAAATGCCAGTTAGTATAGCCAGTGCTTTCCATGTGCAGTGGATGAATTTTTAAATAATTCCCAGCAATTATGAAATAGCATATAGTTGGATTCCAGTTAATTTAAGCTTGACTTCTAAAAGTACACTTCTGAGAACCCATGATGACCAGATTCCATACCACCTTTCTGTTCCACTTAGGTTCAATAAAAGATTATTATACGGCTTCTCTGTTTCAGATAACTATGAGCCTGACGGCTATAACCCTGAAGCTCCCAGTATTACTGGTGGTGCCAGGCCTCCATATCGACACTACATCCCACGAATTCAGACTGAGCGCCCAAATCTGATTGGCTTAACGTCCAGCACCATGGATGGCCCGTCACGAGGTAAAGGATACTGCATTTGTCTATGACAAGCAATTATCAGGTGGTCTTCAGTTAGTTTTAGAATTTCTTATTTACAAGATACTGTTGCAGAATTTATGTCACAGTGTAGGAGTTGTCACAGGACTGAAAGTTTGACACGTTTGGATGTTCTGACAGTGTCGAAGACTTTTTTAACATAAGTCTTCATTTTGTACTGTGCTTACATTGTGAAAATGCATTGAGAGAAATACTGTTTAAAGCCTTCAGGTCTGATAATGGTGGTGAGGCTAATATATCTAAATTTTGTTCTTTGCAAAAACATTTCTTGAGCACAACCATTCAGAAGAAGTTTTTCCAAAAATGTTAATTCATGTGCTAAATTGGTTGTAGAGAAACCAAGAAGTTTCTACTCCATGTGAGTTGAACTGTATTGTTAATCTCAATCATTTTAACAGTGTAAAAAACATACTGAAACACTGAATAACTTGAATTGATGATGTGGAAACAATGGTTTGTAAGGTGAATTCATATTTTGGGAGTCTGCACCTAAAAGTCTCTGAGCACCAAGATACGACAATCCACAAAACCTTTAAGAACAGAAAATATACATTTGAGCTACAGAATTAGCCAACTCACAGAATCCCAAATTTAAATGACAAATTATACCTGATCCCCCTGTCCCTACCAATTAATGACATTAAACCTTGAGCTATACTTAATTATTGTTTCTAAATTCAGAAAGTTTAATTTATAACTAAGTAAACAGTTTGTACTGTGTTGTGCAATATACAAAAGCAAGAAGGGCTAACAGCTACTCGTGCAAAATTTTATTTTAGTTGAGTTGGCTTGTATTTCAAAGTGATGGTATTGTCTCAATTGGATCATTTTAAATTGCGGAATGAATAGAACATAGAAAAATACAGCGCAGTACAGGCCCTTTGGCCCTTGATGTTGCGCCGATCCAAGCCCACCTAACCTACACTTGCCCACTATCCTCCATATGCCTATCCAATGCCCGTTTAAATGCCCATAAAGAGGGAGAGTCCACCACTGCTACTGGCAGGGCATTCCATGAACTCACGACTCGCTGAGTAAAGAATCTATCCCTAACATCTGTCCGATCCCCCTTAATTTAAAGCTATGTCCCCTCGTAATAGCTGACTCCATACGTGGAAAAAGGTTCTCATGGTCAACCCTATCTAAACCCCTAATCATCTTGTAAAATGCTGTTTCCTATTTTAACTTGGTAAATGTCTTTAGTTTTAAGTATTTTAGCTTTTCAGTTTAGTGTGAGGCAAGTCTTCTGTTTAATCTGGAGAATTTTAATAGACTTGAACAAGGTGAAATGGATTCCGGTTTTATTTTACTGTCAAGCAATTTTCCAGTACGTTTCAATCTTTATCATATGATGGTCAGGTTAATTGCAGGTCATTGTATTTTGGATTGGGTTTTAGGGATGTTGTCGACCTTGAATGCCAATTAGCCTGAAATCAGATGCAGCAGAACCCCACATGATGGAGGCGGATAATATGTCACCAAGTGCATCTGAAGTGTTTTTGTATCTGCACAGCACAATGTCTTTGTTCTGAGATGCTAGCATGACATCATTTTCTATTTTTACCTCCGTGAAGCTGCATGCCGAAGATGTCAATTGAGAATTTGTAACTTCATGGTTTTGATCTGATGGGTAGCTTTGACTTTAACCAAATTGAAACTAAATCACATTTCAGAAGCTATTTGGTATGCTGTGTGCAACTTGGTTATGTTGTTTGTGTATTTAGATGACTAACAGATGTTGTTCATCTTCTTAACACTTGCAGTGCCTGTGAAGATAAACCAAGCCGAGATCTCTCTAGCTACTACAACAAGCAACAATGTTTCACGTGTAGTTATTGAACCAGAATCTAGGAAAAGGACTGTTGTAACTGTGGATGGACCACCTTTGAAAAAACCATGGATGGAAAAGTAATGTTGGACTGTTATATCCAAAGTTGTTTTTGTGAACGTTTGTGTTTTTCTGGGGCAGGAGCTACCACTGTGAGGAATGGATAACATATATTTTGAAGAATAAATACTCTAATCCCGGTTTTACATGGACTGGGTAATGAGTATGGAGGCCAGACTTCTCACATGTGTCTTGCAATCAGCAGCAAGAAGGATTGTGTTCCACTAGTTTGGTGTGGATTTATTCTCACCCATCCCATAGATTAATTTATTAATATAATGTTTCTGTTGCTTCTAATGTAAACATGATGTGACGTATTGCATTAATTTCTCTTCTAATCCCAAGTCAAAGAGCAACTTAGAAAACAAGATATGAATTTGGTTTGAATTTTGAATGCAAGTTTGGTCTTTGCTTTGTACGTTCCCTTGGTATGCTGAAATTGGAAGTTTGTTGTGTTGTGCGTTTTTTGAATTGAAATCTATCATCTTTGATGCATAATACGATTGTGCTACTGCAGAACTTATGGAATCTTGAGGGGAAGGTTAGGGAGTGGGGTAATTATATATTTTATATGTGCCAGTTTGCTATTTTAGCCATTTTCACATCTCTAAATTGGCAGTAATATTTCGTATCATCAGGTTGATGGAAGTTGGATATTCAAGTAGCAGTTTAATGGATGCAAAGATTTCACTTTTTTTCTTTCTTTTCTCCAAAACTGAAACTTGAAGTAGGATTTAACTTTGACACAAGCAAATTTCTCAAGTCTTTGCTGCAGGCAAATCTTTATCCTAACTGAGATGCTTGAGTTTTCTTTGTCATTATGTAAATGTTGCACTTTTTCAAAATTCAGCAGGCAAAACTTCAATCATCAAAACAAGCAAGGATTTCAGAAGAAGACTCAACACACCTATGATAATACAAAGCTAGAAGTCCGCAAAATCCCAAGGGAAATGAATACCATTACCCAGCTCAATGAACATTTCAGTAAATTTGGTACTATTGTCAATATTCAGGTAAGGAGATTGAGCCAGAAGAGTTTTAGTTCCTTTGAAAAAACGTCTTTTTCCCTGAAATTTGTAAAGGAGCATTGATATTAGATATTTCTGTTGAACAGTCACCTGCTTTCAGGCGAAAATCTATACATCAAAGAAAGAAGTTTCACTGCTGATGATTGAAATGTTAGCTTATTTTTGACTTCCAACTACACCATTGAGGCAAAGCCTATTCCATATGCAAGATAAAAGCATGCATTACTCTCTTTATCATGCGTTTTAACTCCTTATTTTCAAAGTAACCTTCAAAGTTAACTTTGACAGCCAGCCTTTAATTGTCTCTGAGTATTTTTGGCAAATCAAATCATCCAATCCAAATCAATTTGACTTTTATCAAGATGACATTTGGCTGAATTAAAATACAGCAAATTTGTGTCTTAACTGGCACCTGATCAACCAGCAAAACTTATATCCCTCAAATACCACTATGCCCAAGTATTTATGAGGTAAATAAAGTATAACAGTAACGTGTATACTCCCTGCATTACATTTCTATTACTTAGTGTGTTTTTACATGGATTTTAGGCATGTGTTGATGGTTTTACGTAGATGTTTGAGGGATGTTGATGTCTCAAAGCTTCAGTGTCAGGGCTTGCTATGGTTATGATTATCTTCTTGATTATCCAGAATATTTGATCAACCAGCACGCTCCTCGTCCCACAAATAGCAGTTAATAAAACGTTTGCTGTACTGCATCCTGTATGGTGAAAGAAAACGTTTTATTAATATTAAAGGTCTCTATTTAGTCTTTAAACATTTACTAGATACTTCCTTACAAAGTAGCTGCAAGAACAAGGAAGGATAATAATGATTAAAAATATTGCCATCAAATATTCACCTTTTCAAAATAAAGCCATCAAGTTTAGAATTCACCTTTTCAAAATAAAATGATCCATCTTTTAATCAAATGATTAATTTTTAGAATGTGGTCTTTAGCTACAAGGTTAGGTTGGAGAGGCTTGGATTGTTTTCTTGCATTGAAGGAGATTGAGGGTAGATGCAGGTAAAGGTGTACAAGATTATGACCAGTTTGGAGAAGGACGGCAAAGAAACTGTTCCAGTAAATTGGACAAGAGGATATTTCCCAAAATCTTGTTATTGATCTCAGTCAGTTGGGGGAGAGATGTATCATTCATATTCCTGGCACTAAACTCCTGAAGCAGCTATTCTATTCTGAACTCTACATTAGGAGGCTTCTAGGAGAACAGCAGAAAGATTTTTGGGGATTCTTTAAGGGTATCCCGAAAGAGGTCAAGCATTTCTGCCAATTCCAGCCTTGTGACCAACCAAAATAGAGTCATAGAGAGAGTCATAAGGCCTGTCTCTGTAGGACTCTCTGACTCAAACTGGTCCATGTCAACCAAAATGTCCATCCACTCTGTCCATCCACATTTCCCTGCCCTTGGCCCCTATCTTTCTACAGAGATGAAAATGAAGAAGGTTAATTTGAAAGGTACCAAACACGTTGGGAGACTTTGTCAGGGGCATACAGAGGTGGTTGAGGTGTTGGAGAGTTCGTAAACCCCAAAAACTCTACCAGTCTTTCAAGCTGGTTTCATCATTCAATGTGAATATGGCTGATGTCCAATTCAGTGTCTTGTTCCAGTTTTCTCATCACATTTTAATCCCTTTAACAGCAAAAACTATATCTGTCTCATTCTTGAAAACATTCACTGTTATGACCTCAACTGCTTTCTGTGGCAGAGAATGCAAGAAGCTCACCATTCTGTGGGTGAAGAAATTTCTCCTCATCTTAGTCTTACCTGGCCAATCTAGTATCCTTAAATTGCAATCACTGCTGGACTCCCCAGTCATCAGGAACATTGTTATCTGCCCAACCCTTGAATTCTGCATGTGGCCATGACTAATGGTTGACTAATAAAATGTAAAGACTAATAAACTGCTTCAGAAAATGTAAAGAACTGATGTGGAAACTGATGTGGAAATGAGACATTCCCAGTTCTGAGGCACTGCTTAAGAAGAGAGGATGTAGACTTTTGACTTTTGACAACAGATTCAAGGGTGATGCAAGGGAGAAATGTCTTTTTTCAACAAGTGCTAATGAGCTGGAACTCTGCCCAAGAGCAGAAAATATAAATGACTTTAAAGTAAGTTGTATGCGCACTTCAAGGGAATAAATCTTCATGGTTTTAGAGATGAAAGGAATTGACTAAATTACTCTACAAAGAGCTGGCATAGACTTGAGACAACTAGATGTGATGAGTGAAGAGAGACTGGATTGGTTAGGTCTATTCACTAGACTCTAGAAGAATGGATGGACATGTTGGTTATCCTATAGAAACCTATAAAGTTCTAATAGGACTAGACAGGGTCAATGTTCCTGATGACTGTTGTTAGTCATGAAGAACAGAGGTGATGAGTGCAGGTTTGGTTGCAAACTGGTGAAATTTATTTCTCTGTAATGTTAAATCTAAACCTTAGTAACAACTTGTAATCATGTAGCAGTCAGCTTTCAAATAGGAAAATTTCAAGATGCATCCTTACCACATGGTATCAAAAAGTTCCAGTTCATGATTCTTAACTAAATCCAATATAATCTGTTTTCTTGATGGTTTTAAAAATCTGTTCAATAATACTGCCATCAAAGTTGAAAGGCAATTCAGGACCATAAATATGATTGCTGAAACATTGATATTGCACCCATATATTTTCTTCTTCAACATGCAGTTTTGTTGTCTTAACATTCAAAACAATAGCCATTGCACTGTATTAGAGTAGACAAGTTTAATAATTTACCAGGTCATGATTTTTATCGCGGAGATCAATGACTATAGCTCTGTTGCTCATACACAAATTGTTTAGAAACATTTCTGTTAATTTTACACCAGGTTTGATTTTTAAAAAATTGTTTTTAATCAGCCTGTTTGAGTGTGTTCTAATATACCTTGGGGACAGGTGGGGCTTGAACGTGGTCTTTTTGGCCGAGATGAAGGGATGCTATCACTGCAAAAGATCATTAGCTGTAATTGTAATGGCACAAGGAATCATACTTGGATCAGCTAAAGGTTGTTCCCAGCCAAAAATAAAAGATGAAGCTATCATTTTTCTCAGATCAGTGTACAAGCATTATGTTTTAACATGCAGTTTTCTGCCAATATCCTCCCTCCAGGTTGCATTTAGTGGTGATCCTGAAGCAGCTCTTATTCAGTACTCTCAGAATGAGGAAGCAAAACGGGCTATTTCCAGTACCGCAGCAGTACTGAACAACAGGTTTATTAGAGTATACTGGCACCGCGAGAACAATGGAGTTCAGCAGCAATCACATCAGCAAGTACAGGCACAACAGTTAGCAGTGTCACAACATAGCACTGTTCATAAGGTACTGTTTATTCGCTGCAATTTTAAACCTTTATTAATCAAACTGGCACATGTTTTATACTTGGCATAAAGATCTTTTGATTTCATATCTGGAAGCCAAATCGACATCACCTTTTTAATGAGTTTAAATGTGAACATGCATCCCATTTGGAAAAATTAATTATGCATGTGCACTAATGTTTTGAGAACTAATAAATGTTACCAAGTTATTTTATACTAAGTACTAATCCAGTGAGATGTGAACTTACTGAAATGGGCAGTCCAATTTTTTGTAACTTGGACTTCATATCAAAAGTTCAAAACCAACCCTGGAGCTACTTACTTTCCAATAACCATGGTTGTAATTGATTTTGTACTTTGATTGTATTGGTGCAGTTATTGAAGATCCTGTTTGTTTTGTCTGCTACAGTGTAAAGTAGCAAGATACATTTTAACACCCACAATTACCCCATAATGAATTTAAGCTTTGAATGAGTTATTTCAAAAATGGTATGCTAGTTTGATGTAGTTGGCAAAAAGTGAGTGCTTTTCTCCTAAATCAGTTATTGGTGTAGGATATGCTGACTCACTTTAAAAATCACAGTGGGAATTCATATATTTTACGTGATAGGTTGCCAAGTACTGTACTAAACTATCCTTTCATCCAGTTACATCTAAATCGAACTTCACTACAGCAAAGAGTTCAACAGTTGTAGATATAATCACTGTCAAAAAGGGACTTTCCATATACTTTGCATAGTGTCATGCTCAGCAGCCTATCATCAGTCCTACTTGTTGAGCGCTTCAGAGAACATCCCCGGGATACCCGTTCCAACCAACCCCACTGCCCCGTGGCCGAACACTTCAATTCCTCCTCTCCCTCCGCCGAGGAAATGTAGCTCCTGGGCCTACTCCATCGGTACTCCCTAACCACCCGACGCCTGGAGGAAGAACGCCTCATCTTCTGCCTTGAGGCCCTCCAACCTAATGGCATCAATATGGATTTCACCAATTTCCTCATTTCCCCTTCATCTTCTTTATTCCAGTTCCAGCCTACCAGCTCAGCACCGCCCTCATGACCAGTCCTACCTGTCCATATTCCTTCCCACCTATCCACTCCACCCTCCCCTCCAACCTATCCCCATTACACCCACCTCCATCCACCTATTGCACCTTTACCCCCTCAGCTCACAGCCTCATTCCTGATGAATGGCTTTTGCTCGAAACGTCAATTTTCCTGCTCCTCAGATGCTGCCTGACCTGCTGTCCTTTTCAGCACCACACACTCGAGCCTATCATCAAGAGTTATTCAAAACAGACAGCATGTATGATAGTGGATTTAAACAGCATATCTGATTCTGTGTTGTTTGAGGATGGTACAACAAAAGGCTGTCTGCCTCTTAAAGCCACTACCACCAAAAACCATTTCAACACCACCCTCTTTAATAGGATATTGACAGTGTTTCTATCTCCTGTGTTACTTTTCATCTTCTTTGATGTCTGTGATTTCTTTTCCTACATTTTTGCTTTTTTTTATTTTTCCTTCACTTCTCCTCTTTCTCCCTGCTTTCAGCTGTTTGCCTCATTTGAACAACCTGCAAAGGTGATTGTTGCTTGATTTCAATTGGACTAGAAGTGTTTTAAAAAGTGGGAAGTTGGAAATCTGATTTCTGCTGAAAGTTAGCAGCTGGTGGTTTCACTCTGGTTGCATGTGTTATAGGAATTCTTTAGGAAGTTTTATTTACCTTCTATAATCAGTCTAATATAGTTTACTTTGTGCATGTTTGTTACAACTTGTGCTTATAAAATTGCAAAGATATTTTTTCTTAGTAATTCCTCTTAAATTTTATTACTACTTCGGATAAGGTTGTATTTTAAACTTTGAACTCAACAACTAATGTAGACTTCATGGGCCTTAATGGGCTTTTACTATACCATAATGACTCTAACGTAAAATGATATGCGAGTCAGTTTTCACCTAATTTGAACTGTTTTTGAAATGCTTCAATCACATTCCAAATGTACAAACGTGTGATTATAAGATTTTTAAGATGGATTGTGAGCAAAAAAGCCATGTGTTGAACTTTAACACCTGTTATCACAAATTTATTATCTATGTTCCAGATATTAAACCGAAACCAAAGCCCAGGATCTTTTGTACTAACAAATGCAACAGTAAAGCAACGACTTGGCTCCCTGGTTGGAAATCCGTCTGATGGAACACAAACCTGTTCTAGCCAGCTTGGGGCTGGCGGAGAAGCTTCTCAGGTAATGAATGTTTCACATTAATGCTTCGCTTCTAGCATTTATTTAACATCTTCAAAGCAGAAAAAGTAGAGAGCAGCTAGGTTCTGTAGGAATTTTAATGAAAAGGACAAAAACATTTACACTTGTTGCTTTGTGAACTGGAAGCGAGTATAAGTCAGGCAGTAGAGTTCATTGGTAAGGGAATGATGCTGGGAAGATTGCATACAGTGGGTCTCAGCAGCAGGCCAGATGTAGTTGGAAACTCAGCTGAAGATTGAATATGATGCTGAGGTTTCAAGTCAGTTCAGCCTAATGGTGTCTAGAAGTTAGAACTGGAGCTGAGGTATGGAATTTTTGAAACAAACCAGCAGCAACAGTTTGTGTCCCTGATGTTTAATCTAATTGAACCAAGTTGAGTTAACTAATGTTAATTCTAGTTGAATTAAGACTGGATAGTGAACAGGTACTCTGACAACTGAAGAAGAGTACAAAGTGGGTTCATTGGTGGTGGACTGGTAGAGCTTGTTCTCCTAAGTATGCATATGAAAAGTGATCCAGTGTATAAGTATTGTTGCTCACATGCAGCATGTGGATGAAGAAGGGGATGGGGGCCAAGTAGATATCCTTGATGATGATATTGACAGGCGTGCTGCATTGGCTGGAATATGATGCATTGGTTGGAGATGTTTTGGTTGCACTTGGAATGGAAGGAACTAAGAGTGATTTTGCTAAACTGAAGAAGGACAAATGTTAGTCAAAGAGGGCATAAAGGGGTAGTGCAACACATCAGACTTGCCAGGATATGAGCAAATGAATGAGTAAATCACCTACTGCCATTCTCCTGCTTCTCTCTATATCCCTGCATGTTGTATCTTTCCAAATTATCATGTAGTTCCCTTTTAAATGCTTCACTTGAGCTTGCCATCATCACACACTCAGGCAATGTATTCTATGCACTGACCACTTGCTGTTTGAAAAAGTTTTCTCTGCTATCACTTTGCTTCTTTTACTGATAGATTGGACAAAACAGTTTTTTCTGTTACCTTTGTTTCCCCTAGGGACCTCCTACCTCCACAAGCCTGGTAAAGCCAGGGTATAGTTCTGCAGTCACAAAGACAAATCATAAATCTCCTGTTACATCCAGTAAAGCACTTGAAGCAAAAGAAGCGCTCAAGAAAAAACAGGTACTCTCGAAGTTATTACCCGTATTCTTTGTGATCTTTTACACTTCATTTCATTTTTGAATTAAATTTCCTGCACTTTCAAGTGAGTTTTTGAATGCTGGATTTAATTTATAGTTTTAAGCAGATGTATTGAAAGCTCCTAGAACAGCAAAAGAGTGCAGTGGCATAGTGATATGCAACTGGAATAGTTTAAGAACATGTGAAATAGGATCAGGAGTAGGCCATTTAGCCCATCAAGCCTTCCCTGCCATTCAATAAGATCATGGCTGATCTCCCCCAAGTCTGAACCCCTGTCATGCCAACTCTTCATAGCTTTCAACTCCCCAGTTATTTCAAAAATCTGTGTACCTTCTCTTTGCATAATTTCAGTGATAACAACACTCTGGGATAGAGAATTCCAGACATTTACAATGCTCTGGAAGAAATTTCTTTTTATCTTAGTTTAACATGGGTGTCCCTGACTGTGTAACTGTACTGCCAGTTTGGGATTCTTATGCTAGTTGTAACAACATCTCAATATGTATCCTATCAAGCCCCCTCAGAAACAATAAGACATCTCCTATTTTCCTAAACTGTAATGAATAAAGGTCTAATCTGTTCAGCAATTCTTGATTAGTCAACCTCTTCATTCCAGAAATCAGTCTATTGAATCTCTTTTGAACCACCTCAAATTCCAGTAAACCCTTTAAGTTAGAACTGTACATAGTATTCCAGGTACAGCCTGGAACATACAACCAGTTGCAAAAAGACCTTACTATTTTAAAATTCTAGCCCTGAGCAATAAAGGCCAAAATTCTATTTGTTACCTTACATTGTCTTTCAAGCAGAAGAACACACCGATCCCCGTGTGCTACATTGGCAGTCCAGAGGCCTGGACATGTAAAGATATTGCACTAAAATGTGAATTTCTATAATTCCTAAACTTACTCATTGTTGTAGCAGTATTTGAATTCAGTTAATTAAATATACCTGGAATAACAATATTGCTATCAAATGATAATGTGATAAAATGATGTACAAAAAATGCCATCTCGTGTACGGAGGGAAGAAAAGGTGCAATCCTTCTCCAATCTGCAAGAAGAATACAATCTGATGAAATATCCAGTATTGACCTATGTACCAGACACAATAAATATGCATTCAGTTAACACTGCAAGGATTTACTCAATAAGCCTTGGAACTTGTGCCAAAATTGGGAAAGTCAACAAATCAAAACAACAACCTGGCATAATCAGTGACTCGTACTTTTCAGTCATCACCCAGCCAATGGGTTGAATTACTTGAGGTATCTGATTTCTTACCTTCCGTACTTGCCCATTAGTTGGTTTGAGGCAATGTTTCTGTTAAGTCGTAGGATTTGAGAGGCCATTGGAAGGAGATCAACATTGGGTGGTGGAGTGGGTGGAGAGGGATCTAAACTTTAGGGGAGCTTTCCACTCAGCCTATAAAGCTTCTTAAGGGGAGATTTTACTCATATACAAACAGCCTGCAAATGAAATTTGCGAGGCTGGGCACTTGCTGGGCCTCCCCTATCATTGGTTAAATCCTGGCAGCAGTGAATGAGGCCCTTAATCGCCATCATAAGGGCATCAATTGGTTCACTGACATCCAAGACCATCCCTGTCACTGGATTAATTGTGATGGCAGACAGGCACCAAATAACATTTGATTGGGCATCAAGAAGCCTAAGCAAAATTTAACTGATTGGAAATCCAGGGGAAATCTTTTCAGCGCTTAAGACAAAAGAAGATGATTGTCATTGTTTGAAATCAGTCAGGACTCAACTGCAAAAGTTACTCAGGGCCTTGTCTTGGCTTAATCCATCAAGTTCCCTCCTTCATCAGGTCAAGAGTATGGAGATGGTGAGAAAAATTCTGACCTTCCCTTCGCGTTCAAAAATATTTGCATTCTTCAGTTTGCCATTATTGGCTTTTTGTTAGGTGGGCAGGGTTGGGGGTGGTGGTGGTGTAGGGGGGTGGGGGTGTTGAGTTGTTTGTGGTTGAAATGGCTGTTTTTAGTGTGAACAGCATGCTTCCTAACTACCCAAAGCTTATCTTCCATCCCAAGACTTTTTATAAGTATGTTAAGAGTAAGAGTGGGACCTGTTAAAGGTCAAAGGGGCAACCTGCACATGGAGCCTGAGGATGTGGGTGACGTCTTGAGTGAGCACTTCTCCTCTGTATCCACAGAGGAGAGAGACATTGTAGTTGGAATGGTAAGGTTTTAGAACATTTTAAGATTAATAAGGAGGAGATGTTAGTTCTTTTAGCTAGCTTAAAGATGCATAAACCCTCAGGGCCTGATGAAATATGTCCCAGGATGCTTTGGGAGTCAAGGGAGGTGATTGTTGGGTATTTAATACCTGAATGTCGATATTTAATACTTCACTGGCCACAGGTAAAGTGCCAGATGATTGGAAGATAGCAAATGTGGTTCCTCTGTTCAAAACGGACAGCAGGGGTCGGCCGCGTAATTACAGACCAGTTCATCTGATATCAGTAATCGGGAAATAATTCCAAAAAATTCTGAGGGACTGGATTAAACAATACTTGGAAAGGCAGTGATTGATCAGGAGTAGTCATCACAGATTTGATAAAGGGAGATCCTGTTTGACGAATTTAATAGGTTTTTTGAAAGGGGGACTAGATAGACTGATGAAGATGGTGCTGCTGATATTGTTTATGTGGACTTCAGTAAGGCTTTTGAAAAGGTTTCACTTGGAAGTCTGATTCCAAAGGTAAGAGCCATTGGGACAAGGCAAGTTGGTAAACTGAATCCAAAATTGGCTTGCAAACAGGAGACAAAGGGTGATGGTAGAGAGATGTTTTTGTGATTGAAAACCTGTGACCAGCAGTGTACCACAGGGATTGGTGCAAACCCTTATTGTTTGTTATGTATGTTAATGGCTTGGATGTAAGTTTAGAAGGTATAATGAGAAGCTTTGTAGATGGCGCAAAAATTGACGGTGTTACTGATAGTGAGGAGGATGGTCTCCGGCGACAGTCTGATATTGATCAGCTTGTAAATTGAGCAGAGCAATTTCAGATGGAATTCACTCTTGATAAGTATGAGGTCATGCATTTTTGGAGGCTAGTAAGGGGAGGATGTACACAATGAATAGTAGGTCCCTAGGGAATGCTAAGGAAGAAAGGGACCCTTGGTGTACGAGTCCATATATCCTTGAAGGTGTCAGCACAGGTAGACAGGGTAATGAAGTAAGCATACTGGATGCTTGCCTTCATTTATGGGTGATCCATTTTACCCTGGTTCAGTGGTCCCCAGCGTCACAGATGCCAGTCTTCAGCAATTTTAATTCACTCCCATGTGATTTCAAGAAAATTGGAGGTACCCCCTTGATACTGCAAAGGTTATGGGCTGGACAATACTGTGGCAAAAAGACTGAAGATTCCAGAGCTTGCTGCTCCCCTTGCCAAGATCTTCCAGTACATTACAGCACTGGTATCTACCTGACAATGTGGAAAGTTGTCCAGGTTTGTCCTGTACACAAAAAGCAGAACAAATCCAACCCAGCCAATTACAGCCTCATCAGTCGACTTTTATATCATCAACGAAGTATTGCAAGATGTCATCAACATTGCTATCAAGCAGCATCTGCTCAGCAATCATATGCTCACTGACACCCAGGGCCACACACCTGCTGACCTCAATACAGTCTTGGTTCAAACATGGATCAGAGAGCTGAATTCCCTAGATGAGGTGAGAATGACAGCCCTTAACATCAAAGGCATGTTCTGCCGAGTGTGGACCATTAAGTGGGAAATAGAGAATGTAATATTAAAATTAATTATTCAGTCAAGATGGTAAAAAATTGTGCTCCTAGTTTAATTGAGTGATACTGGAACTGCAGAAGTAGATTCTGTCTTTCTTGTTAAGGAAAAAATAATTATTAAAGCTGTACCACATCGGTGACACACATGATCTTACTTGAGAGTTTTTGGATTGTTTCATTGAGAATCTATCCTAATTTTGAGCAATTACCTTCATAAAAAGTGGAAAGTTTACGTCTTGAGTACTGTTTTCACGAGCGAAATGAAAATTTATCACTGTGCACAGTGTGCACAAACTTTGTTTGAATTGAAGTGATGATCATTCATTTGATTTTGTTTTTCAATTTTAGGAAGCTTTAAAGTTACAGCAAGATATGCGGAAAAAGAAACAAGAGATGTTAGAAAAACAAATTGAGTGCCAGAAGGTAAGAACATCTAGACTAATTTTGATGAAATTTCTGTCCATCCACACTTTTTGCTGTGCATTCAAGAATATTTGCTTGCCAGATTTACCAAGCAAATACTTTGTTATTAAGTGGCTGCCTAACTATTCACTGGGGAAATAAATACTTAAAAGGAATACTAGAATATAATAAAATGAAAGGCAGCATAAAACATTAAAGAATTGTGAAGAGCCTGATGTAGATATTCACAACAGCACCTTTCAACAGGAGCACGTATTTATATTGTGCCTTTGAGGTGAGAAAACTTTTTGGGGTGCTTCACAGGATACTAAACCGCAAAAAAAGATATTTGGTAAAAATAGGTTTTAAGAAGTTTCTCAAAAGAAATAAGACGTTTAGAGAGGGCATTGCAAAGCTTCGGACCTTGGTAGTTGAAGGCATGATGGGGCACTTAAAATTGGGAATGAAGGCAGAATTAAAGGAATGTTGATATCTTGGAGGTTGTGGGGTGTGTGTGATTGCAGAGTTAGGGAAGGGTAAGGCCAATTAAGAACTTAAACTTAAATTCTCTGGATGAGAATTTTAAAATTGAAGCAGTGTAGGTCATTGAGCAGTGGGAGGTCATAAATTGGATATGCTGCATGTTAGGGTGTGGACAGCAGAGTTAGGAATATCTCCAGTTTAGAGTGTAAAATATGGAAGATTAATCAGCAGTGCTTCAGAATAATTCTGTAAACATATGAGGGTTTCGGCAACAGATGAGCTCTCAAAGGTAAAGACCATAGTTATAACTGGCCATAGATGTGCTTTTTCATTAGACTGAGAACTAGTGGTCGTTTGATCCGAGAGTCACCACAGCAAAGGAAGAGGTTGAGAGAGAGTTCTTCATGAAAACCTCAGCCAGTGTGGGAATTGAACCCATTCTTTTAGCATCATGCTACATCGAAAATCAGCTATCCAGCTAACTGACCCCTGGTAAATGAATTAATGGGGGTAAAGTCAAGTGTTACTTTGTGGAAGTAGGTGGTCTCTGTGACTATGTGAATGTGTGGCCAAATTTTGTCCTGCGTTGAGATAGGACTTAGGTTGGAAATATTATCATACAGGAGAAAGTGAGGTCTGCAGATGCTGGAGATCAGAACTGAAAATGTGTTGCTGGAAAAGCGCAGTAGGTCAGGCAGCATCCAGGGAACAGGAGAATCGACGTTTCGGGCATAAGCCCTTCTTCAGGAATGAGGCAAGTTTGTCCAGCAGGCTAAGATAAAAGCTTGGGGGAGGGGCGTCAGAAATGTGATAGGTGGAAAGAGGTCAAGGTGAGGGTGATAGGTCAGACTGGGGTGGGGGCGGAGAGGTC
>NC_057723.1:13682787-13695858 GCF_004010195.1 Chiloscyllium plagiosum | reverse complement strand
GTCTGACCTATCACCCTCACCTTTACCTCTTTCCACCTATCACATTTCTGACGCACCTCCCCCAAGTCCCTCCTCCCTACCTTTTATCTTAGCCTGCTGGACAAACTTTCCTCATTCCTGAAGAAGGGCTTATGCCCGAAACGTCGATTCTCCTGTTCCCTGGATGCTGCCTGACCTGCTGCGCTTTTCCAGCAACACATTTTCAGCACTATTATCATACAGTCCTGCAGTTGACCAGAAGAGAGTTGCCTAAGGAGTGGTGTTTGCAGGGGAACCAAAAGAAATGGTGTGACTGTTTTGAAATTTAATTGGGAGAAATTTCTACTCTTCCAATAATTGGATGTTGTATATGCAGTCTGACAAAAGTCTTGCCAGAAACAGTGCAGGTCATTGAGCACAGTGGGACGTAGTAAATTGGATATGGTGCATGTTAGGATATGGACAGTAGAGTTTGGGATTATCTCAAGTTTAACTACAATTTCTATTTTTGTTTCAAATCTCTAAGATCTGCATTTTTTTTGCTTTATTTTCAGAGTCTTGCAAGGGTTGGTGAAACAAATAATCCTTTCCTTGAGGAGTAGGAGGTAACAGAAATAGCCAGGGGGAGGGTTGGAATAAGATGAAGTCTGCAAGAACAAAGCGTGCAGAGTGGTGGGGAAGGATGAGGATGGATAATGTATGAAGATCATGGTCACAATGGATGTGAAACATTACTTTGATTCATAGGAGGGTTGAAACTTCAATCTAGGATATTCAAGCATGTGGAGTGTTGCCCTTTTGAACTGGTTAATGTATAATGGTGCACATTTTCCACCCATAGACTGTATCCAGTTTAGACTAATCAGTATATCTGAGATTAAAGTACTTCTCTTTTTTTTAATGAATTCAGGTATTAATTTGCAAACTGGAAAAAAATAAAAGTATGAAAGCAGATGAAAGAGCTAAAATAATGAAAACCATTAAAGACTTGACGGAAAGAATATCTCAATTACGTGATGAACTGAAAGCAACATCAGCATCAACGTCATCGGCTCCATCACAACTGAAATCCAAATCTGATGTTAGTCCTTTTTAAAATATATAATTAACTATTGTCTCACTAAAACAAAAATGAAGAAATATGTTATTTACTTACTCAAAGGGTTATAGTAATGGAATAAGCTTTTTCGAAGAATGTCATTTAATCAGGCATGTGAACAAAGAACAAGAGCCAATCCATCGGCCCTTCAAACCTGTTCTGCCATTCAATAAAAGCAAGGATGACTTGATTTTAACCTCAATCTACATAGAGTCATAGAGATATACAGCACAGAAACAGCCCTTCAGACCAATTCATCCATGCCGACCAGTTATCCCAACCCAATCTAGTCCCACCTGCCAGCACCCGGCCCATATCCCTCCAAACCCTTCCTATTCATATACCCATCCAAATGTCTTTTCAATGATGCAATTGTACCAGCCTCCACCACTTCCTCTGGCAGCTCATTTGAAAAAGTTGCCCCTTCGGTCCCTTTTATATCTTTCCCCTCTCACCCTAAACTCATGCCCTCTCGTTCTGGACTCCCCCACCCTAGGGAAAAGACTTTGTTTATTTATTCTATCCATGCCCCTCATAATTTGCTTGCATATCCCCAATAATTATTTAGTCCCCTTGGTAATCAAGAATCTGTCTACATCTACCATAAAAATGTTTAAGGATTCTGCATCTGTTGTATTTTGAGGAAAGGAATTCCAGAAACACTTGTGCTTTGAAGAAAAAATATATTCCTCATCCCTGTCTTAAAGGGGGGCCCTTTATTTTTAAACTGTAAACCCCAGGTCTAGATTCTCCCACAAGAGGAAACATCCTTTCCATATCTACCTGACCAAGATCCTTTTGTATGTTTCAATCAAGTCACCTCAGACTCTTCTAATGAGAAGAGAATACAGGCTTAGACTGTTGAATCTTTCTTTGTGAGGCAATCTGCCCATTCCAGGCAGTATAAATGACTGGAAAATACAAATAAATCTGTTCTGGTTTATAAATAAGATTGAATAATATGGTGATCAAGCGGTTAAATTAATCTTTTTTAAAAAATAAGTATTTGAACTGAACTGTTTTGTCCTGGTCTTAGAGACTTTGTTTTTGTACCAGACTGTGTATTGTTATCTTGGGGAATAAGTGCATGAAGGAACAAGACAAATTAATTGATTTGCATAGCTAACAGAGTTACCAGACTTGTTTTTTTTTTATTTAATGCTTTATAAGAATGATTCTTTTCTTCTGACTACCTTCCTTTTCAGCTCTGGACTGTACTAAAGTCCACACAGGTTCTTCTGCATCAATTTCAAAAATGCCAAAAGTCTAAGTATTGTTCTTTTGCCTCTGAGGTCTTTTCTCTAACGTGTTGATGAAGTGTGGTTACTTCATGAGCAATTGAAGCTGAGTTTTCTGGTTTCCTGAAACTGTAGCAAAATGAGTAAATTGAAATGATTCCTGTATTATACTTAGACGATATTTGAATACAGATCTCTCAATGGAATTTGAACAAAGGCAGTCACCATAGAAGTCAGCTTTAAGATTAATTAATGAGAGACACTGTGGAAACTGAGCAACCCATGCTCGAGTGTGCAATTCTGAGACCCCCAAATGAGGCACAGTTAGTAATAAATATGCATAAACATTTTACACATCCTTGCAATTTCTGTGATGAGTAATGAGTGCCATCATTAATCTTTTAGTAACAGTTGTTGTCATGCATCACGGCAAGTTTGACCCCTGTGCACTTTGCAATAAGAACGTTAAAGAAATTTAACCAAAGAGTAGTTGAAAAGATGCTGGAATTAGCACAAAGCACAGCACGATTGTGACAAAATGAATAACTTGGGTTTGTTTGATTCCTTTGAGAATATCTGTGTGGTTTATAGCCTTGGAGCTACTTTTGGAATGTAATTGCTATTGTAGGAAACAGAATCCAATATGCACACAACAAGGACTGATGAGCAACATTGAGATAATGATCAGCTAACTGAAGATTAAGGGATAAACATTGGTCAGGATTCAGGGAGAATATACCTGACCTGCTTCAAATAGTGTCATCGAATTTGTTACATCCGCACGTGCAAACTAACAGAGCTTTGGTTTAACATCTCGTCCAAGAGACAGCATCTCTGACAACACAATACTCCCTCAATGTTGCAAAGCCCAAATTGTGCTGAAGCCTCCACAGAGAGATTTAGAACCCACAATCTTCTCATAGATATTTACATAATCCTTTTCAATACATCACAAAACCAATTAGATAGTTTTTTGAAATGGATCCTGCAGTATGGTGTAGGAAAATGTGACAATTAATTTTCCACACAGCAATATCCCACAGTTAATTATAGGATAAAAGGATATTTGGTTTTGAGGATATTTGGATTAAGGAATACATTAATGTAAAGATTGTACATCTTGTATTAAAATACTATTTTTGTTTAAATTTGGTGATGTAGTGGTCTTGATTCTGGACTAGTAACTGGGGACACAAGCTCACATGTTGGTGGAATTTAAATTTAGTAATAATTCTGGAATATAAGCTTTGTCTCAGTAACTATGCAATGAAACAGCCATCGGCCTCTGCAAAACCCACTTGGTTCACTAACATCTTTGTGGAAAGAAGGTCTGTCATCCTTGCCTAGTCTGGCTTACATGGTTTTCCAGATCCAAAATAATATATTTGATTCTGAACTAACCTCTTAAATGGTCCAGCAGGTTACCCAATTCCAAGGCAGGTAAGGATAGAAAGCAAATGCTGGTCTTGCCAATGATACCCACATTCATGAGGTAATGTGTTTCAAATGTTTTATTTTCTATTTTAACTGTTCAGGCACAGAAGGAATTACTGGATGCAGAGCTGGATTTCCACAAGAAGCTTAATTCAGGGGAGGACACAACAGACTTGCGAAAAAAGCTGAATCAGCTCCAAGTCGAGGTAATAGTTGTTTATTTGATGTCTGAGTCTTCCAGGTTCCTCAAGTGTAGTTCTGTGAGACGAGCAGTGGGTTAAAAGTTTGTCTTTCATAGTGATTCTGGATCAAGCAGTTTGGATGGGACTGTCCTATGATTAACTGAGGCCCATTGATATGTGTGTGCACACAATTTAATTTTTTCCTTTGCTGCAAGGGATGTGGCCTAATTGCTGTCTTGAATAAATCCTGCAATAAATAGCTTTTTAAAAAAGAAAATTGACCCACTACCATACTCTTACAATTTCACCTCCTTGCAACTCTCTGCTCCTACATCTGTCACTTTCCAAAACCCACAATTGCATTTCATTGTACCTCGTTGCAGAAAGACATCAGAAATGATAATAAATCGCAATGTTTTAGTTGATAAGAATCAACTTTTGCTGGGGATGATACTGTTTTATATAAATTGAATGTGAATTTATATGTGAAAAAGTATTGTATAGATTCATAGACTTTTACAGCATGGTCTCAGACTCTCCCATGAGGGGAAGTATCCTCTCAGCATTTGTCTTGTCAAACCCTTAAAGATTCCTATGTGTTTCAATGAGATCACCTCTCCAGTGAGCAAAGTCCCAACCTGTTTAGCTTTTCCTCAAAAGACAATCCTTCCAGATCCTGGTGCACTTGCTCTGAACAGCCTGCCATGAAATAATCTTTCCCTAAATAAGAGGATCAAATTGTTCACAGTAGTAAAAGAGTATCTTGTATAGTTGGAGTAGGAGTTCCCTATCCTAATACTCCGATGCCTTTGAAATAAAGGTGAACGTTCCATTAGGCTTCCTGAATATCTGCTGTACCTGTGTGCTAGCTTTTGTGTTTTGTGCACAAGTATGCCTAAATCCCTTTGGCATACTCCAATTTTTCTCCATTTAATGAGTTAAAGTATTGTGAAAAGAGGGGAAGAAAGTAGGGTTGAGGCTGTGATGAAATCAGTCATGATCATATTAAATGGCACAGCAGATTCAAGGGGCAAAATTGCCTATTTCCACTTTTAGCTCTTTTGTTCTGAAATGCTACTTACCAGTTGTTAGTCACACCTGGATATTGTCCAGGTTTTGTTGTATTTCCACATGACCTACTAAAGTATCTGAAGAGTCACAGTGGTGTTGAACAACTATCACCAAACATCCCTACTTCTGACTTTATGATGCTGGGAAGTTATGGATAAAATAGCAGAAGTTGGTTGGAACTTAGACACTACCCTGACAAACCCTTTTAGGATATCCTGGTGTTGAGAAAACTGACTTTGAACAACCATGACTATCTTCCTTTTTAGCTGGATATGGCTGCACGCAGGGGAGAATCTCACCCGATTTTCATTGACTTTATTGTTGTGAAGGCTTTTTGATGCCATAAATATACTGCATACTTTCTTAAAGATCAGATTTACCTTTTCTGCTGCTCTAAGAATTATTCTACGCCTTGTTTCCTTTTGATTTCTTGTCTGTTCAGTATGTCTGCTAGATCAATGTTCATTTTAATTTCTGCTTTTAGTTATGCAGTGAGCACTAACTTTGGTTCCTCTTTCTGTTTGCCTTGTGGAAATCTGTATAGTTTGCAAACAAAGTAGTTCCTTTGAAGGATGTCATTTTTTTTTCCCTGCCAGTCTTTGATTTCCATCAACATCTCCAAATCCCTTTTTTATTCAGTTAAACTAGCCATCCTCAAATTGTTTTATGCTTCTTCTTGCTTTTGCTCTCTGCAAGTATGAACTCATGCAGAATTCTGTTGCTGTATCCCAATTCTCAAAAATCTTGCTTGACCATTATCTCCTGTACTCCTTGATCTTCATGGCTTCCAGTCTCGCAAAGCCTGAACTTCTTCTAAATTGTCTCCCTTGTGTTCAAATCCCTCTATGGTGTTGCATTCCCCAATCTCTAACTTTTAGTTGCCTGTTGAGACCTATGAATTCTTCCAATTCTGGTGCTTCCTGGTTTGCTTCTCCAGTGGTTGGCAGCTGTCTTATATTGGAATTTCTTCTCTTAAACCTTTATGAATAACTTTCTTTTTAGATGCTGCACTAAATCTTTCTGGCAAATTTTGTTTTAAGAAAGTACTGTGTATTGTCTTGGGATTTGTGCTATTTTAAAGCTACTAAATGCAGGCTATTAACGTTAATCTGATTTGCCCTTTTCAGGCCATAAGGGTTTGGGGGGAATGCTCTCTCTCCTAACTTCAGTTCTGGTAGAAGCATTACAGAAATTGCTCCTGCTATAACAAATTGTCTCGATTGCATAACTTCTAGGTTATATTAATTACCATTATTTTTGTTTTCTTAATGGATGTAAATAAAAGCAACTTCTGTAACTGTTGAATGTATCACCATGTCCACCATTTCTACTATAGAACTTGGCATTACACGAAAATGTTCTGGAAGCTGCAGTTTCATTGTTTTAAATTGTTCACCCTTTAATATTGTCTTCCGTGTATTGTGGGTAAAAAAAAAATCAGTTTACGTTCTCTTTTTGTAAAAGAGCTTCTTTTGAAGGTATTTTAATGGGAGCAACAAGTTCAGAGCAAATGCTGAGTGCTGTCAATTATAATTCTTTCAGTTGAATGGACCCACAACATGCTGTGATATCTAGTCTGCATCTCCTGAATTGGAAGGTATTAAATTACAAAAGCACACAAAGTTGAGGTTTTGGCTTACCCTAGTGGTAGGCTGTTATAGTATGTCTTTAAATGGACATGTACACAATCTATATAATTTGGCAACATAATATATCATCAGTGTAACACAGTAGCTGGACTGTTAGTTGAATGAGCGAGGTGTACAAGTACAAGCTTTCCAGCAATGTGTATATGCTTTGGTCACCTTTGAATAAAGAACTTCCAAAAGCTTGCCAGTCCCACTTAGGCAATTGTTGAGTTTGTCTTTGAAGAACAGAAGTGTGTGCAACCCACACATATAGTTGAAAACATTACTGCAAAAAATCCTATGGCATGAAGAAAATACTCACTTTTGTAAAGAAACCAAGATGGTAACTAAAATAATTTAATAAATATTTACGTTAGTATGATTCGTTGACTTTCTTCATTTCTTGTTTTCCTGTTTGATTGAATTTGTTTTATTTATCCTTGATTCTTCCTCACAGACAGTTTATCTACTTGTATTCTTCAAGGTTTGCTTGTATATTCCTTTGCTCTTTTATTTTTTGCTGCTGTGAGAAGACACAATATGAGGAACTAGGTTGTAAAAAGAGATCACAGACACTGGCTCAAATGAGCAATACTTGTATTTCTGCAAAAGGATATAACCAAATCTGTTGCTTGTTTTAGGCTGCAAGACTGGGCATTCTCCCTGGAGGACGTGGTAAGACTATGCAAACACGAGGCCGAGGTCGAGGCAGGAGTGTGAGGGGAAGAGGTGCACAGATGCACATGGTGGTTGATCACAGGCCCAAAACTTTAACGGTATTCGGCTTCACACAGGAGGAAAAAGATGAATTAATGCCACATTTCTCAGTAAGTTCAGACCTAAAATTAATTCAACATTGAAATTTAAGTAATCCAATTGGCAAAAGATTGCATGTGTTTTGATTTTGTTCATTTCCAAGCATTCATAACATCCTGGGGTTCACAAACTCCCTGTGCTATGTTTTGCTATTTACCTATAATTTAGGAAACATAACCAAAACTTAAAGTTTAAAAGTTATACTGTCAATGAGAAATACTGTTCATTGGGGTTAAATGTTGTGGGGATAGGAAATTGTCTTGTAAGTAAATTGTTCTGACAAATTTAAGTTCATAATCCCAGTCTGTTCTAGTTTCCAAGTCTATTTGAGGTTGTTTAATGCTTCTATATTCCATAATTTCTTGGCCTGTTACCTGACTGTGCTGCAGTGGCAGTGTGGAGTTGGTATGCATAGAACACAGGTTTCCTATTGAGGAATAATTGAGGGGGTTAGCCCACTAATCTGTGAATCACCTCAGACTTTAAATTAGCTCTACTTACATACCTACTCAGAAACTCTGTCTTTTATTTTCCTGTTAAACCAGAGTGAATAATGTCAATAGTTTCAAAGACTTGTCAATTACTTGCTATTGTAAATGGTCTTCCTTCTACTAAAGGGCTATTCTGTTGTCTCCAATCTGCTGAAACACATTCAATGTCCACCGTTCATGAGTACCTTCCACAAGCAAGACAATACTTGCAAATCTATATTGTGTTGTCCATTATTTACTATTAATATTTCCAAGTGCTATAATGAATTGTCTAGATTGCATGACTTCAGTCACAAATGTTAGATCAGAAATGCTGAATTTAGCACAAGAAATATTATAAATTAGCAAAACTCAATGCAGACCAAACACATACCATACATTTTTGCATATAATATATGCATCAACTTGAATGGAAAGTCAAAATTGAGTTGCCACCACCATGTAATAAAGTAATACTGAGCATCACTTTAATAATTCTGTGATGAAAATGTCATTCTTAGAAAACCACCACCTGCAAGTTCCCCTGCAAGTCTCTCATCATCTTGACTTGTAACTATATTGTCATTCTATCATTGTTGCTGGATCAAACAGAGTTGTTATCTCTGGTTTGTTGCCTGTGCCATGTGCGAGTGAAGCGAGGAACAAGGAGAGAATGGAACTGATCACGTAGCTACAGCAATGGTGCAGAAGGGAGGGGTTTGGATTCGTGGATAATTGGAGCCCTTTTTGGAGAAGGTGGGACCTGTACAAACAGGATGGTCTTCATCTGAACTAGAGGGGTACCAATATCCTGAGGGGGGGTATTTGCTAATGCTCTTCGGGGGGTTTTAAACTAGTGGGATAGGAATCTGAATTGTAGCTCCAGTGTACAAGAGGTTGAGGGTAGTGAGGTCAGGGATGGGTTTACAAGGTCATGAGAGGGCAGCGGTAATCAGGGTGTTGTACTTCAATGCCAGGAGCATCCGGAATAAGTTGGACGAACTTGTAGCATTAGTTGGTACCTGGGAATATGATGTTGTGGCCATTTCAGAGGAATGGTGGTTGGACAGTCTGGGATTTAGATGTTTCAGTAAAAACAGAAGGTGGTAAAAGTGGGGAGGTGGTTGTGGCATTGTTAATCAAGGGTAGTATTACAGCAGCTGGGATAACATTTGAGGACTCCTCTACTTAGGGCTGAGGTTAGAAACAGTAAAGGAGAGGTCACCCTGTTGGGACTTTTCTATGTGCCTCCGAATTCTTCCAGGGATGTAGAGGAAAGGATAGCAAAGATGATTCTTGATAGGAACAGGGTCGTTGTTATGGGGGGGTGGTCTTTCACTTCTCCAACATTGACTGGGAATATTATAGTTCAAGTAGTTTAGATGGATCGGTTTTTGTTCAATATATGCAGGAGGGTTTTCTGACACAGTATGTAGACAGGCCAACAAGGGGTGATACCATATTGAATTTAGTACTGGGTAATGAACCCGGCCAGGTGTTCAATTTGGAGGTAGGTGAGCACTTTGGCGATAGTGACCACAAATCAGTTATGTTTACACTAGCAATGGGCAGAAATAGGTTTTTACCGCAGGGAAAGAGGTATAACTGGGGAAAAGGCAATTATAGTACAATCAGGCAAGATTTAGGATGCATAGGATGGGGAAAGAATCTGCAGGGGAGGGACACACTTGAAATGTGGAACTTATTCAAGGAGCAGCTACTGCAAGTCCTTGATAAGTATATACCTTTGAGGCAGAGAGGTAGTTGTTGAGGGGGGAGCCATGGTTTATCAAGAAGTTGAAGCTCTTGTCAAGAGGAAGAAGAAGGCTTATGTGGGGATGAAGCATGAAGGCTCAGTTCGGGAGCTTGAGAGTTAAAAGTTACCCAGAAAAGATCTAAAGAGAAGGTTAAGAAGAACCAGGAGGGGACATGAGAAGTTGTTGGTGGATAGGATCAAGGAAAACCCTAAGGCCTTCTATAGGTATATCAGGAATAAAAGAACGACTAGAGTAAGATTAGGGCCAATCAAGGATAAGAGTGGGAAGTTGAGTGTGGAATCGGAAGACATAGGGAAAGTGCTTATTGAATACTTTTTGTCAGTATTCACATTAGAAAAAGGCAATGTTAGTGAGAATACGGAGGTACAGGCTAATAGATTAGATGGGATTGTGGTGACAACAAGGAGGTTTTAGCAATTTTGGAAGATCTGAAAATAGATAAGACCCCTGGGCCGGATGGATTTATCCTTGGAATCTCTGGGAAGCCAGGGAGGTGATTGCAGAGCCTTTATCTTGGATTTTTATGTCATCATTGTCGACAGGAGTAGTGCCAGAAGACTGGAGGCTAGCAAATGTTGTTCCCTTGTTTAAGAAGGGGAGTCGAGACAATTGTGGTAATTATAGGCCAGTGAGCCTTACTTCAGTTGTGGGTAAGGTATTGGAATAGGTTGTAAGAGATAAGATTTATAATCATCTGGCAAGGAATAATTTGATTAGAGACAGTCAGCTTGGTTTTGTGAAGGGTAGGTCGTACCTCACTAACCTTATTGAGTTCTTCAAGAAGGTGACAAAAGAGATGCATGAAGGTAAAGGGGTTGATGTGGTGTATCTGGTCTTCAGTAAGGCACTTGATAAGGTTCCACACGGTAGGCTATTGCACAAAATACGGAGTTTCGGGATTGAAAGTGATTCAGTGAATTGGATCAGAAATTGGCTAGCTGAAAGAAGGTGGTGATTGTTGAGAAATGTTTATCCTGGAGCTCAGTTATCAGTGGTGTGCCACAAGGATCTGTTTTGGGATCACTGCTGTTTGTCATTTTTATAGATGATCTGGATGTGGCTTAAAAGGATGGGTTAGTAAATTTGCAGATGACGTGAAGATAGGCAGGGTTGTGGATAGTGCTGAAGGATGTTTTTGATTACAGAGGGAAACAGATAAGATACAGAGCTGGGTGGAGAAGTGGCAAATGGAGTTTAATGCAGAAAAGTGAGGTAGTTCACTTCAAAAGAAATAACCGGAACGCAGAGTACTGGGCTATTGGTTGAATTCTTAGCAGTGAAGATGAGCAGAGAGATCTCTGTGTCCAGGTGCATAAATCCCTGAAAGTTGCCACGCAGGTTGGTAGGGTTGTTAAGAAGGCATATGGTGTATTGGCTTTTCTTGGTAGAGGGATTGAGTTTCTGAGTCACGAGTTCATGCTTCAGCTGTGCAAGGCACTGGTGAGGCTGCACCTGGAGTCTTGCGTACAGTTCTGGTCACCGCATTATAGGAAGGATGTGGAAGTTTTGGAAAGGGTTCAGAGGACATTTACTAGGATGTTGCCTGGTATGGAAGAAAGGTCTTCCATACGAGGGTACATGAGGAAAGGCTGAGGGAACTGAGACTGTTTTCGTTGGAGAGAAGAAGGTTGAGAGGTGGACAGTGAGAGCCTTTTACCTTGGATGCTGAAGGCCAACAGCTTATAATTAAGGGTTGATAGATTTAGAACAGATATCAGGGGTAGGTACTTTACTCCGTAGTTGGGGGCATGGAACGGCCTGCCTGCAACTGTAGTAGATTCGTCAATGTTAAGGGCATTTAAATGGGCATTGGATATATATGTGTGTGTATAAATGAATACTAATGGAACAGTGTAGGTTAGATGGGCATCAGATTAATTTCATAAGTCAGCGCAACATCGAGTGCTGAAGGGCCTGTACTGTGTTTTAACGTTCTATGTTCTATGTAAAATCCCAAAAATTCTTTCTTGGCAGCATTGTGGGTGTGCCTATATTCCAAGGATTGAAGCATTTCAAGAAGGCAGCTTCCTACTACTTTCTCCCGGGCAATTAAGGATGGGCAATAAATGTTGGCTCAACAGTGAACCCACATCCCAAGAATGAATGGGAAATTCCCAGGGACATGACAGGACAGTTGTAAGTGGTGGATGTCATTTGTGGCATCTGTAGGCCACATTTGTAGATTAGTTTCGGCACTGCCAAACTTTTACATGTTTAATTACACACTATACCAACTAAACCACCTGGAAGGGTGTAAAAAAACAAATCTGCAATTATGAGAGGTGAAGGCATTCAAGTTGTTATAATGCGAACTTCAGTTACTTGACTGTAGACTGGGATAGTGGTAGTTTTAAGGGTAAAAGGGGCGTGTCTTCTACTAACATCCTCCTGAACACTTCATGGCTTAAACATATATAACAAGAGAAGTAGGGAAGCACTGCTTGACCTGATTTTTGGGGACTGGGATAGGTGTAAAATAAAAAATGAAATTGTCAACCAAGCTAACTATAAAATGTTCAGAAGGGAGGTGAAAAGCAAATAAAAGAAGCTGAGAGAGGTGGTGGGGTAAAGAGAAAGACTGATAGCTAAAGTAACGCAAATTCACCAAGTCTTTATAAATAGCAAAATGAGTCGTCTGGCTGATTAGGAACCATAAAGGAGGCAGAGGCATGGATTGTGTACTGAATTAATATTTTGCATTTGTGTTTACCAAAGAAGCAGATGCTACTGAAGTCATGGTGGCGGAGGTGGAAACTCTGTTACTTTAGTGTTCAAAATAAATCCAGAGAAGGTATTGGATTAGCTGTTGGTGTTTTAAAGTTGCAAAAGCAGCTGGACCAGATACGATGAGCCCAAGGATACTGAAGGAAGTGAGTGTGCTAACTTAGGCACTGGGGTGGTGGGAGGGTGTTGGTTGTACCAAAGAAGTGGAAAATGGCAATCGTTATACCCTTATTTTTGAAAAAAGTTATAACGCAGCAATTACAGACGATTTAAGTTTAAATTTGGCTGTGAGGAAACATCTGGAAACAAGAATCCTGGAGAGAATTAATAGTCACATGGACAAATGTGGGTTAATTAGAGTGAGCCAGAATTGTTTCTAACGGGAAAATCATGTTGAACTAACTTACTGGTCTGCTTTGAAGAGGTAACAGAGAGAGAGTTGATGAGGGGAAGATATGTGATGTACATATACTTCCAAAAGGACTGGATCGTAACACAGAATTTATAGCAAAAATTTGCAGTGTGATGTAACTGAAATTATACATTGAAGAATTGATTGTCTGTTAAGCCTTTCATCTGTTAGAATACAGTGACAGTTTCACTTCTTTCATGTGTAAATCACAAAACCCTTTTTTAAAAGTTGCATTCTCGG
>NC_057723.1:13619656-13682205 GCF_004010195.1 Chiloscyllium plagiosum | reverse complement strand
TGAGAAAGTGTGTGTGTGTGTGTAGTGCGTGCAGAGTGTCTTAAGTCTGTGAGGGGGTGCATGTGTCAGTGTGGGAGTGTGTGTGTCTATAAGGGTGTGTGTGGGTGTCTGTGTGCGCGTCTGTGTGTATCTGTGTCCGTGTGCGTGTGTGTGTGTGTGTGTGTGTGTGTAGGAATGTCTGTGTGTGTGTGTAGTGCAATGGTGATCACCTGTAATGTGACATGAACCCAAGGTCCCGGTTGAGGCCCTCCCTATGGGTACCGAACTTAGCTATCAGCCTCTGCTCAGCCACTTTCCTCTGCTGCCTGTCCCGAAGTCCACCTTGGAGGATGGTCATCCGAAGGTCCGTGATTGGTTTTGAGAGCCTGGATGGCATTGCGTTGGGAACGTGTGATGTTTTGCTCTACCTTATGGGTACGGCTGATGAATCTGGCATTTATATATTTCCTGACAGTTTGAGCACACATGTCAAGCCCAGGGCAGCGGCCCTCCGGTGGGGTCCATGTTGACACCTTCTTTGGTCGGACCTTGGGGTCACCATGCTATAAATTCTGTGTGTTACGATCGAGCCCTCCACAATCACCTGATGAAGGAGCGTCGCTCCAAAAGCTAGTGTGCTTCCAATTAAACCTGTTGGACTATAACCTGGTGGTGTGTGATTTTTAACTTTGTACACCCCAGTCCAACACCGTCATCTCCGAATCATGAGTACTTCCAAATGGTGTTCAGTCCTGCTTAGTGGACCTTTATGTACAGTTGTAGCTCATGAAATATAAGGGACAGCAGTAATGCAAATACAGAATTGGCTAAATGATAGAAACAAGTTAATTAGTGATATTTTTCACACGGAAAGAACACTTGAAGTGGAATTTGATATTGATGCCCTTCCTTTTCCTGATTTGTGTACGTGATCTAGGTTTTAGAAGAGACAATACTAAAGCTTATGGATGATACCAAATTTGTAAACATGGTAAACTGAGGAAGACAGTGTAGAACTTCATAAAGACATTGATAAAGTAATGAAATGGGCAAATAGATGGCAGAAGTCATTCAATACAGAGAAGCCCAAGGTAATGTATTTTGGTAGGAAGAGCTTGGACAGACAATATAACATAAGGGGATACGATTCTAAAGTGGGTGCAGGAGCAAAGGGAACTGGGTGTATGGGTGCACAGATCTTCAAAGGTGGCAGGTGTTAAGCTAATGTTACAACACAAAGACACAGAGCTGAACCAAATGTTTCTCCCTCTATATTACCAACACAGTAAAATTCAAAGACCCTCAAAATTGACACCAATCCTGACCAGTCATTTTTGAATAACCAATTCCAGACTCTCTGAATAATTAATTCTCAGCATTAGTTTTCCAGTCTAAATGAAAGATTTATCAATTTATTAATAATACAGTAATTTTGAGATCACAATTATACAAAGTAATCTAATTAATGCCTATGTTTTACACAAGTATCACAAAGCTGGTCCTTTTCTCAGGGATACCATGTCCTTGGTTTTTTTTCAGAGACGTCATAAAACACTCTGGGCTCCAAAACGGTTGCATTTAGTACAGAGATTAAAGGCCTTTTTGTTTATAGGAAACAGATGAGTCTTTCGGCCAAAGCTTTTATGTTTTTAGAAGTAACTTGTATAAGTCAAGGGGATGTAGCCAGCTCTCAAGCTGAGCAGTTCAGTCCCAGAACTAGTTAGGAGTTCAGCTGTGGACTGTGTGCAAACAGGTTGCTAAACTCTCTCTCCTTCTGCCCTTCTAACTTCGACCTGTGAGCCTTTGTTTCATTTTTACTGTGTTTAAGGGGTTTGCTTATTGGGACTGTTTTGTATGTTGGGAACAGCATAATTAAGTCTAGTTGGGATAGGCTGAGTTCTGTAGGTGTTCTTTATTCTATTCTTGGATCATTTATTGGATCACGGTTCATCATGATTCTATTTTTCAGTCTTTGTTCCATATTCGTTGATGACCTTACCTCTTAAAAAAAATCTAACAAGCACACTGAAGATTTCTGTAAATCCAGTATCTACAGCCTTTTGGAGAGGAAAAAAAAAGTTCCGCTTCTACTCACCTTTGTGTGGAAAATGTTTTTAAACAATACCACAATGACATAGCTCTAATTCGATGATTGTACACACTCGTTCAAGACTCCTGCACCAGAGAAAAAAAGTGTCATTATCTCTACTTAAATTCAAGCGAATGTAACTCAAGCTTATGCAATTTGTCCTTGTGATGTATACAAATCTTGGTAGCAGTCAGTTTTTCCTGTGAGGACATAGAGAGACCCTGCAAAGGGTTGTAGATTGTGTGTGATTTGCAAAGTGATGGAGGCACGTTAAATCTAATGTGTTCAACGATGAATTTACCCACTTTGATAGTAAGCTTGGAAAAAGTAATATTTTGAAAAAGATGGGGGAAAATAAGTGTTGGTAGTCAGGGGATGTGTACACTTACTGAAACAAATTGCAAAATTACGGTCTGGGCTGCCTGCTTAACAAATGGTCTGGCCTAGTCCAAAACACAAGTAACCTTTATTTTCAGGCATTCACCGAAAAGACAGACAAATAAACCCAGTTGAGAGAGAAATAAAAGAAAATAACAAAATAGTTAGATTACTTAAGTGGTTTTCATGAGTTGTTGTCTACAAGCATAGATGGTTGTTTCTTGTTGATTTTCTGAAGATGTTGATCAGGGCCATTTATTTCAGTTCACGCAGAGGAAGTCAGTGATACTTGGTTTTTATTCTCTGAAATTGCAATAACTGACAATGGGAGGCCAGGCATAGAGCTGCAAATCTTCACGCTGTTACATCAGCAGCAAAAACTCCTTCTCACGGAAAACACAGTCCAGAACCTATTTCAAAACTCTGGCCTCTCTCTGTCACACTGACTGTCTCCCCACGAGTTCTCATTTTCTATTCAGCATCTGCCATCTGCAACTGCCTAACATCTCTTCTCGAATTGCTGGAACCAATTCTCAACCAATTAACTTCAGACCTGGCTTCAAACAAACGATAGTTTGTTTTTTTTAGTGCAAGCCACTGCCCACAGTCCAAAGGTTATTTTAAGCTCTCATTTCACTGCTCCAAATCAAAATTGATAAAATAAGTGAGTGTTCTAACAGCATTAGTACTGGTGGCTATTCAACTCATCATGCCCACGTAGATGGCCTGCAAGAGAATCTTACCTCATCGTACTCCTCTGCCAATCCTCTGCAGACCTGTACTTTATTTCTTCAGCTACTTACCTAACAGGTAGGTACAGGATGATTAAAAATTATAGGGAACACTTCAATGACTACAAAATGAAGCAACAATAAGTGAACCTGGGCCATCTAAAAAGAAACAGAATGTGCAGCTTCCACATAGGACGGGAAAGTGAATGTCACCAAATATACTGCTAAGTGAAAAGGGGAATTTGAAATATTGCTAACAATGATTGCAGCAAATTCAAGGACAGCTTTCCTTTGAACAATATGCTTTGAATAAAGAAAACTGATCAATTGAAGGCAGTTTTGATTTTGTTTTTCTCAACCAGCAGCAAATAGTAATAGCAACTACTATAGGACTGGTCAGAAAATTAATGCCGCTGCAGTTGGAAGAATCCATTAATGTGACTGACACAACCCAGCTGATTGTTTCTGTGCAAATGGATTATGTGGACATAACAACTAAACATCTTCTCATCCTTTTGCCTGTAAAGGAAAGATCAAAGGGCATCTACAATAAGTTCAAAATGGATGTGTTAAGAAAAATCATTATAGTCAAGAATCTGTTTTTTATCACAAGTGAGTGCACCAACCATGCTTGGTACAAATGCAGACTTTGTCGCATTTTGCAAAATTTCCCCTCTCTTGTCAATTACTGATATATAATCCATCAACACACATCAGCAAGTAAAGTTATGAAGTTTTCTCATGTATTGAAAGTTGTTAAGATTGTAAACTTTGTTTGAGCAAACCTGATCAGATGTACCTGAGAACTCTGTGGGAAGTTAGGGAAGTGATTTCTGGGCCCCTCGCTGAGATATTTGTATCATCGATAGTCACAAGTGAGGTGCCGGAAGACTGGAGGTTGGTTAACATGCTGCCCTATTTAAGAAGGGTGGTAAGGACAAACCAGGGAACTATAGACCAGTGAGCCTGACATCTCCGGTGGGCAAGTTGTAGGAGGGAATCCTGAGGGACAGGATGCACATGTATTTGGAAAGGCAAGAACTGATTAGGGATTGGCAACATAGCTTTATGCATGGGAAATTCTGTCTCACAAACTTGATTGAGTTTTCTGAGGAAGTAACAAAGAGGATTGATGAGGGCAGAGCGGTAGATGTGATCTATATGGACTTCAGTAAGGCATTTGACAAGGTTCCAATAGAGATTGGTTAGCAAGGTTAAACCACATGGAATACAGGGCCAACTAGCCATTTGGGTACAGAACTGGCACAAAGATAGAAGACAGAGGGTGATGGTGGAGGTTTTGTTTTTCAGACTGGAGGCCTGTGACCAGTGGAGTGCCACAAGGATCGGTGCTGGATCCGTGACTTTTCATCATTTATATAAATGATTTGGATGTGAGCATAGGAGGTATAGTTAGTATGTTTGCAGATGGCACCAAAATTGGAGGTGTAATGGGCAGTGAAGAAGGTTACCTCAGAATACAATGGGACTTTGATCAGATTCGCCAATGGACTGACAAGTGGCAGATGGAGTTTAATTCAGATAAATGCGAGGTGCTGCGTTTTGGGAAAGCAAATCTTAGCCGGATTTTGCACATAATGGTAAGGTCCTAGGGAGTGTTGCTAACAAAGAGATCTTGGAGTGCAGATTCATAGCTCCTTGAAAGTAGAAGTGCAGGTAGGTAAGATGGTGAAGAAGTCGTTTGGTATGCTTTCCTTTATTGGTCAGAGTATTGAGTTCAGGAGGTCATGATGTGGCTGTACAGGACATTAGTTAGGCCCATGTTGGAATATTGTGTGCAAATCTAGTCTCCTTCCTTTTGGAAAGATGTTGTGAAACTTGAAAGGGTTCAGAAAAGATTTACAAGGATGTTGCCAGGGTTGGAGGATTTGAGCTGCAGGGAGAGGCTGAATAGGCTATGGCTGTTTTCTCTGGAGTGTCAGAGGCTGAGGGGTGACCTTATAGAGGTTTGTAAAATCATGAGGGGCATGGATAGGATTAATAGACAAAGTCTTTTCGCTGGAGTGGGGGAGTCCAGAACTAGAGGGCACAGGTTTAGGGTGAGAGGGGAAAGATATAAAAGAGACCTATGGGGCAACTTTTCACGCAGAGGATGGTACATGTATGGTTTGAGCTGCCAGAGGAAGTGGTGGAGATTAGTACAATTGCAACATTTAAAAGGCCTCTGGATGGGTATATGAATAGGAAGGGTTTGGAGAGATATGGGCTGGGTACTGGCAGGTGGGCCTAGATTGGGTTGGGATATCTGGTCGGGATGGACAAGTTGGACCAAAGAGTCTGTTTCCGTGGTGTACATCTCTATGACTCTAAAGGCCCTTCACTGTTTTTGTTTAAATCCTGTCTCAACGAACTCTCTGGTGCCGACAGTGAACTAATTCTCCAACCTGATGTCAAACTTGATTAAGTTGAGAAGGTTCGGCAAAGACTTTGATTTTTTTTTGTTCTTTTGTGGGATGTGGGTGTTGCTGGCTGGGCAGCATTTATTGCTCTTCCCTAATTGCCTTTGAGAAGATGGCAGTGAGCTGCCTTCTTGAACTGCTGCAGTTCACCTGCTGTGGGTTGACCCACTGTGCCATTAGAGATAGAATTCCAGGATTTTGGTCCAACAATTGTGAAGGAACGATTATGTATTTCCAAGTCAGGAAGGTGACTGGCTTGCAGGGGAACTTGGGTGGTGTTCCCAAAAATGTGTTGCCCTTATCCTTTCTAGATGGATGTGTGTTTGGAAGATGCTACCTGAAGATATTTGGTGAATTTCTGCGGTACATCTTGTGGATAATGGACAATACTGCGACTGAGCTATGGTGATGGAGGGTGTGGATGCTTGTGGGTGTAGTGCCAATCAAGCAAGCTGCTTTATCCTGGATGGTGTCAGCTTCTTGAGTGTTGTTGAGTCTGCACTCATTCAGGCAAGTAAGGAGTATTCCATCACGCTGCTGACTTGTGCCTAGTAGATGGTGGACAGGCTTTAGGGAGGCAGAGGGTTGTTAGGTTCTTTTCCTGAGATTTCACACACACGATGCAATTCTCACACACCAACTTCTGTAAACAGTTAAAGCCTGTACAAGCTTGGTGACCCCCTCCCCCTTTGACGTATTTCGCAGGCGTGCAAAGTAAGTCAAAAGAGGCCCCAAAGAAAACACATCCCCTTTATACAGGTCAGTTGGTGATGCTCACAGGTACTCCTGCCATTCCTCTTCCCCCCCCCCCCCCCCTCACCCTCCCCACCAATAACCACATTACCCCAGGTACCATGGTAGGATGAGATTATCCTCGGAGATGATGTAAATGCCCTAATCCTGGGGAGTCATTACGCAAACAACTTACTGAAACAGTGATCCCTGAAGACAATGTAGGTGTGATATACTTCAATATCAGGGGATGGCTATGAAAGCATTTCTGCATGGAAGGAACTGAAAGAGTTTAATTTGATAATAGCCATGGAATAGTAATAAATGGCTGCCCAGATGAATTGGAGTCATTCACATTCCTGCATGAATGTCGCCCCCACCCACTTCCAGAATGTTCACTTTCTTGGAGAAAGACAGTACAGTTTAACCCATTAACATTGCATTAATGTCCAGAGAGGTAGTATAATTTAATGTTTTAACATTACAGGTTGAGTCACTTGCCACAGAGTCCTAGCCTCTGATCTGCTCTTGTAGCCACTGTGTTTATGTGGTGAGTCCACTTAAGTTTCCAGTCAATGATAACTCCCGGGATGTTGATAGTGCTGAATTCAGTGATGGTAACACCATTGAATGTCAAGAGACGATGCTTAAATTGTCTCTCATTGATGATGGTCATGACCTGGTATTTGTGTGATGCGAGTGTTACTTGCCACTTGTCAGCCCAAGCCTGAATATTGTCCAAATCTTGTTGTATTTGAACATGGACTGCTTCAGTATCTGAGGAGTTACAAACGGTGCTAAATATTGTTTGCTGATTGTTGCATACTCCTGCCTCTGACCTTGTAACGATGGGAAAGTCATTGATGAAGATGGTTGGGCCTAGGGACACTACCCTGAGGAACTGCTGCAGAGATGTCTTGGAGCTGACCTCCAACAACCACAACTGTCTTCCTTTGTGTCAGGCATGACTTCAACCACTGGAGAGTTTATACCCTCTGATACCCATTGATTCCAGTTTTGCTCGGATTCTTTGATGCCACATTCGTCGACTGCAGCCTTGATGTTAAGGTCTTTCACTCTCTGAGCTGATGTCTGATGTCATCTTCCCTTAAATCAAGGAATGAAGTGTGCAGTGAAATAATGTCAAATAATGACAGACATTTGCGTTCACCTTCAGATTTCTCGCTGACGTAGAACATAGAATAATACAGCACAGGAACGGACCCTTTGGCCCAAGATATTATGCCAACACAATGCCAAATTTAACTAATCCTTTCTGCATGCCCTTGTTCCATATCCCCCCATTTCTTGCACGTTCATATGCTTACTTGAAAGTCTTTCAACACTCTATCATATCTGCCTCCACCACCACCTCTGGCATTCCAGATTCCTGCCACTCTCTGTGTAAAACAAAAACTTGCCCCTTGCATCTCCTCCAAACTTTCCCCTTAGTTCTAGACACTTCAACTCTGGGGCAAACAATTCTGGCTGTCAAACCTAACTATGTATCTCATAATTTTAGACTTCTATCAAGTCTCCCCTCAGCCTCTGCTGTTCAAGAGAAAACAACTCGAACTCCTCCAGCGTCTCTCCATAAATCATACCCTGTAATCCAGGCAACATCCTAGTAAACCCTCTCTGCACCCTCTACAAAGCCTCCACATCCCTCCCACAATGCGGTGACCAGAATCAAATGCAATATTCTAAGTGCGGCCTAACCAAAGTCCCACAAAGCTGGCAACACAACATCCTGACTCCCGTACTTAGTTCCCCAACCAGTAAAGGTGAACATGCCATATGGCCTGTCCACCACCCCATCTACTTGCATGGACTCAAGGTGCTGTGGACCTGAACAGTGTCCTGCCATTAACTGGGTACTTTTCCTTAACATTTGATCTCCGAAAGTGCTGTCAATTAGTTCTTTGATTTTTGCCAACATTGCCAACTTGTTATCATTGCAGCATGTCACCAAGCCCTCTATCTCCTTTCTGTGTTCTGACTCATTTGTTATTTGGTATCTGTCCTACCACAATGCTGCTGTCAGCAAGCTTGTAGATGGCATTCGTTCAGAATTTGGCAACACAGTTAAGGATGTGTCGGGAGCACAATCGGGGCCTGAGAACACGTCCCTGGGGGGGCTTCAGTGTTGAGTGTTATCGTGGAGGAAGTGCAGTTGTCCATCTTCACTGATTGTGGTTTATGGGTCAGGAATCTGTGGATCCAGTTGCAAAGGGCAGAGCTGAGACCTATATCTCGGAGTTTTGAAATCAGTCTGAAGGTATTGACCTTTGTTAACCTTTGTTACGGTGTAACAATGCTTGTACCTTACAGAGAAAGGTGAGTTATTAGGAATGATAAACTGAGTCTTTCGGATCCTTGCTATGATGCCAAAACTGAACAAGCTAACACTGATCAGTGCTGCGAATGAATTCAAATTGAAACAGGGTATGTGATCCTCCCAACTAAACAAAAATAAAACATGGCAACATTTATAGAGTTGGGAGAAAACATGAGAAAAAGAATCAAAGCCAAAGATAATTGACTCCACCCAAAAAATTCCCATACGCAAACAAGGAAGGTAGCAGAAGAATTCAACGAGTGATTTTAATAATTAGATGTGATGGATGAAAGCATCATGTTTGTCTCAAATCCATTCCTTTACTTCACAGGAGTAGTCAGTTGAGCCACTCAAGCCTACTTCGCCATTCAACAGGATCATGGCTGATCTGATAATTGTCACATTCACTTGTCTGTCCTTTCCTCATAACCTGTGATTTCCCCTACTGATCAAGAATGTATCTATCTCCGTCTTATTTATCCACAAGGACTCTGGCCCCATAGCAGTCTGTGGCATGGAGTTCCAAAGACACTCAACTCTCAGAAAAGAAATATCTCCTCATTTCAGTTTTATATTGGCATCCCTTTATTCTGACACTATGCCCTGTAGTGCTCGATTGCCCTATGAGAGGAAACATTGTCAGTATTTACCCTGTAAAGTCCCTTAAGAATCCTTCATGAGATCACCTCTCATTCTTCTAAGTTTCAATGAGTCAAGTCCCAAACTTTTTAATCATTGATAAGACAGTTCCTCCATACCAGGGATCATCCGAGTGAGCCTTCTTTGAACTGCCTCCAATGAAATGATATCTTTTATTAAATAAGGGAATCAAAAATGCTCTCAGTACTCCAGATGTGGTCTCACCAGAGACTTGTACAGTTGAAGTAAGACCCCCCCCCCTTGAAATAAGGGCCAATGTTCCTTTAGCCTTCCTGACTACATGCTGCATCTGTGTTTCGTGCACAAGTATCCTCGACTCCTTTTGCATTGCAGCTTTAAGCAGTTTTTTTACCATTTAAATAATACTCTAATGCTTTGTTCTCCCTTCCAAAGTGAACAATTTTGCCCACTTACTTAACCTATCAGTATGTCCCTGTAAACTTGATTTGGTGTTGGACTGGGTGTACAAAGTTAAAAATCACCCAATGCCAGGTTATAGTCCAACAGGTTTATTTGGAAGCACTAGCTTTCAAAGCGCTGCTCCTTCACCATGTGGTTATGGAGTATAAGGTCATAAGACACAATTTATAGCAAGAATTTACAGTGTGATGTAACTGAAATTATATACTGAAAACAAACAATCCAGGTATTTTTCAATATATAATTTCAGTTACATCACACTGAAACTTTTGCTATAAATTCTGTGTCTTACGATCTTATACTCCACAACCATCTGATGAAGGAGCAGTGTACCGAAAGCCAGTGCTTCCAAATAAACCTGTAGGACTATACTCTGGTGTTATGTGATTTTTATCCCTGTAAACTGTTTGTATTCCTCGTGCAACTTGTCTTTCCACCTATTTTTGTGTCATCTGCAAATTTGGCTACAGTATTTTTGTTTCCTTCCTCTCTGTCATTCATATATATTGTAAACAGTTGTGGACCCAGCACTGATCCCTGTCAAACCCTCGAGGTAACATGTTGCCAATCTGAAAAAGAATCCCTTCTCTCCACTTGATGTGTCCTGCCTATTAGCTAATTCTTTATCTATGGCAATATACCACATCCAATACCAGGCTTTTGTCCTACAGCTTAACTTTCTGGAAGTTGAAATACAACAGGTGCTGGCTCCCCTCTACCTATTTTGGTTGAGACTTCTCAAAAACAAAACTCTAAATAAACTAGTCAGGCGTGATTTCCCTTTTCATGAAGCCATGCTGACTTGGCATGATCAGATTGTGATGTTTCAAATATATACTATTACTTCCTTAATAATTGATTCCAACTCTTTTTCAACAATAGATTTTGGCCTAATCAGCTTTTATAGTTACCTCCTTTTTGCTTCCCTCCCTTTGTAAATAGGGGTATCATAAATGCAGTTTTGCAATCTTCCAGTACTTCTCCCGCCAATAGATATTGGGTACGAAATTCCATTAAGTGTTGGATTTTCAAAGCAGTAATGATATGGAGATACTACCAAGCAAAATGATATTGAGGTACAAGTCCTGAGGTAGATCAAAACATTTGAGGTACATGTAACCAGGTCACTGCAGTACTCGATGGATGACTTGTTTACATGTTAAACCTGATAAGCACCAATATTGAGGAGTATAAATTCCAGCAACATGTGTAAGATGGCTGGTTAAAGCAGTATTATAAAGATCCAACTCAGGAACAAGTTATTTTAGATCTAGTGTTTTGCAATGTGAAAGAGCGAATTAAAAGAACATTAATGGAATGTGATCGTAATATGCAGGAATTTTCAATTAAGTTGGGTGGTACAGTAGTTAGCACTGCTGCCTCACAGTGCCAGAGGCCAGGGTTCAATTCCTGCCTCAAGCAACTGTCCGTGTGGAGTTTACACATTCTCCCCATGTCTGCATGGGTTTCCTCCAGGTGCTCCGGTTTCTTCCCACAGTCCGAAAATGTGCAGGTTCGATGAATTGGGCATGCTAAATTGCCCATAGTGTTAGATGAAGGGGTAAATGTGGGGGAATGGGTCTGGGTGTGTTGCTCTTTGGAGGGTCGGAGTGGACTTGTTGGGCCGAAGGGCCTGTTTCCACACTGTAAGTAATCTAATCAAGTTTAGAAGCTATGTAATTCAACCCAAATTAAGGCTTTAAACAAAGGAAACTGAAGGTTTGAGGGACATGTTTGATGTGGTTCAATATATTATGTGTGACAGCAGCCAGGCATATCTTCAAAGGACTGAAATTATTTACAGAAACATACATTTCTTTCAGGCGCAAGAAGCCAACAGGGAAAGTGAGTCAACCTTGGCTCACAAAAGAATTTTTAAAACCTCATTAGTCCAAAGAAGGAGACTTCTAAACTTGCTGTAAATGAGTAAAGTGAAGGATTGTGAGCACTTTAGCATTAAGCAAAGGAAGACCAAGAGACTGCGAAAGAGAGGGGGAATAGAATTTGAGTGTAAACCAGCAAGGAAGATTGAAATGAACTGCATAGCTGCTAAAGTTTTTGAAAAAGAAAGTGATTAGCAAAGACAACAGTGGGTCCAGTGCGGAGAGAAAGTGAGGATTGCAGACGTTGGAGATCAGAGTCAAAAAGTGTGCGCTGGAAAAGCACAGCAGGTCAGGCATCTGAGGAACAGGAGAGTTGATGTTTCGGGCATAAGCCCTTCATCAAGAATGAGTCCAGTGCACGCAGAGGCGGGAAAATAGTAGAGAAATTAATAATTGCTTTGAGTCTGTCTTTGTGGAGGAGAATACAAGAAATCTATCAGATTGTATAAAGATTGGATTCCACCAGAGTCACTCAGCTTATGAACTGATTACAGTTTTGTTCAAACATGGACAGAAGAACTGAATTCTGGAGGTGAGATGAGAATGACTGCCCTTGATGTAAGGCTGCATTTAACAGAGAAGTTTTAGCAAAGCTAGAGTCAGTGGGATCTGGGGAAACCACATCACTGATTGGATTTGTACCTGGCATAAAGGAAAATGGTAGTTGCTGTTTGAGGTCCGTCATTTCAACTCCATGACATTTCTGCCAACTTTGGTCAGGATAATCTGTGACTTTCCCACAATCATAAACTCGAGTGCAGGGATGTCAATGATATTTGCAGATTATTCGGCACTAGTCATGACCCCTCTGATACCAAAACATTCCATGTCCAAATGCAGCAAGACAACATTCTATAGGACCTTAGCATTAAGTGTATAAGTCCTACAAAATTTGCTTTCCCAAAATGGAGCACCTCACACTTATCTAAATTAAACTCCATCTGCCACTTCTCAGCCCATTGCCCCAGCTGATCAAGATCCCGTTGTAATCTGACGTAACCTTCTTCGCTGTCCATTACCCCTCCAATTTTGGTGTAATCTGCAAATTTACTAACTTATACGTCTTATGCTCAAATCCACATTATATATATATATGATGAAAAGTAGTGGACGCAGCACCAATCCTTGTGCTCCACTGGTCACAGGCCTCCAGTCTGAAAAGCAACCCTC
The DNA here is from genome assembly GCF_004010195.1 of Chiloscyllium plagiosum. NCBI lineage: Eukaryota > Metazoa > Chordata > Chondrichthyes > Orectolobiformes > Hemiscylliidae > Chiloscyllium > Chiloscyllium plagiosum. The sequence continues at coordinate 13,669,405 of NC_057723.1, read as the reverse complement.
CACCACCACCTTCTGTCTTCTACCTTTGAGCCAGTTCTGTATCCAAATGGCTAGTTCACCCTGTGTTCCATGAGATGTAACCTTGCTAACCAGTCTCCCGGTTAGGCCACTGTTGGAATATTGCATGCAATTCTGGTCTCTTTCCTATCGGAACAATGTTGTGAAACTTGAAAGGGTTCAGAAAAGATTTGCAAGGATGTTGCTAGGGTTGGAGGATTTGAACTTTAGGGAGAGATTGAATAGGCTAGGGCTGTTTTCCCTGGAATGTCGGAGGCTGAGAGGTGACCTTATTGAAGTTTACAAAATCATGAGGGGCATGGATAGGGTAAATAGATAAAGTCTTTTTCCCTGGGGTGGGAGAAGTCCAGAACTAGAGGGCATAGGTATAGGGTGAGAGGGGAAAGATATAAAAGAGACGTAAGGGGCGACTTTTCACGCAGAGGGTGGTGCATGTATGGAATGAGCTGCCAGAGGAAGTGGTGGAGGCTAGTACAATTACAACGTTTAAAAAGGTATCTGGATGAGCATATGAATAGGAAGGGTTTGGAGGAATATGGACCGGGTGCTGGCAGGCGGGCCTAGATTGGATTGGGATATCTGGTCGGCATGGACGAGTTGGACTGACGGGTTTGTTTCTGTGCTGTACGTCTCTATGACTCTGACTGCTCCATTTGACATGTCAGTCGTAACTTTGATACTGTTCAAGTGGCAGGTAACATTTGTACCACACAAGTACTGGGCAATGATTACCTCCGACAGGAGAGAATCCAACCTTTGACCATCACTGAATCCACTACTATAAAAAGCTTGAAAATTACCATTGATCAGAAACTAAACTGGACTAACCATGTAATTACTATGGATAGACGAGCAGGTCAGAAGCTAGGAATCTTGCAATAAGTAGGTCACTGCCTAACTCCCCAAATCCTATTCACCATCTATAAGGCATACGTCAGGAGTGTGACAGTGCAGCTCCATAACACTGAAGAAATTTGATACCATCCAGGAGAAAACCGTGTACTTGACTTAAACTCATCACAAATATTCACTCCTCCCATTGATGCTCAGTATCAGCAACATGCACTACAGAAACTCACAAAAGCATCTTGGACATCACCTTTCAAATTTAGAACCACTGTTATTTAGAAGTGCAAAGGCAGCAGATACATTGTAACACCACCACTAGCAAGTTCTCCTCCTAACCATTCACCATGCTGATTTAGAAACATTTCTTAGCGTTGCTTGGTTAAAATCCTCGAATTGCCTGTCTAATGGCATTGTGGGTCTACTTGCTATAAATGGACTACAACGGTTTAAGAAGACAATTCATCACTACCTTCTCAAAGGCAACTAGGGATAGTTAATAAATGCTGCCCTGGCTGAGATACCTGAATCCTATGAATGAATCAATTAAAAAAAATTCCAAGGAACTAATTGGAAATGAGTAAATGAAAGAATGTGGTAGTATTAGAAAAATCAATGCAACTGCAAGTTAACAAATCCCAGCACTGAATGATCTACAACCCAGAGTGTTTAGAAATGTGTCTATAGAAATGGTGAATGCATTGGCATCTTAATTCTGAAAGCAGTGCAGGAATAAATGAGTCATTTATCTAATGAGCATTTCTATAGAAGTCCCTCAGGGTAGTATCCTAGGCTCAACCATCTTCAGCTTCTTCGTCAATAACTTCTCCACTTCTCAGCTTATAGTGGAAAGATGTTGGCTGATATTTGTACATTGTTCAGCACCATTGTGATTCCTTCGATGTTAAAGCAATCCATGCCCAATTCCAGCTATTCATCGATTGTATCCAGGTTTGGCCTGATGAGATTAATGAGGTATTGCAAGGATCAGTGCTTCGACCCTAGCTGGTTACAATCTCTATTGTTGATTTGAATGTAGGGTTCAAATGGAAAATATCCATGTTTGCAAGTAACACAAGACTCTCTGCTAATGTGTGATTGAAAAAAGGCAACACAGTGATTTGGTCAGGTTTATTATTTGGGGAAGAACATGAAATATAATTTGCATAGATTATCTACAATAATAGGGACAATGGGAATGCAGAGTATTCCTCAAATTGTGAGAGTTGAGGTTTTTCTGATGTTTAAAGGTGTCTGGTTGTAGTTGTTCATAAGGCTAACATGCAAGTGTCGGAAGGCAACTGGCATGTTCTCTGCCTTTGTAAGAGGATCTGAGTACAACAATAAAGGCACCTTGCTGCATTTGTCCAGAACCTTGGGGAGATTGTGCACAGTTTTGGTTCCCTCCGATAAGGAGTGGCACACAGCAGAGGTTCACCATATTAATTGCTGGGATGAAAGGACTGTACTTTGAGGAGAGATTGAAGAGATTGGGCCAGTATTCTTTGGGGGTTAGAACAGCGAGAGATATCTTGTTGAAACTTCAAACTTTCTTCGAGGGGCTAAAGAGAGTAGATGCAGTAAGATTGTTCCCCTGGTTAGATGGCATTGATTGAAGGGGTAAAGCCCCAGAATAAACCATATCAGATTGAGATGAAGAATTTCTTCACTTGAGTGTATTGAACCTTTGGAATTTCCTATCCTATATAACTGTGGACGGTGAGTCAGTTTAGTATTTTCAAAACTTAATTCAGTGATTTTCTAAACATTAATGATGTGAACAGATATGGGAGTAGCAAGAGAAAATAAATCTTTGAGGTAGATGATTAGCCATATTTTAAAATGGTGGAGTAGATTGAGTCGTTGGATTCTTGATACCAGGTTCCTTTGAGAAGTATTTATAATCAGGTCATTAGTGACTAAATGTCACTAAATAGCATTGATGTCTGTTGATCATTCTGACCGAATTAGATTTTGTTCTGCATTTTGCGTTTGTATCTCTATTATTCCTTACATTGCTGTGTAGATGTTAGGACTGTATTGATATTGTACAGCTATACCTTACTATTGCTCCAGCACAACAGCTGGGATGTTGTCAAGGCCCATAGTCTTTGCAGTGTTCATTGCATTCATGACTGCATGACATGTTTGCTACTCACAAGGGAAGGAACCCCATGAATATTCAAAATGGTATGATGTCAGAGAGATCATTTGTTTCTCTGAACAATTTTAAAGAGGAGATTTAGCCACTGGAATCCCATTTTGGAATTAAATTTATGATCTTTCATTCCTTCTGAACTCCTCCTCACGGCCTTGTGTTGTGATTTTGCCATATCACTAAATGCTGAAGTCCCATTGAGAGAAGTTGTCATGAAGGAATTAGTAAGTTAAACACTGCAGGTGATCTGATTTAATGCAACTGGGGAATAGTCATTAACCCAACTATAGTTCAGTTTCAGCTGTGTTTAATTCCATTCTATCAAGTAGGGCTGAATAGTTCCTCCAATCAGTGTCCCCTTACGGGATTACTATCATCAGGTGCTAAATATATTTTTAAAAAGCTATAGGAAAATAATTAACATGAAAAATAAAGAGGCTGAGCAAGTTGTTAGGTCATTCTAACCTGATGTCTTAAATGATATCTTTTAGAAGGTTGCATTAAAAATAATATCCTTTGTATGAAATCTACTGTGTATATTTCTAATTACAATTTAGATTGAGCTCCCTGACATCAATACACGTCCAAAAGAGGTACATAATTTTAGGCTAATTGCATCGTTTTTGAGAAGCAGAGCCCTATTTGTCCAATCTAATGAATTAAGAGCATTTGCACATACAGATGTCTAAGCTCAAATAAACAGTTTCATCATTTTTTTGTTTCACTTATCAATGAAATTGATAATTTGAATTTCATTTCTGATATGATGAACTAAGCACGATTGAACTTTGACACACTCATGCATTTTTTAAAAAAATCAATCTCCTTAGTTACATTCTGTTCAGTTTTCCCGGTGTTGGTACGAGAGAAATAATCAGTAATCCTGTAATACTGGCACAATGTGTATTGCCATGATATGTAAGTGTTAAAAGAACTAAGATCAGTGAAGATTCACTAAGTCTGTCCTTAGCATCACAGTAAGGTTTAATTGGAATTGAAATTAACGTTTCCAAAACCAGTCTCTGAGCTGTTAGCTATTTGGAGAAAACAGACTGATATTCAAAGGATGTTAGAAAATCTGACTCCTACCTGTTTTTAAATTGTCTTTTATTTGCTTCTTCTAGAAGTTTGGAGAAGTGGAAGATTTTCAAGAAGATACTCCTTTAAATGTTAGAGTTGCATTCAAATCAAGAATTGAAGCAGAAAATGTAAGTTCTTTTTTGTTTATCTGTTCTTGAACTGAGTTTGTCGCTGTAAGGCCAGCTAGAATTTTCTATCCGTAATTGTTTTTGAGAAGCTGATGACTCCTCTTGAGACACTGTTGTCCGCGTGGTGTAGATTCATATTTTTGTGAATGGGAAATCTTATTTGATCAATCAGTTGAAGTTCTTTGACATGCTATTGACAAAGAAGAAGCTGGTGGATATACTGTACTTATATTTCTGAAAGGTATTGGATAAGATGCCGTATCAAAGGTTATTGTGGAAAATAAAAGTGCATGGTTTAGATGGGAGCATATTGGCATGGTCTGGCTAAGTTGGTTTGACTAACAGGAAGCAGAGAGGAGTCATAAATGGGCCATTTTCAGGCTGTGTGCCACAAGGTTTGGTTCTGGGACCTTAACTGCTGATAATTTATAAAAATGACTGGGAGAAGAGACAGTTGGTATGGTTGCCAATGCCATAAAGATAGATAGGAAACTAAGTTGTGAAGAAGACATGAAAATACAAAAAGATTATAGATATTAAGTGAGTAGGCAAAGATCAGACAAGTGGAGTATTGTGTGGGAAATTGTCTATTCTGGCAAGAAGAATAAAAAGGAAGCATGTTACTGAAATGGCGAGAGATTTCAGAGCTCTTGAGACATAGAGGGATCTAGATGCCATTGTGCATGAATTACAAAAGGTTAGTTTGCTGCTATTGCAAGTAATTTGAAAAGCATATGAATTGTTATCATTTATCATGAGAAATTAATGTGAAAGGAAAGAGAGAATATGCTTTACCAATGTGAGCATCCTCTCCCTGACCAGTCTCAAGGCATTGGTCATGCATGACCAGCTGCAATGAGCAGACCACATTATCCAAAGACACTAAACAGGTGCACTACTCTGAGCTCCACACTGGTAAGGAATCACTGGGAAGACAGAGGAACCACAACGAGGACACTTTGAAAGTGTCCCAAAATAAATTCAACAGCCTCACCGGCACATGTTAATCACTTGCCTTAGAACACACAAACTGGAGAAGAAGCATCCACAAAGATGCCAACCACGAGTTCGACTGAAAGGTCTGTTTCCATGCTGTATATCTCTGACACTTTGAGCATCTGAACAGAGCACCTGGAGGCCAAGGGCAAGCAGTGGAAAAAGCGCACACAATCCAGAGCAACCCTACCCAACCACCTCATTGAACATTACCTGCCCAACTTGTGGCAGAGTTTGTGGCTACAGCATCCTATTATAAAGTCACTGCAGAACCTATCAACCCCCTTCCTCCTCCAAGCCCGAGGAAAGGAAGCAAATCATCCTTGATACCAAGGAACTGCCAGAGAAGAAGGGGCCGCTTCTGGAGTATTGTGTACACTATTGATCACCTCATTTAAGGAAGGATGTATTAGAAGCAGTTCAGAGAACGTTTACTAGACAATCTCTTGGAATTGTGTGTTATGAGGAAAGGTAATCACTGTCATTTCCTTCCAGAAATGGAACTCTCGGGTTTTTGAGGTGTTTCCAAAGAGGCGAGTTGCTGCAGTGTACTTTCTCAATGGTACATGTTGTTGTAACTGTGTCCCAGTAGTGAGTGAGCAGGTTTAAGAAAAACTCCAAAGCCTTTTATTCATAAATAAGAAACAAGAGGGTAACTAGGGAAAGAGTTGGCCCACTCAAGGACAAAGGAGGAAAGATATGTGTAGAGTCAGAGAAAATTGGTGTGATTCTTAATGAGTGCTTTGCATTGGTATTTACCAAAGAGAGGGACATGGCGGGTGTTGAAGTCAGGGATAGATCTTTGATTATTCTAGGTCAAGTCAGCATAAGGAGGGAGGAAGTGCTGTGTATTCTTAAAGGCATTAAGGTGGACAAGTCCCCAGATCCGGTTGGGATCTATCCCAGGTTATTGAGGGGAGCAAGAGAGGAAATAGCTGGGGCTTTAACAGATATCTTTGCAGCATTCTTGAAAAGGGGGAGGTCCCAGAGGACTGGAGAATTGCTCATGTTGTCTCCTAGTTTAAGAAGAGTAGCAGGGTTAATCCAGGTAGTTACAGACCTGTGAACCTGTTGTCAGTGGTAACGAAGATACTAAGGGATAGGATACATACCCATGTGGAAAGAAATGGGCTTATCAGTGATAGGCAACATGGTTTTGTGCAGGGAAGGTAATTTCTTACAAACCTAATAGAATTCTTTGAAGAGGTGACAAAGTTGATTGATGAGGGAAGGGATGTAGATGTAATATATATGGACTTTAGTAAGGCGTTTGATGAGGTTCCCATGTCAGGCTGATGAAGAAGGTGAAGTCGCATGGGGTTCAGGGTGTTCTTGCTAGATGGATAGAGAACTGGTTGGGCAACAGGAGACCGAGAATAGTAGTGCAAAGGAGCTTCTCAAAGTTGGGACCTTTGACCGGTGGTGTTCCACAGGGATCCGTGCTGGGACTACTGTTGTTTGTGATATACAAAAATGATTTGGAAGAAGTTGTAGGTTGCCTCATTAGCACTTTTGCAGATGACACTAAGATTGGTGGAGTAGCAAATAATAAAGAGGATTGTCAGAGAATATAGCAGAATATAAATAAATTGGAGAGTCAGGTGGAGAAATGGCAGATGGAGCTCAATCTGGACAAATGTGATGCATTTTGGAAGATGTAATTCCAGAGTGAACTATATAATAAATGGAAAAGTCCTGGGGAAAATTGATGTGCAGAGAGATCTGAGTGTTCAGGTCCATTGTTCCCTGAAGGTGGCAATGCAGGTCAGGAGAGTGGTTAAGAAGGCATATGCCATGCTTTCTTTCATCAGACAGGGTATTAAGTACAAGAGTTGGCAGATCATGTTATAGTTGTAAAATAGTTTTTTGGTTCGGCCACATTTGGAATACTGTATACAGTTCTGGGCATCACATTACCAAAATGCTTTTGTGAGAGTGCAGAGGAGTTTCACCAGGGTGTTGCCTGGTATGGAGGGTGCAAACTTTGAGGAGAGGTTGAGTAGATTAGAACTATTTTCACTGTAAAGAAGGAGGTAAAAGGGGGGCACCTGATTTGAGGCCTACAAAATCATGAGAGGTGTCGACAGGGTGGATAGCAAGAAACTTTTTCCCAGAGTGGAGGACTCAAATACTTGGGGTCACGAGTTCAAAGTGAGATGGGAAAAGTTTAGGGGAGATATGTGGAAAGTTCTTCACGCAGAAGGTGGTGGGTGCTTGGAATGCTTCTCCTGCAGAAGTGATAGGGGCGGAAACGATGGCATCATTTAAAATGTATCTAGACAGATACATGAATGGGCAGGGAGCAAAGGGATACAGATCCTTAGGAAATAGGCAGCAAATTTAGATAGAGCATATGGATCAGCGCAGGCTTGGATGGCCGAAGGACCTTTTCCTGCGCTGTAATGTTCTTTGTTCCAGTGAATGTTTCAGGCAGCTGATGGGTTGTAATCAAGTGCACTCCTTTGTCCCAGGTAGTGTTGAACTTTGAGTGATTGTATGAGACATTCAAGCCAGTGGAGAGTGTTCCATTAACTCCTGTCTTGTGCCTTATAGATTGTGGACAGACATTTGGAGTCATGAGTTATTTGCTGCAAAATTCACTGCCTTTGATGTGCTCTCTTATTCACAATTTTTATGTGGTTGGTTCTTTCGATGTTTGGGTCATTCAGTAACTCCCAAGATGGGGATGATGATGCCTTTTCAAGTCAAAGGAAAATGATTACATTATCTCTTGTTGGAGATGATCATTGTGGGGTGAGAGGTGTGAATAATACCTACCACCCGTTAGGTCCAATTAAATGTTGTTTAGGTCTTGCTATGTGCAAGTAGGGTCTCCTTTAGTGTGTCAGGAGTTGCAAATTGTGCTGAATTGTGTGCAGTTATTAAAAGTGTCTTCACTTCTGACCCTTATGATTATACACATCCAAAAACATTCACTCCCCCCACCATTGATGCTGAGCGGTTTGTACCAGCTCTAAGATGCACTGCAGAAATTTACTAAGGTTCTTAGGAAAGCACTCGAAATTCACGACAGTTACCATCTGCAAGGACAGTAGATACATCAGAACACCACCACCTTCAAGTTCCTCTTCAAGCCACTTGCCATCCTGAATTAGAAATTATGTCCTTCAGTGTCCACGGTCAAAATCATGGAATTCCTTCCTTAATGGATATTGTGGGCCTGCCTATATCACACAGACAGCAGCGTTTCAAGAACTCAAGTAGGTTTCGAGTGTTGGTCAATAAATGCAGGCCAGTGACACCCACACCCCATGAATAAATTTTTCTTAAAGTAGAAGCTAACATGTCCAGATTGAGCAACAAGCCTCATCTGCAAGCCCTACTCAGGGCTTTTGGTTATTTACTGCTTTGAATTCCTGTTTTACGGTTGCATCTACCTTTTGGCAATTTCCGCACTTCCATTGAACCACAGCACAAGCCCAATGACCTGTTACTTACCTTTCTACAAAGCACTTTACAGCCCACTGGCATCTCAACTTCGAACATGCTTTGATATTTAACAGTTGATTTTTTTTTTCTCTTCAGCAATCTCGCACATTGTGCTAGTATTTCCAGCATCTGGAAGAAGGAATGGATTTTTACTTCAAGGGTGTGGATTAGGTTTTGGACTATGGGTTGGGGAAATTCAAAAATTCCACTTGTTCGCCTCCCACCCCCTCACACTCATGTGTTGACTTACTTTTACATTGTAAATAAGTTGAACCACATTTTTAGACGCTCATGGGATGCAGGCGTCACTGGCTACCCAGCATTTCTTGCCTATCCCTCGATGCCTTTGAGAAATTGGTGGTGAACTACCTTGCTGAACTGCTGCAATCCATGTGCTTGGTAGACCCACATGTCTAATGTCTTTAGAAAGGCAGGTCCAGGATTTTGAACCAGTGAAGGAATGGCAATATGTGTCCAAGTCAGGCTGGTGGAGGGGAACTTGCAGGTGATGGTATTCCCATGTATCTGCTGCCCTTGTTCTTCTGGATGGAAATGTCGGTGGGTTTGAATGGTGCTGTCTAAAGATTTTTGAATTACTGCAGTACATCTTGTAATTAGTACACAGTGTTGCAACTGAACATTGATGCCAATCAAGTGGCTGTTTTGTCCTGGTCGGTGGACACCTTCGTGAGTGTTGTTGGAGCTATGTCCATCCATGGAAATGAGGAGTATTCCATCACACACCTGACTTTTCCCTTTGTAGATGGTGAATAGGAAAGTCAATAGGTGAGTTACTTGCTGCAGTACTCCTAGCTTCTGACCTACTTTTGGAGTCATTGTATCTACAGGGTGAGCCCAGTCCAGTTTCTGGTCAGTAGTAAATCCCAGATGTTCATTGTGGAGAATTCAGCAATGGTAACACTATTGAATGTCAAGGGCAATGGTCGGATGGTCATTGCCTCGTATTTGAGTGGTGTGAATGTTACTTGCCATTTGTTAGCCCACATCTAGATCTTGCCCAGGTCTTGGTGTTTTTGAAGGTAGACTGGTTCAGTATCTGAGGACTCAGAAATGGTACTGAGCATTGTTCAATCATTGGCAAACATTCCCATATCAACCACCTGATGAAGGAGCGGCGCTCTGAAAGCTAAGTGGTTCCAATTAAACCTGTTGGACTATAACCTGGTGTGTGATTTTTAACTTTGTACACCCCAGTCCAGCACCGGCATCTCCAAATCATGATTCCCATATCTGACCATATGTTGAAATGAAGGTCATTGATGAAGTAACTGAAGAAGGTTGAGCCGAGAACACTAACCTGAGAAACTTCTGCAGCAATGTCCTCGAGCCAAGTTGGCTGACCTCCAACAACTACAACTATCTTTCTGTGTGGCAGGTATGAGTCCAACCAGTTTTCTCTGCTTCCCATTGATTCCAGTCTTGCTAGGGCTCCTTGATGCTACACTCAGTCAAATTTGGCCTTGATGACAAGGGCTGTTGCTCTGGAATTCAGCTCTTTGTCCATGCTTGAACCAAGACAGTAATGAAGTCAGAAGCTGACTGACACTGGTAGAACCCAAACTGGGCATCACTGAGCATGTTATTGTTAAGCAAGTGCTGTTTGATTGCACTATTGATGACACCTTTCATCACTTGACTGATTATTGAAAGTAGAGTGATGGGACTAGATTATATTTCTCCTTTCTGTGGACAGGACAAATCTGGGCAATTTTCCAATTGCCAGGTAGAAAGAGCTGTAGCAGTTTCTAATTGGTCCTTCCAAAGAACCAGCTACATTAACAATTTTTCTGGAAAATATGTGTCTGCTGTGTATCTCTCTGCTGTGTCTGATTTGAAAATGTGTGTGATTTGAACGTATTCTTGAAGCGATAAATTTCTGAAGGGATATCAGAGAGAAAGTGGGAATATGGCATTGAGATTGAATGACCGAGCAGGCTCAAAGGTCCAAATGGTTTACAGAACAACCTCGAATATCCAAACATCAATTATCCAAATTTCGAATTATCCGAACAAGATCTCCAGGTGCCTTAAAAACACTATCCATTATCTGAACAATCTAGTACCCAAACTCTGTTATCCAATCAAAATACTCCCTGCTCATCTTGTTCGAATAATTGACGTTGTTCTTTATTCCTCCTCCAAGTTTGTTTCCCTGATCTAGCCATTGTCAAGCAGTGTCCAAAGCTTACAGTGTGAATCTGGTGCTTTCAGATTGGAGAACAGTGCTCACATTCCCAGGTTAGCAGTGCTCACGATCCTGCATTTTACTGGATGGAGTGTTTTGTATGAAGTAATTGTTCTTGAAGGGGTCAACTTCATGACTGCATCTATTCTACTGTGGTTGGAGACATACTTCTCCTTTAGCTTTGAGCGAGCAGACATATCTGAAGCAGCTCTCTGAGGACCTCGTAATTATGCTGACCAAATGTTTTGGGCATATTACTCGTGTGATTACGTTTTCTTGTTATCTCAGAATAGTGGTTCTTCTGTCAGTGCTGTAGTGGTAGAGGATACAGCACCATAATTACTAGATAGGTGTAAGACAAAGCAAAGACAGAAGAGGGTTGATCGTAATGCAGTGCCTCAAATAGCCTGTACCCTTTACCAAATGCTGGTAGAGGTAACAAATACCATGCAGTGCCAGCAATGATCGCCTGGGAAAATGCTACGGTTGGAGGTATGACAATGTGAAGGGAATTTTAAATTTGATGCATTGCTACACCAAATAGGTCAATGAGGCAGGCAGAAGTGGTGGATGCGGGTACATTACGGTGTTTAAGAGACATTTAGATAAGTAGATCAGTAAGAAATGTTTGGAGGGATATGGGTCAAGTGCAGACAGATGTGACTAGTTTAGTTTGCGATTATGGTTGGCATTGTCTGGTTAGACTGGAGGGTCTGTTTCCTGCTGTATGACTCTCTAACTAAATGCAGAACAATACTCTATAAGTGGATCCAACCAGACCTTCATACAACGTAACAACTTTTACACATCCCTCCCTCAGCATTTTAAACTCAAGCCAAATTTCATATTTTTCGTTGAATCCCTGCAGTGTGGAAGCAGGCCATTTGCCATTTGGCATTTCGAGTCCACACCGACCCTCTAAAGAGCATCCCACCCAGATTCACCCCATTACTCTATCCTTGTAACACTGCATTTCCCATGGCTAACCCACCTAGCCTATATATCCCTGGACACTACAGGGCAATTTAACATGCCGAATCCTTCTAACCTTAACATCTTTGGACTGTGGGAGGAAACCAAAGCACTCAGAGGAAACCCACGCAGTCATGCGAAAAATGTGCAAACTCCACACTGACAGTCACCAAGGGTGGAATTGAACCCGGGCCCTTGGCGTTGTGAGGCAGCAGTCCTAAACACTGAGCCACCCATTTCCTTGATCGTTGTTTCTATTTCTGGGGATAGGTTGGTCATCGATATCTACCAAAAATCCCCCTCAACTCCCATTGTTACCCAGACTATACATCTTTGCATCCTGCTTCCTATAAAGACTCCACTCCACTCTCCCAGTTTCTCTGTCTCTGTTGCGCACATTCCTACAATGGCTACCTTCTACAATGGGTCTCCTTGAAATGTCTATCTTTCTCCTCAACCCACTGGTGATGACTTTAACCAATCTGGTTGGCAAACCATCCGGGCAGGATTTGATTGAAGCAGCAGCCAGCTGTACTTCTTTTCCCATCCCCTCCGAACATTTTGTAAGAAAGAAGTGAGGGTCTCGAGAGGTGCGGAGGAAGATTGACCAGAACAGTTCCAGGGATTTTAGCGACGAGGTTAGGTTGGAGCAACTGGGACTGTTCTCGGAAGGAAAGGACATTTGGAGAGGGGTAACAATACAAGAGATTGAGATAAAGGAGAGGAGCCAATCCCTTCAAGTGATTGGGTAGGGTGGGGGACGGGGGTGGGGGGGACGGGACGGCGGGGAAGGGGTAATGGGGAAGCACAGATTGAAGTATTTTGGCAGGGGCTTCAGGGTGGTGGATATGGGGGGAGGAATATTTTATCTGTAGTGAGCTGGAACTTGCTGTCCACAAGAACAGTAGAAGTAGCGACGATGAAGGACTTCAGAAGAAAATTAGGTGGAGGGAAATGAACATGCAGGGGGAGTGGGAGCTAGGTGAGTTCAGGGTGTCACGTGACTGTGCTTCAACGGGAATCAGCGCTCAAGACAAAACTGAAGAGAGCTCCAAACCTCAAACTCCTGCTGAGTCACCGCTCCCTCGGAAATGAATTCTGCATATTTCTTCAGCACGGCCCTCAGTTTCTTGATCTGTTTGTAAGTCAGGGGTTGCGTGAACATTGGATTGTCCACCTCGTTGTGACCATTGCGTTGATAACAGACCACCACCAGTTTTGTGGCTTTCTAAAATTTAGGATCCCCAAATCTTGTTGCCATTACACAGTTTGTAGCTTAATGAGTAGGGCAAAGCTATAAGACATAACTTGAACTTAGCTATTGGTAACTATTTGTTTGCGCTTCATATGTCTGGCCACATGTGCTACTTAGCATTTTGGTACTACAGTGTAAGTTGAACCACATCTGTCCTTGTTACTAGTAGAGTTTTATACTGTGACTTTTTTATTTTGTTGTATTTTAAAATGATTCAGAAGAAAAAGTTGAAAAGTGCTTCAATTTTTTTCTTACAATTATATCATCAATTGACTAAAGTTAAACTTTCTAATTTTTGAATCATATTTCTAAATTATGTGCAGGCTGCCAATCAGGGTGCAAAGTTCAAAGGCAGAAATCTTCAGATCTCCTGGTACAAGCCAAAAGCACCTTCAGTATCAACAGAACCGGAGGAGGAGGATACAAAAGAAGAGGTACTGCACTGGCCATAGAATTTCCCACTGCTTGGAATAATACAGTAGTGTTAGTGCTGCTGAAGTTCTTGTCAGGCAAACAATTTGCACTGAAATCAGGACTACTGTTAATTATAGAAAAGATTTCAGAAATGATTACTTCCTAAGGCAATATTGCTAGTAGTTGAAGTAGAATAATGTTGTAAATATATAATGTTTTTATATATGTGTGAAAAAAAATTACCAAGTAATTTGGCTTTGGGTAGAAGAGAAAAATAACTGTAATTTGTGTATTTTACTTATTTATGCAAATTTCTTTGTTACTTGAGTAAGCACTAGTGTGTACTGATTACCGACACAAGCTTTCAGACCATGCTTGTTGCCGTTGCATGTACACTACAGAAAACTGCTGCGTGCCCATAAATCAGATTGATGGGGCCATCATCACTGTGGTAAACTACAGGCAAGCACATAAACAACTTGAATATGTTTCACTCCATCTCTCTTGAAGGTACAAGTTTGTGCTGGATCATCGATCTGTGGGTACTAGGCCATTCCATGTACGAGCATCAGTAGGTTATCTGGCCATGAGGGGCCTTGCAGCTTACCTCAGCCATGACCTAGCCAACAACTCTGTAGTTTTCAGTAGGAGTCATTTGAGTGCCTGAAACTGCCTTGATTTGTAGCTTCCCACCTTTCCCTCCAGCACTACACCTAATTGAAGTACTTCTCTTTCTCTCTGGGTTGAAATCTCACAGACCAGCTAATAATAAGTATCCGTTCTTACTTGTGAGATCTTGACTGTATTAGGGTGATAAATCGACGCACTTATTTCTAGTTTTTATTTTTAAATGTCTATAAATGTTAAATTATCAATTCATAAAATAGTAAGGCTATTTCACATTGTCCTTGAGAAACTCTTTGAGGTCAAATATTCTCTCTCAAATAGGCAAGTTGTGTTTCAAATGCAGTCCGTTATAAGCTTGTTTTTTTTCTACATTAAATGAATAATTACAGGTTTACGAGTAATGTCATGTTTCGTGACTTCATACCTCAGCACATTATGCAAGAATGAAACTGCTCAACAAACAGTAGAACAAGTAAATTTATTGCCTGCAATACTAGTTAAGCTACTTCAGTGTACATGTTCACATTTTTTGTTCATCTGATTTCCAAGTTTTCAATCTATAGTCAGAAAGGATTTCACATTCAGCAAATTGGGAAACCGTTTTAATTCAGGAATGTGAATATAGTTTTTGGAGAACTCTAGTTCATTCCTTGTAAAATAGATTAAATGTACAAGCCCCTGCTGCTTATCTAACTCCAGGCTTTCTCATAACTTGCACCATAAGTTATTAATCTGCAATACTTGTACTTATTGTATATTCAGTAGATTTGAAGATATTAAATTGGTCAAATTCCCAATACTGGCTTTTGTATAGTGCAAATGAAAAGGAAAAACTGAATCTGAAATGCTGGTAGGATGCAGTAGCAATTCGGAATGTACTATGTATGAAATATACAAACATATGAATTAAGAGCAGGTGTAGGCTGTTCAGCAGGTCCCTGACCAAAATATTAACTTTTAGAACCATGGAAAATTTACAACACAGAGCTCATTCAGCCCATTGTGTCATTAGAATCGGGAGCAAACTCTAGTATGATACCATCCATGTTTATGATATCACAAATTGTGTTTGACTCCTTCCCCTCTTGTGTGAGGCTCAAATTCCCATGTCAGTGCTGCTTGAAAGATGGACATGGTGCTATCCAATAGATATGGAGCTTTCTTTCAGAAACCTCTGTACCAAAAACTCTTATAAAAATATGCATTGTTACCCTTTTCTTTGTTATTTGATTACTTCTCATCTGTAGGGAGGGTTTTATGTTTTATTCAAAAAATCTCCAAGTTCTATTTATGCATCTGGAGTTAGATAATTTTTAATAACAATTGGTGAAATTATTTTGTAATAAAGTATCGTATTTATCCCCTAACTATTAACTCAGTGCATCGTTCATAAATAAGTAGCTAATGGTGAGGTTTAAACTTGATTTCGCTTCCTAACAGATCACTGCAAAAGGTTCACAGAAGAATTTAAATCTGAATCAAGCCATTGATCACAATGATGACTTTTAGTCAAATTTGGATCCATATTTTTCAGAGATATTTTGGGGATTCTGGTTTGATGCAATTCAGAACTAATGTTTTGGGAAAAAAAGTCCTTTCATCAAGCTAAAAATCAAGCTAGAGGGACACTAGGACATAGGAGACAGGGGCAAGTAATAAAGCCATTTTGATTTTCTGTTGATTAACTTTTAGAGTATAACAGTTGATTTCTGACATTGATTTGGTGCTGTCACTTGTCTGAATGGCAATCATTTTGACTTTCAAGCTTTGTCGAATTGGGGAGCAGTTGGATGGTTGTTTCTGAAAGGAAAATTAAGTCTTCTATAAGTTTAAATTTAAGGTATTTTAAATTTTAAAACATTAGTAAGTTGTATATGTAGAGTTGCATTGTTTGACTTTCACAAAACAGCATACAGTTACAGATGTTACTCATTTTTGGATAAACTTCGTTTCCAATAGATCAGGATCAAATATCACTAATTTTAGGAACCGAACTTAAGAGAAAAAAATAAACACTTGATTTAGAAAATTCTTTTGTGTGTGTTACTATCAACTTACAAAGTTGTAAATTCTGCAGCCCAGAAATGAGATGACAAAGTCAGAGTGTGCTTTATATGTTCACTTAGAAATTTGTGTCACTGTTAGTTTAGTGAATAATGCACTGTAAAACTTCTATCTTAGTTCAGAGAGAAAGCCATGTTAACTCTGTTATCATTCTTAAATTTGAATCGTGTGGGAGCATCAGAGTTCAGAAAATTAGATGCAGCACACGATATCAAACTTGATGCATTTTTAGAAAAAACACTTCCTTTTCCTACTTTTTAAGATTAATTTGAGTGCTTCGTTTTTTTTTAAACTGGAGCTGGGCCTTTAAATAAATATCTTTGTTTCAAAAAAAAAGTTCTTTAAATTTTCCACTTGCATCCTCATAGAAATAAATCCTTATGCTTAAAGGATTTAGCTTCTCCTTAATTACCTGGTAAATATATGAAAATTTAATTCTAACTGAGAAGCTGTGATATTCCAGAAATCGATAGTTAAATGCAACATTTGGATTAGTTTATTACAGGACTGTAGCTACGGATATTTCCAGTCCGATCTGGGTTTGTTTAAATAAATATTATGTGTCGTTCCAGCTCCAGGGACATCAATAGGAAGGAGATCAATGATGAGGAATCTGTAGCTGTAATACATCAGGCATTTGATAAACACAGCAATTAATTGGAAGGCCCAACACTTGTTGTGCGATTATGTGTTATGGCACCTACCCAAATGCATTATATACTATAACTACAGAAAGAAGTGAAACAGGGAAAATGTGAATGTAGTAAATCCAAACAGCATATATTTCCCATCCCTCCCAACCAAAAACACTTTCCTTCAGAAAACAGGATAAAGATGATACTGTGATGCATGCATGTATGTATGTAGTACATGAACATTATGTATCAAACAATCTTGAAATAAAACATATTGTTGCCACTGGTTTGGAAGTATTAGTATGATGTCATGTGTGTTAAAGCTAATACCATTTAATAAAAAGTTAAACAAAAAACTACTTTCTAGTGGCACTGATTTGCCAAAATGATAAAGATTTGGTGCTACTTTGTTCTGATATGAGATGTTTGGTAAGTACAGAAATGAGAAAATTTCATTTTAGGGCTAATGGTTCAATTTAAAGATGAATAATTAACCTGTAAAAGTATAATCTTCACTAAATTTTTAGTGGTTCCGACAGATTATTAGTAAGTAGTATTAAGCCACTATGACATTTTCAACTATTTGCTATCTTCAAGAGGTAAAATTATCAATTAATGATCTAATCAGATTGCTGGTGCTGCTAAGGGCCAAAATGTTGGGGGTGGGGGGTGTTCTGGTTCAACAATGGGTGTATCTTGTTGATTGCTTGCTTCCTTTCCAAAAATTTAGCATTTTCTTTATGAAATGTATTTTCAATACACATGCAAGTGGAAATACTGTTTTCATTTAATAGTCTGTAGACTGGCTGGAACGTTTAAGATCATTCATTACCCATTGAAGAGACACTATCCTGTATACATAAATGTTTTGTTGGCAAAACCTATCGAGGGTGAATATGTCAACAGAACAAGAATTCATTCCTTGAGACTGATTTTGAGTTATCTGGTCAGTTCAGGTGATGTTCAAGACGCCATCAACTGAAACCTGTGAAACAGTTCAACAGATTGGCAGTCACGCTCTTGGATTTGCATTTTCAGATGGTAGAGATTATCCTTCAATGACATAACGTTCATCTCGCAGCATGACCTTCCAAGTGCTTTAGAAATAAAACTTCCCAAATATTCAATATTTCTGTTTTAGTCTGTAAGATGCAGAGAGAAATTGCATATTACAGGTCTGTTGAAATCCCAAATACTAGAAGTTGATAATCTATTTTAGAATTGGTTTTTGCATTTTTTTTACATAAAGTGCTGAAGAAACACAGCAGGTCTGGCAACATCTGAAAAGGGAAATGATTAACATTTTGAGTCCCTTGGACTCTCTTTCAAAATTAGAGAGGTGGAAAAGTAATCCGTTTTATACTGTCAAAGATCGGGAGGAGCAGGTGTGCCAGAAGGCAGCTAAGGGGAAGATTGAAGTGAAATTAGAGATCATTGGTGTTGCAGAACAAAGGGCAAAAGGAAATGGTTGTAGACCATTTGCTATAAGTGCAGAATTAGGCCTTCAGCCCATCAAATCTTCTGCCATTCCATCATAGTAGACAGGCAGGAGGCTGGAAGAACACAGCAAGCCAGGCACCATCAGGGGGTGCAGAAGTCGACATTTCAAGTGTAACCCTGCTTCAGGACCTAATGCTCCTGGCTTGCTGTATTCTTCTAGCCTCCTGCTTGTCTACTTTGGATTCCAGCATCTGCAGTCTTTTTGTCTCTACCATTCCATCATCACTAGTATGTTCCTCAACTCCATTCTTTTGCCTTCTCCCAATAACTTTTAATCCTCTTATCATTGAGAGAGAGAGAGGTCCAGAGGACATGTTAATAGTAGGTATTAATTGCATATTCAAAGCAAACTCAGCTGAAAGCTGTTCCAACAAAATCAGGCACTGGCGGGAGAGGTGTGGAGTCAGAAGAACAAAATGGAGAACAATTCATGGCATGAAGCTGTTGAATTCAACGTTGAATCCAGAAGACTGTCAAGTGCCAAGATAGGAAATAAGGTCTATTCCTCTAACTTATATTGGGTTTCACTGGATCAAGGTTGGAAATATTGCCATGAGAGCAAGATGCTATTAAATTTGGAGGTTACTTGGAAGGTTGTGGACACATTGAGAGGATGTGTCACCCAGTCTGCTTTTCACCTCCCCAGTTTAGAGGAAACCGAATTGTATGCAGCAAGTACGATGGATCAGATTGAAAATAGTACTGGCAAATTGGTGTTTTATCTGGAAGGAGTGTTTGGGATCTTTGAAAAGAAGAAGGGAGAAGGTAAAAGAGAAATGTCGCAGTAACTGCAATTTGACGGCAAGAGCCTGTGGAAGGAGGATAAGGTATTGGGGTAATAGAGGAGTGGATGAGGGTATAATAGAGGGAATAGTATCTTCAGAATACTGATGGGGACCAGAAGATGTGATAGTTGTAGCACAGAAAATGAGGAACCCTACCATGCCTCTATGAGGAACAGCAGAGTTTAGGGGGAGAGGGCAACTAATAATGACCCTATCCACCACAATATGGGGGATCAAGGGTAAAGGAAGTTATGTCAAAAATACCATTGTGGAAGGTAGCATCATTTGAACAGATGTAATGGAGACTGAGAAGCTGGGAGAACGAAAGGGAGGCTTTTCAGGAAGCAGGGTCTGAGGAAGTGTAACTGAGGTGTCTGAGTGAGTAAGTGGTAATGAATATGAATAGACAGCCTATCCCACAGGATATGAGGCCAAAGAAGTCAGATCATATTGGTGATGGATGGGAGTGTAGAGGGATTGGCTGTCAGTAATGAAGAGAAGGCACCTCAGGTATTTTTTCTGACATTGTTCAAATGATATAGGGCAACAGAAGAATCTTGAAAGAAGTTGGGTAGAGACTGGACAAGGATAAAAAAAGTCACAATAAGAAGAAATAAATTCAGTGAGGCAGGAGCAGGATACAATGTTTGGGCTGCCAAGGCAATCAGGTTTGTGAATTTTGGGAAGAAAGTAGAAGTGGATTGTTCAGGGTTGATGAATCCAGTGATTTTGGATGCTCAGTGGTTGGGTCATGTTCTGGTGAGATGGGAAGAGGTGTTTGAAAGTGAGTACTTGGCCTCTTCATGTTAAAGACCAGTACAACCAGATGACAGAGCAGCACTGTTGTTGATAGTGAAGATGTTTAGACCTGAGGGAATGGAACAGCAAGCGTATGAGAGGAATAGAAAAAAAACTTGAGGTGATTGCGGTCATGCTGACAACTCCTGAGGAAAAGATTGAGAGCAAGAAAGAGGGTCAGAGGGAGGAGTCCAGGTGAAAGGACAGTACTGGAGACAGGTTAAAGGGTTGGTGCAATTTGGAGATCACTGCTATTAAAAGAAGTGGGCATGGAGACACAGGCAATGGAAGAATTCAACATCATGTCATGCCTGAAGTTCGTAGAAGTTGGGGGCCTAATGGGCTATGACTGAGTCATTCAATGAATATTGATCTTTCACTCTAACATTGAATGATATCAGGCTATCGTGAATACATGTTGAGGTGAGATGAGAAGAAGGGCTGGGGTCAGAGGGAGCAGCATGGAAGAAGGATCTGGAAGCATCTTGATACCCTTAAGTTGTTGGAGCTTGTGTTCCTTAATACCTGGGAGGAAGAGAAAATGTTTCTTATTAAAGTGTCAGATGAGGCGAAAAATAAAATAAAATTGCTGATAGAGTCAATGCTGATAGAGAAAGAGGTTGAGTGTGCATGCGGTGGCATGGCACTGCATGTGGATCTCAGGATGCATTGTGAATAGTCCAAGAGTGTTTTATGCCTTGGGATATCTGTAATCCTGGGAGGATTCGAAACATGAAAAATGGAACTTTAGTTGGAAACCATATGGGGTAAGTCACTGAGGGAGATGTGTGGCTGTGATGGTGAATTTTGGTAAACACCTTATCAAATACCACAAGGAAAATGGAAGGCAAATGAAGGATAACAAGGTGAAAGAGATCAATGGATATCCCATTGGAAAGAGAAGCAGAATTTCAAGGTAGGTATTTTTGGGAGAGAACTAGCAATGAATTAAACACTAAAATGAGCAAAATACCATGGATGTTGGAAATCTGATTTTAAAACTGTAAGTGGAGAATTTCAGCAGGTCTGGTAGCATCTATTGAGATAGAAAAATAAAGTTAACATTTCAAGGCCAATATGACTACTTCAGAGCTGAAGAATGAAGCAGAAAAGTGATGGGTTTTATACCATTTTTAAAGGAAGTGATGGGGAGGAACAACTGTTTTTACATAAAGTTCTGCAATGAACATTTCAAATGATCTTGCGTAATTTGATACCTTTGCAAATTGTTTCCAAAATTGGAATGCACTCAACATCCTAAAGGTTCCATGGATAACTCTTTGAAATAAATCTGTTTAATAGTACAGTCTGCTGTAAAGAAGTATTTGAAGTATCCTCTCTTCTGCAGAGACTTTGAAAGAAGTCTCGGGTTTTGGAGGGGTAGGAAGGAAAATTGAGTTGAAACTGCAAAAAGACCACAACAGTTTGATCTTATACATTAGCAGAGCAGGTTCAGCTGAATAGCCTATACTCCTGTTTTCCAACGTTCCAATAAAGTGACATGCAGTAAATGGGTTTGTTGTTTGCTGGGGCCTGCTACCCTGATTATTTCATGCTGACGTTTGCATATTGGGCTCTTAGTGCAGTGTTTCCTTAAGGTAAGTAACTTTTGATTTGGGCTTACAATTGTATAGTGAGCCTACATCATAACAATTATTAGAAAGGGAAGTATAAATTCTATTTCAGAACAATAATGAGAACCAATAAGACCAGTAAAGCAGAACATTTACAATTTAAGAATTTATTGAGTAGTTAGGCAAAATATCATACTTGTATTAGACTGCATGTGAATGATGATTAAGGAGGCAAAAATACACTCCGTTTTATTCAGTTAGAGGAATCGGAGGAAATTTATGTGACAAGCAAATCATTTTTGGTATCTTTATGGTCAGAATGGTGAATTTATTAATACTTCCAAGATGCTTAATTTGACTGCCGTCTTTTCAGTGATGTTTGTGTTTCAGTGTGGAACCTTGAATTCAGCATAACCTAATTATTTGATAAGTTTATGCTTTTCACTTCAATATATTCAAATAGAACTTGCACAGTACATCTAAGCATTGTTTTGGGTGATGGAGATAACTTTCAGACTTTAAAAAAATGAATGTAGACTCTTGCAGATGACCCTTTTAATATCTATTTTCCACTTCCATTTATAAACTTAAAAACCAGAATACTTTTGTGGAGGTATTATTTGTCTGTTTTTGTTGTTGTATTTCTGATGAGTAACATTTCAATAGTTTCAGTTCTTTTTCTTTAGCATGATATTTGCATTATAACTAGTTACCATTCTGTTTGAGCTGAAATGTATTGTCAATAATAATAATTTAAAATAAGCTATTTAGTTCCACAGAGATTAGTATTTTACCCCCTCAAATCAGATGATCGAAAAAATGCAGTTACTTTTAACCTTTGTTCAGATTGTGTTATTGGAGGCTTTTGGTATTGTTGTGCTGTTGAAGGTGGTGATCTTTGGATGAGAAATTAAATAACCACCTTATGTGCTCCTTCAGATGCACAACAGATCTCATGGTGCTATTTTAAAGATACAAAATAGTTATCCTCAATGTCCTGTCCAATGTTTATCCCACAAAAATCATTAAAAACAGAATGTGGAGTAGCAATGGATATGATCTCTCTGGATTTCAGTAAGGCACTTGACAAGGTTGCTCACAGTAGGCTGGGAAGCAAGGTTAAATCATATGGAATGCAAGGAGAACTAGCCATTTAGATACAGAACTGGCTTGAAGGTAAAACATAGAGGCTGGTGGTGTAGGGTTGCTTTTCAGATTGGAGGCTTGTAACCAGTGGTGTGCCATAAGGACTGGTGCTGGGTCCACTGCTTTTTGTCATTTATTTAAATGAATGTAAACAGAGGAGGTACGATTAGTAAGTTTGCAGATGACATTAAAAGTGGAGGTGTAGTGGACAGCAAAGAAGGTTATCTCAGATTACAATGGGATCTTGATCAGATGGGCCAGTGGGCTGAGGAGTGGCACATGGAGTTTAATTTAAATGTGAGGTGCTGATCTTGAAAAGGCAAATCAGGGCAGGACTTAGACGTTTAATGTCAAGAATGTGGTGCTGGAGAAGCACAGCAGGTCAACGTTTCGGGCAAAAGCCCTTCATCAGAAAACTGAAACGTCGATTCTCCTGCTCCTCAGATGCTGCTTTATCTCCAGCATCTGCAGTCCTCACTTTGTCCTTATACATTTAATGGTAAGGTCCTGGGGAATATTGCTGAGCAAAGAGACCTTGGAGTGCAGGTTCATACTTCTTTGAAAGTGAAGAGGCAGGTAGATAGGCTAGTGAGAAAGGTGTTTGGTATGCTTTCCTTTATTGGTCAGAGGATTGAGCATAGGAGTTGGGAGATCATGTTGTGGCTCGACAGGACATTGGTTGGACCACTTTTGGAATATTGTGTGCCATTCTGGTCTCCCTCCTATAGGAGGGATGTTTTGAAACTTGAAAGGGTTCAGAAAAGATTTACAAGGATGTTGCCAGGGTTGAAGAATTTGAGCTATAGGAAGAGGCAGAAGAGGCTGGAGCTATTTTCCCTGGAGCGTAAGAGGCTGAGGGGTGACCTTATAGAGGTTTATAAAATCATGAGGCGCATGAATAAGGTAAATAGACAAGGTCTTTTCCCTGGTTTGGGTGAGTCCAGAGTTAGAGGGCATAGGCTTAGGGTGAGAGGGGAAAGATTTAAAAGGGACCTAGCAGGCAACCTTTTCATGCAGAGGGTAGTGGATATATGGAATGAGCTGCCAGAGGAAGTTTGGCTGGTACAGTTACAACATTTAAAAGGCAGATGAATGGGTATATGAATAGAAAAGGTTTAGAGAGCTTTGGGCGAAGGGCTGGCAAATGGGACTAGAATAGGTTAGGATATTTGATCGACATGGACGAGTTGGATCAAAGGGTCTGTTTCACATTGTTATCACATTGTTTATGAGAGCTTGCAGAGTTCAAATTAGCAGCCATGTTTCTACATGACAGCATGAATTATACATCAAGAATCCTGTATTTTGTGACTGTGAAAAGATTTAAGCAGTCTGATTGTGGAAAATGTGGTATAAGTGCAATTTTTCCATGTCTTGATATACCAACCAACAAAGAACACCTGTTTTTGATTGATTGCATAACCTAATTACCTGCATCTGACAGGAGACAAAGAAACATGATTCAAGAGAGTTTTGCCTCTGATCTTAACATTTGGAATTAACAATAATATACCTTGCAAAGCAGTGCATTGAAGATGTTTACATATATGAATGAATTGAAAATAGGATGTGGAAAGGTGAGCTTTTCTAATTCATATGTATGGGATGTTTTCGGGAGGCCAAATGAATAACAGTGGCATTTCATGTAGAAATGTGAGGTAATTTGTGCAGATATTACAGTATACAGGCTACAATGTTTTTTTAAAATTTGTGCGTGATATGTACATTGCAGGCTGAGCCATTGTTTATTGCCTGTCCCTAATTGCCCTTGAGAAGGTGGTTATGAGCTGCCTTTCTAAACCGCTGTAGTTATTGCTGTACAGGTATACCCACAATACTATTGGAATGGGGTTTCAGGATTTTGATCCAGTGACACTGAAGGAATGGTAATATAATTCACAGTAGGGATGGTGTGTGTCTTTGAGGGGACTTGTGGCCTGTGGTTTTCTGTGCGGTTGCTACCCTTGTACTTTCGAGGTGGTAGGGGTCATAGGTTTAGAAGGTAATGTCAAAGGAGCCTTCATGGGTTGCTGCAGTGTATCTTTTAGATGGGACCAACTGCTGCCGTTGTGTGCTAGTGAGGGAATGAATTTTGAGAAGGATGCTATGTGAATGAAGCAAACTGCTTTGTCATGGATAATGTTGAGCTTTTGTTTGAAGAAGTGTTGAAGCAGCATTCATCCAACCAAGTGGGGGTATTGCTTTGTACCTTGTAGTTGGTTGCCAGACATTGGGAGATAGGAAGTGCATTACTTCCATAGAATTCCTAATCTCTAATCTGTCATTTGTAGCCACAGTATTTATTTGACAGGTCAATTTTAGTTTCTTGATAATGGTAATGACTAATGTCTTGAAAGTGGGGGATTCAGCATATGTAATATTAATGAATGTCATGGGGAGGTGGTCATTGTCTGGCACTTGTGTGGTGTGAAATTTATTGCCACTTAATATTGCAAGCCTAGATGTTGCTGCATGTGAATAATGGCGACTTCAGTATCTGAGAAGTTGTGAATGGTGCCCAAAATTGTGCAATCGTTCGCCATCAACCTAATTTCTGACCTTATGCTGGGGAGAAGGTCTTTGCTGGAGATGATTGTAGCTTGGAACTCCTCCAAAGATATCCTTAGACTGAAATTATTGATTTGCAACATCCGCAACTATTTTCCTTGCTATGTTTCCAGCTACAGTGAATTTTCTCAGATTCCCATTAACTTCAGTTTTGCTATCTTGCCTTACCTTTGGAATTAAGTTCTTCTGTCCATATTTGGACCCAAGGCTGTATGGGCTTGGGAACCAAATGATCCTGGCAGAACCCAAACTGAGCGTCAGTGAGCAGCTTATTGTGGAGAAAGTGATGTCTGTTAGCTCTTTTAATTTCCTCTTCCATCACTTTCCTAATGATCAGAAAGAAGATTGATAGGGGGAGTAATTGGCTGATTTGAAGTTGATCTTTTATTATCGTTTAAGGCAAAAATTGAAAGCATGATTTTGTGTCATATTGATGAATTTTCAACTTTGAGAGTGAATGTATTACGCAACAGTTTTTTTTTGCATTGGTGGAATTCTTAGAATATCAATTTATTTCCGTTCTAGATTCAAAGAAGCTGAAGATGGTTGGTCTAGATTGCAATAATTTGGATTTTGTGTGCTATTGAGCATTAACTTGGAGGAACACTGGTGGAAATCTTCAGAAGCAAGCATCATTTCTTACATCGAGACTAGCAAAAGTTGAAACAATGTCTCCATTCTCCACTTGGAGGCATTTCTACTCTTTTTGGCCAGGCCTAGTGGGCATCCTTCTGTATCTGATCCTTTGTTCAAAGATAATTTGAGACAAAAGATTGTTCTTGACCGTTATAATAGAACAGTGATAAACAGTTATAGATCAAAAGGTATGAATTTCCAATGTAATGTCTGCAAGGGAGTGGTTTTGTTTTTTTAATTATACAGCCCAGTTAACCATGAACCTTTTACTTAATGCTCCAAGAACAACAGTCATAAATCAAGTGCAACATTCTGCTTTTGTTTTCCACATTAAGTGACCATTGCTCACCTTTGTCCTATGAGAAAAGAAAGCAGACTGTATAGAACATTTTTGAATCAGATTTTAAGAGTGATTTATTTAGATTCAAAGCCTGGGCCCTAAATCTAAACTAAATAATGACTTGAGAATGAAGGATGACTTAGCTCAGGTGGATTAGAAAACTAGATTAAAAGACCATAGCTCACAATGGCAAACATCTCAATAAATAATTATTAATTCACAATAAATGTAAAATACATTAAGAATTTTCATTTTGTACAATCTAATACTGTGGTCCAACTGTCACTAATTGGTGAAGCTAAAATAGTATTAGATAAAGGCAAGAAGCTTCTGATGTCACCAAAAACAGTAGCTATCCTGAGATTTTCTAGACTTCAGAGTTCAGCGTGGCGACCGAAAATTATAAGTGAGAGTAAACTGAAGGGAAAATGAGGTAAGATAGATTGTAAAAGTGTCTGGGCTGCTGGTGGTGGTGGATGTGTTGCACTTGGGTGTGTAGAAAGGAAGAGGTTTAGCAAAAATAAACATAAGGCTGTTCGAGGCATTGACATTAGACGTTATAGTGGAGAACAGTGAAATTGCAAAGATATTAATTGAATGCATTTTATTTGTCTTCACAGTAGAAGACATAAATGTTATGGAAATAATAGGGAGACAGGTGCCTACTGAGAATGTGAAGCTATTTTATCAATAAAGAAGTAGTAATGGAGATATTTTACAATTCATTTTTTGGGATGGGGGCGTTGCTGGCTGGCTAACATTTATTACCTGTTCCTGGTTGGCCTTAAGGTGGTAGTGAGCTGTCTTCTTGAACCGCTGCAGTCCATTTGCTGTGGGTTGAGGAGGGAATTCCAGGATTTTTGATACCGTAACAGTGAAAGAATGGCGATTTATTTCCAAGTCCAGGATAGTGAGTGGCTTGGAGAGGAACTTGAAGATGGTGGTGTTTCCATATATCTGCTGCCCTTGTCCTCGGTAGAAGTCATCATGGGTTTGGAAGGTTCTGCCAGGAGTTTTTGGAAAATAGCAAACCTAATGCCTTTTTTTAGAGAAATGACAGAGTGTGAGAAAATTCAGAAAGATGTAAGGAGATCTCGATGAAACCTATAAAATGCCTGCATGGCTTGACAAGGAAATGCTGGGAAGATTTTCCACTTGTTGCTGAGTTGAGAGCTAGAGGTCACAATAAAAGATTTGCTCTTTAGGACTGAGATGAGGAAGCATTCTTTAAACTCAGCTGTGCAATACATACTTTACCTCAGAATAATATTCAGTTTTGAGGAAAACTAAAATGTTCTGTTGCAAAGGGTAAAATTCGCACTGACATTTAGTGCCTTGCCAAGAAAATGGCTGACTACCTTCTCTAAAGGTAAGGGTTTGAGCTAAAATATGAGTACAATGAAGTGAAGAAGAAAGTTAATACTGTGGAAGATTTTAGCTTTATTTCAATCACTTATTGAACACTGCATCATACCTTGGCCACGAAATAAAATATTAAAGATTTACTGGGTCTCTATACAGCCTTTTAAGTTAAGTACCTCTGACACCCTTTAATGCACTAGTCAGACCTTGTGTTGTATCAGGTTTTTAATAGTATTTGCAAGTGATGGAGAGCTAAAAGAGTCTGGACATCCTTAAACTATAAAAGGCAGGTAAGAAAACTCATGTATTTTCCACATGAAAATGAAATGAGGAAAAGGTGTGGTGATGCAATGTCATTTGTTTTCACTGATGAAGAAAATCAGTAAAATAGTTGTAAAAATATTTTCCATTCATCCAGGAAAAATGAATTAGTGAGCAGGTCACTCATTAGTTGTAGTTTGAACAGTAATGTTTGAATTTATATTTGGAACAGTATACAGTGTTCCAGTGAGCACTGACTCAGCAAGAGCATGACATTAATAAGTCAGTAGTGTACTTTTTTAGAGCAAGGCCTGCATATCCATCTTTGTCTTGATTTTAATTTCACTTGCCCCATATTATTGATTGATCCCTTTTCCTTTCGTTTTTACAATTCTGGTGGAGCTAACTGATGCCAGAAAAGAACAAACCTGTTCAGTGATAAATGTTGATTTTACCTATTGTGCTGTAAGGTCACATTAGTTGGACTTGACCGACAGCACTCGGACACCCCTGCTTTTGTTAGAAAGGGAATTGATTTTCCAGAGTCAACCTCCTGGAAGTATGGAACGCAGTATTCCAATTTTGGTTGCAGCAAATCCTTTATCCCTCTTTTGTCCTCCTCAATTACCAGATAAATTTACTTATTCCTTTTGTAGTTAAACAGATCCAAAGTTCCATTTAATGGCAGTAATTAATAGAATCACTGGGTGGCCCTCCAACATCCTGGCTTCTGTGTTAGTTGACATTGTTAGTGGTTCTTATTCCTGAAATACAGTCCCATCTGCTTCAAATCTGCTGCTATTATTTCACTGCTCAGAAAAAAAAACAAACTCTTGATCCAACTGCTTTGGTAAATCATCTTGCCAACTTCAATTGCCCTTTCTTTTTAAGTCATTGGACATGTTGCCCTCCAGACCCACAAAGCACCATGTTTGAATCCCTCTAATTAGATTTCTTCTCAAGATTAGAATTGGATTTCATTACCAAAATAACCCTTATCAACATTATAAATGATATCCTACGTGACTGATGAATGTAATCGGTTCCTCCTTGTTGTTCTTGGCTAGTCTGCAGCCTTTGACATAAATTATAATTTCATCCTCTTCCAACTCTTCTCAACCATTACTTAGATGGGTAAAACTGTATTGCTTGATTCCATTCTTTGTCTATCGATTTGACAATCACCTGCAGTTGGTTCACTTCCTGCTCCTGGATTTTTGCCCCCTCCTCCCAACCCCACTTTCTCTGCCACAAGCTTCAGCTTGATGATGTTATCAACTTCATTCCCATCCTATTTCGTAGCCCCTCCATTGTCTTGAAATAGTCAGACTATTTGTCTAAATCCAGATGTGCTGCAAATTCATCCTTTTATGTTTGAAAGACAGAAGTAATTTTTTTATTCCCTTTACAAACTCTATTCTTTAGCTATTGACTTCATCCCTCTCCCTGGCAACTGTCCAATGTTAAAAAACAGCATTTCCAACTTTGGTTTTCTGTTCCATCAGTGCCATGAAACTCAACTATGCCAATGCATTCCTGATGAACTTCCCATGTTCAATCCTCAAACTTGAGGTCATCCAAAGCCCTGCCACTTATGTCTTACCTTTCACCAATTCGTCTTCACTCTTTCTAGTGTGCTCACCCAACATCATTGGCATTGGCTTAAGCATGTCCATAATTTTAATTTCTCACCCTTGTTTTTAGATTCCATTATGGATCCCACCAACACTCCTCCAGCCCTATATCTCTTCTGTGTTTGTGTACTTCTACTTCTACACATTCAGATTTAGTTCTAATCAAATCCCTAAGCTCTGGAACTCCCTCCATAAACTTCCCCACAATTTATTTTATCTATTCAAGAGATGTGGCTGTTGCTAGCTTAGTCAACATTTATTATCCATCCCTAATTGCCCTGAGTCGAAGAGTGTGGTGCTGGAAAAGCACAGCTGGTCAGGCAGCATCCAACGAGCAGGAGAATCTACGTTTTGAGCGTAAGCTCTTCAGGATGAAAAGCTCATGCTCGAAACATTGATTCTCCTGCTCCTCAGATGCTGCCTGATTGGCTGTGCTTTTCCAGCACCACACTCTTAGACTCTGATCTGCAGTGCTCACTTTCTCCCAGTCTAATTGCTCTGAGGCCAGTTAAGAGTCGGCCACATTGCTGTGGTTCTGAAGTCAAGCGTCAGTTAGATAAGGAAGGCAGTTTCCTTCCCTAAAGAACATCAGTGAACCTAATGGCTTTTTCTTGACAATCGACAATGATTTCATAATCTTCATTAAACTTTTAAATTGAAATTTTTATTGAATTCAAATTCCACTATCTACCGTGGTGAGATTTGAACCTGGGGTCTTTGGATTAATAGACTAGTGTTAATAGCAGTAAGTCATTGCCTTCCCATTTAATCCTGTAAGAAGTTCCTTAAGGCCTTTGACAGGGTTAAAAAAGTTTTGACAGGCTTTTGGTCATCTGCCAGAGTATCCCCACATAACTGTTTATTTCAGTGCTTCCTTAATGAAATTGTAATTGTTCCAAAATTGAGATTGTTCTTCTCGTTTTGCTATAGAGATCCTTTTTGGATAGCATGCTGGTTCTGGGAACATACAAGTTAGGAACAAGAGTAAACCAGTCAATCCCTTGAGCTAGTGCCATTCGAGAACACCATGACTGATTTGATTATGACCTCAGCTCACCTTTCCTGCATATCCCCGATATCCTTTGACTCTTCCATTTATCAAGAATATATCTAAGTCAGACTTAAAGCTATTCAAGGACCCTACTTTCCCCGCTCTTTGGGAAGAGAATTGCAGTCACTATGAAAGAAAACCTTACCCCTCAGATATTGTACATTATATCATCAATCAGATGTCTTGCACTTTACAAATTGTTTCTCTGTATCTGGCAGCAGCAAAAAAAGATGCATGTCAGTTTTGGTAACTTTCAAATGTCCTTTATCAAAGTTCTGACCTGTTTCATTAGTTCATTTTTCTCTTATTTTCTTGGAAGTCCTCTGCAAAGTATAACATCTGCCACTTAATATAAGTAATTTAGCACACTGGTTTGTTTCACTCAATATTTCTCAGTATTATTGCTTTGAGGTTTGCTTGACAAGATCTTGTGATGAGCCATTTGCTGGGTGAAGCCTTCATTTTTGTCATATCCCTTTCAGAACAAGTAGACTGCAAACTATTTTGAAACCATGTGAATTGGTTTCTTGATAAAGACATAATTGGGTTGCGCAAATGCTTATGTGACTGTTTGCCAGGGGAATGAACAACTAAGAAGCTCATTGTAGTCAGGTAGGGTAACCCATTTTTTAATTTGTTAGTTCAGGAAACCTGGGAATCATACCAAGAGTAAGCAAGATAGGTTGTCTCTGAATGGAACCATTTTTAATTGACAATTTGATTGATTTCCTGGTGTTGAAAAGTCTCTGAAAATAGAGCAGATGTTTTTATTGTATGTGTTATATAGTTAGAAAAGATAGGATAAGTGAAGGATTGTGCCCATTGCTGCTGTTGAAATAATACCAGAGTCTCTGCACCATTTAAAGGAGTTGTGAAAGTGAGTTTCTGGGATTCTGTGCCATCAGGACTCCTGACCCAAGTGAGAGAGTTTGTAGAAGGTGCCTTGTTTTTGGTAACAGTGCTTGGGAACTTTGGTTCCTGGCGACCAAAGTGGCAACATGATCGGATGAGAAGTGAGATATCGTACAAAATGGAAGCAGAGTGCAAAGATTCTGAGATTAATTATTTGCAAGGGAAGTAATGGGAGTGCTCATAAACACCTGCATTGTTTTCCTGAACTATTTAAACTGCCACTTGACATTATTGAAATAACCCTTGCTTGATTTTTTTAAAATGTTTTAATTCTTGATTTTATATGTTTTGTTACAGTGTCAGTTTTAAGAAGTGAAGTCTTATTTTTCTGCCCATTGACTTTATGTGGAATTGTTCATTTTTAAAAGTTATTGGTTTCTATGGGGATTGTAATATAGTCCACAGTTTTTTTTGAGTACTTGAATGGCATTGTTCTGATGCTCACAATTTGCAGGAGATTTTGATTTAACAGTGATCTGAATAGATAACAGTAGCAACTCTCATAGCTGAATTTAACACTGAATTATTTGCTTTAGAACTTATTAACATGTGAGTACAAATTTATCCAAGTATCAACAGGCTCCTTTAAAAGAATTGTATAATTATGAAGAATGAGTAGTAGTACTCTTTAAACATTGTCACTTTGCATGAATACATTATTCACTATTCGACAGTAGAATTTCCCTGTGAACTCTTGGAGCAAAAGTAGTTGTTTGAAAGAGACTAAATGCAGTGACTTCACTTTAAACCTGGAAAGGTCTAAACAAAAAATGATTTTCCAGTGTTCATTCCTTCACATCATGTAGACTTAATTGTTTCAAGGAGTACTGCTTCTCCATCTGACTTCTTTTCAAGTATTATTTGGACAGAGAGATTTGAATCTATTGTTCATTGATAGGAATGTTACTAATCAGCCAAGTGTCATGCAACTTTTCAGACGACTGGACAAATCGTGGCTGTTCAGCTGCAGATAGAAGTTTTGAACACACATTGCTTCAATAATATTGTTCAGGATCAATGTTTTTGAAGAATGACACTGCACAAATTTGCCAATCACACCATGGTTTTAAGTCCTACATCTTTATCGCTGTTCACTGTCTCAGGGTATCCCAACATATTATGTAACCAATTTGGTACTTGTGTAGCAGCAGTTGTAATATTGGAAATGTAGCAACAGAAGTACAAACAGGAAAATTCCTTCCACAGGAAGTAAT
This sequence comes from Chiloscyllium plagiosum, assembly GCF_004010195.1. Classification (NCBI taxonomy): domain Eukaryota; kingdom Metazoa; phylum Chordata; class Chondrichthyes; order Orectolobiformes; family Hemiscylliidae; genus Chiloscyllium; species Chiloscyllium plagiosum. The sequence continues at coordinate 13,636,775 of NC_057723.1, read as the reverse complement.
TTGATAATGACCAAATAATCTCTTCTTGGTTTAAGAGGCATTTTATACCATATTCCAAATAATGATGCCAGCCCATAGCATTTACTATTACCTATATCTTATTCTTGTTGTCACTATAATAGTCCTTCACGTAATTTGAATGTGTGGATAGTTAGCATGATTGCACTCCCCAAGGAGCTTGTGCTTTTAGTAGTCAACTTCTGACCAGGCTGTGAAAGTCATGTGTTTTGGATGTTGATTAATGGGAAACCACTAAAATCTTGCAAGAGTGTTCAGGATAGTAAGTTGCAGTCTTAAACTGGAGTCCTCATCTGGTCAATATACTGGAGTCTTATTGTACTGTGATTGTTCAGGCATTCCTATTTCTTATAGTTTAAGAAAATATTACATAGAAATAGGGCTTGAGTTCGGTGGTGAAGCAAAATTACAACAATCCCATGTTTTCAATTCATAAATGAACCCAGAACTCTTACTGATTACTACAGGATCTCCTTTCAAAATGTTTATCCTAGTTCAGCCTACTGTTTGGTACTTGGGTGACTTGATATATTAAGCAGTGGAACTTTCAAGGATGCAGTGCTCTCTCTCTTCCATGCGCATTGAAATTTAACTTAGGATTTAATTTAGTTTACCATCCAGATGAGAGCATTTAGTTTTGCTGCAGCTTTCCAATTCTTGTAATTAATTTTTTTAAAAATTTGAAACTGTTTGCTGTCCTAACTCCAACCCATGTTGTTGAATACATATCTGAGAATGTCAGAGATTGCAGTATATGTTTGCCTTGAGGATATGGCTATAACAAGCTATGATTGATGCTGTTTGCATTATATTGTGCAATATGCCTGACAATTGAAAATAAACTGCTTACAAAACAACTTGCATGTAAACCGAGCAGGTGCACATTTCAAAATTATCTAGTCATACTTTGCACTTGCTTTATTTAGAGCGGCTTTTTTTAAAGCAAGAAAGCTTTAGACCTGAAATTGCCAGTGAATCTCTGTTCGGGCATGATTGTTCCCTTTGTATTTTTTACATTCCATTAAAATTTCTGAAAGATTAGACATTGCTTTGTTAGTTTTTTTATATTGTACACATTGAGAAATAAAGCAGCAAATGGAAACTGAGCAGAGGATGCAGAAACAAGAAACTTGAGTTGCTAAGCTGACAGAAGAAAATGCCTTATTAACCAAGCTCCATCTTATGTGGTGATGATTGAATCTTCTGCCAACATTCATGCAGTGGACCCAAAATACTGACTTCAAACATGTGAATATGATGACACAGGAGAAGTATACAAGTTAAAATTGTTTCATTCAAGAAGAATTCTCTTTTTTCCCAAATACACATCACTTTACAGGGATGCAAATGAAATTGTTTGATCCTTTATCACAAATAATTGTCCAAATTCTAACTTTGAAACGTATTGATTATAATCCTTCCATTTCTTTATTGGCCCTGGACAATATCTGAGCTGATATGACAATCATATTAATGCAGTGTGCATAGGATGTGACTTTACTCTGACAATACGTGAATCCATGACTCCCCTCAGAGCCAAATATTTCCTTCATTTAATTCTGTTTCAGCTGCAAAATAGTGAATTTTTATTTTTTTTTTGCTAATCACTTCCCCATTTCTGTCTTTCCTGGGTCTGTCATGTTCTGTTCCAAGTGTTGATTGTTAAAATGTGACCTTGAGCAATGAATAACAGAAGCAGAACAAAATACTGAAAAATAATCAAAATGTCAGCAGCATCAGTAGGAAAAAAAGTTAATGCTTCAGATCTGTAACTTTTATTAGAACTTAGCAAAATGGCAGACGGTTATTCTTACTGTCGAAAGTAAGACAGCCGAGCAGCTGTGCATACACACTCGTGTACACCCTAGTCAGAAGGAACTCTGGCTGATTCAACCACCACCTTGATCTAACCAGTTGTATTGATACAATTGTAATTCCCATATCTACTGCCCTTCTTGAGGTGGAATTTCTAACCAAAAGTCAGGAGTCTGATGGAAACAGATTAGTTGTATCTTGGGTAATACTGTTACCTATTAACTCTTCAGCCACCCAGTTCCCAAGATTTCAGCTGTTAAAGCTCAAGCCACTCTAGCCTTTTTATACTTCTAATTTGCAAGTTTGTCCAATTGGCATTTTGTAAGGCTTCTTTAGGAATTAATTTGGAAGGCAGATCTTTAAACCGGCATACCTTAGCTATGGTAACAGCAACAATTTGAGGTGTATATTATTATTTAAACATCGATTTAAACTCTGCAACGAATCTTCAAGATTCCAGAATATATTTGCAATCTAAAGTTTGGAGTTTCCTGCAGTTGGCCTTTGGAGTAAACACTAGATTTTTTTTAACTAAACATGTATTACCACGTAAATATTTTAAAAATCATGAATTGATTCAATGTTTTACTTGTGCTAATAGGGCATTTCAACTCTCTTTTGTTTTATTTGCCACTGTGACATAGTCATTGAGATTCTTTCTGGCATGGAGAAGAATGAAGTATTAGTAATGGATTAGTAATCCAGAGACCCAGATTAATGTTCTGGATTCAAAACCTACTATGGGTAAATGGTAGAATTTTGTTTGGAAAAGCAGTAATGTTTTAAGTTTTTTTTACTAAGCTAACTGAGTGTTGATGAGAGCTAAAATTTTTGATGCATAGGTGTTGAAAAGCTTATGATAAAGACTGATATACCAAATTTGTCAGCAAAGCTGAAGCACATGAAATAATTGGGTAGCATGGATGTCAAGCTAATTGAGCAACTAATCAGAGCAGTGATGGACAGGAGGAATTCATATTGTATATAATCCATATAGGGTTACCAAAAGGTTACGTATATGGAATGAGCTGCCAGAGGAAGTGGTGGAGGCTGGTACAAATACAGCATTTAAAAAGCATCTGAATAGTTAAAGGAATAGGAAGGTTTTAGAGGGATATGAGCCAAGTGCTAGCAAATGGGAGTAGATTAGGTTAGGATATCTGGGCGGCATGGACGTGTAGGGTCTGTTTCCGTGCTGTATATCTCTATGACACTATGGTGTTAGGATCTTTGCTTTCCTTGCTATGTAACAATGACTTAGACTTGGATGGAAAGGCAGGTGTTTCAAAATGTGCAAATAAAACAAATCTTGAAAGTATTGTGAACAATGAGGAAGGTGGCGTTAACCTTCAAGAGGATATAGACATGCTGGTGGCATGTGAGGACAAATGACATAAAATTTAATGCAGAGATGTGTGGGGCAATATATTTTGAAAGGAAGAAATGAAGGAGGCAATACTAAAATAAAGGTTACAATTTCAAAGGAGTATTGTATGATTGTATAATTCTGCAGGAGCAGAGGCACTTTGAGTGTATAAGTGCATAAATTATTGAAGGAGAAGTTACTAAAGCTTGTGGGATCTTGGGCTTTATGTTCAAGAACCTAGAGGACAAGTGCAAGGAAATCTTTTGTGAATCTATATAAAATATAAATGGAGTAATGTCTGATTTTCAGATGGATGTACTTGTGTCAGAGAGGTCGTAGAAAAAATTCACATGGATGTTTTGAAGGATGAGAAACATCAGTTACTTAGTTTGGAGATGCTGCCAGGAAAGAGGAGATTCAGACAAAATTTGGTAAATGGGCTCACATTCACCAGATTTATAGGCCAATTGCACCAAGAGGAAGGAAGAGTTCCCAGTGTTGGAAGAATCCAGAACTAGTGGCCACCGATTCAAAGTGAATAAACGGAGCAATGCCGCATGACAAAAACTTCATTAAATAGCAGTGGTTATGATCTGGAATGTACTGCCTGGGGATGTGGTTGCAGTAGATTAAATTGAGATGAGCAGTGCATTGGATAATCATTTGAGAAAATATTTATAGGGAAATGGGAGAGAAAATGAGACAAGTTAACTTAACCTTGCAGAGTATGGGGAGACACACAAAATAGCTTTTGTTGCTTTTTTTTTGATTTATGGGAATACAAAGTATTCCCAACTAAATTTCTGCTACCATGGTATTAATCTGCATCATCAAAACTTTGCCTTTCCGATCTGATCAAATTGTACTCTTCAGACTCTAACTGTCTCATTTATAAGGTACGTTGAAGTTAAAGAATGGAAACAGCTCTCCGACCTGACATAGCCGAGCTGATGTTTATCCTCCAAATTGGTCCTGCATTCATCCTATGTTCTCATATCTCATTAGTAACCTACCTGATTTAATTCTAATTGGTGTTTGTGCGTTCTGTTCTAAATGTCACACAAGTTTTAATACCTACTCAGCACCACCAACCATTCCAATCACATGTAGCTTTAATCACTCTATTTCATTTCCTCCTAATGCCAAACGTCTAGTACTTCCAAAAGGTGTTTGTGCCATGTTGCTTTTGTTTGCTGACTTTATATCTGGGGGAAAAAAGGGACAGATATGGGATTTATAACTTTCTACGGAAGTGTTTAATTATCCCACTTACCGTTTACATCAAATATGGTTGATTGTTCCAAGGTTTTAAAGTTTAGCTTGTAAGCATTTTTCTTTTCTTGCCTTCCCAAGGCATCAGAACCTGTGGATCCTTTCTTTCGTGAAGATGACGATGATGAAGATGATGATGATGAATCTCGCTCCTGGAGACGATGATGGGATTTAGAACACTCACTCTATCGTCATGAACTTTTGTGCATTTTTTTGTGTTTAAATATATTTACTAATTTTACAGAAACATTTTTATTGTATTTAAAGAAAAAAATGGGTTTGCAACATTTTTGTGAAAATGACAAAAAGCTTAGTATTTTGCTTTCAATGCTTTTAGGATACCTACCCCAAAGGAGGAAAATCACAGAATGTGTCAGGAAATAAAATGGGAGATAAGGAATAACTAGATGTACATTCTGCTTGTAGCAGAGGTTCTTGTATGAATGTATATTAAAATTGTGTATATACTTAGCCTTTTTTGATGAAAAGAAAGAGCATTTAAGCTTGTAAGTAAATTTTTGATAGTCTTTTTTTCCTCCTTTCAAAAAAAGATTAAGTCACCAGAATACATCTTGCAAGGAAAGTGAGCTTGTAGCAGGTATTGAGTTCTACATTTTAAAAGAAGAACTGGTTGGAAAGGCAATAGAGTGGTTGCTATATTATTTGGGGAATTCAAAGAACTTTCATGTTTCTCCTCAGCAGTTTTGATGGGCCAGACAGTGACTTTTTGGTAAACATATGAAAAAGAAATGCTGTAGAACCAAGAGGACCACTGTTAATCGATAGGAAATTTAATTTGATTGAATATAGTAATCCTTGATGAGACATATAAATGGTAATTGTTTACAAAAGTGAAATGCATTTAAAGCTGCAGTGTCCAACTAATCAAAATTTCAATACTAGACTAAATTTATTAATTTACTATTTATTGAAACCATTTTTTTGTTTAAAATTGCGATTTATATGCATATTCATTGCTTGAGTTTTCTATGGTTCCTGTTGACTGTTATTGATCCATTTTTTACATTTAGTCCTCACTGCTGTCATCTTATGACAGTTAAAGTATTAAAATGCTAATGAATACATCACGTTTGATATCCCACTGATGTGCTGGTAGGGGAGTGACATTGTACTTCGGTGGATTCATTTATTCAGCCTCAGCTGTTCCCTCAAGTCAAGATGTTAGTTTTGTTAAAAGAGCAAGATTGCTCTTTATATTTCAGTCAATTAGTAGATCAGAAAAAAAGTATTACTTATATCTGACAATATAGATGCTATGAATAGAAATGCTTCATATACAGAAGCAATTTTCATTGTCAAAGAATCTCTTAATAACCTATCCCCAATTGCTATCCTATGATTCAGTCTGGCAAGTGTAGATATTTGGACATCAATTAAAGACAGGTTGAAGACTTCACGTATCAAGTTCCATGGCAAGTTTAAAAAATAGTAGTTATTTCTTTCTTATCATATCTGAGTAAGCGGTAAATTTGAATTGTTATGATTATTTTTACAAGTAAAATGGCTCACTGTGCTCTTGTAAGTCTTTATATGGAGTACTTCATCCACAATAACAATCTCCATGCAGTTGCATCCAGTAACTTCCAGTCAACATGTATAGTAATAAATTTCTTTCTTTTCTTGCTTTTATAACCCGTTTGTTGCAAAATTGGACTTGCAAATATTTGAATCCAGAGTAAAATATTGAATTCTCATAGATCGTCATGGAGTTATACTTTCATGTATTTTTACTTACAGTAAAACATTGACTATTTCTTATTTCACAAAGTCCGATAGAATCACAGAATCAGACAAGTCATCACGTTTATACAGAATATCTTAGAGACCCTATTAATATGCCTATTGAAGGCAACAAACTGGAGATTAGAAATAAATCATTAAACAGAAATACAAAGTATCAATGTAAAACCCTTCAGGATTTTAATATCCTTAAATAAATATGCACTTAATGGGTGCATATTTAACTACATTCTAGTCTTCATTTTCAATTTTAAGGAAATGCAGCTTTAAATGAAATATCAACAGAGCTTACTGCAAATGTAAAAGACAAAGGAACTGGTGAAATACAGATGTGTAAAACATTGTATTAAGTGTGGGCTATTTGCAGTTACCGAAACCAAATCTTAACTATACCATTTGTACCATTGTCATAATGTTTCTGGATTGTGGGAGATTCCAGCATACAGGGTAGTATCTTTTGGCATATTGAAAACCCCTGAATTTTTAACATTTGTGTTGCACAGTTTCTTTAAAAGAGAACGCTACTGTTGACTGGAATATTTTAAACATAGTTTTGATGACTATTTCATAAGAATACATTTAAATGTGAAGAACTTGAAACAGTGCCATCTTGTGACTAAAAATATAACCTACCATCACTGTTCTACCACAACCTATATCTGAGTAACTTCATAAATTCCTGCAGAAAGCAACCACTTTATGTAGATACTAGTTAACAACAATAATGGTCTGATAGTAGAATTCTCAGTAACATTTATTTAAGAACATTGCAGCACCATGAAAAACTGTCCTTGGAACACATGCAGTTGCTCCTGTATGTTTGCAAATGTAATTGATATACTGTAAATCATATGGCATGGCTGACATGAAAAGTAACCAGATATTGATTAACATTTTTCCCTCCCACTTTTCATCAGAGTGAATGGTCCTAGAGAGTATTTTCAAGACAGGAATTTTATTTTTGGTATCAGAAAATTGTTTGTTTAAATAAATGATGGGAGAAAATGCATGATTTTACGTTTCATGGTAAATTGTATCATCTGAGCCCCTTGGGGTGGTGTTTTATAATTACAGTATCTGCCTTACAGGAAGTCATTTCTGGTACAATATTTATTTTACCATAAGTTATGCAACTCAAACTACCATCAATCACTTCCTAAACATTTAAAGTAGAATCCAAGAGTCAAAGTTTAGCTATCTTAACCTAGCTGAGATTGATTTTGACTATAATAACCCTTTAACATTAACCTGTAATGCACAGAGTTGGATTTGTCATTTCAACTTCTCGTCAACTATTCTGTAGGATTTCTATAACGTTTTTCTTTGGCCTGTCTACTCCTTTCAATCTTAAGAAACTATTGTTTCTTTTGCTTTATACTCCTGCATTATTCATTTAGAATGTGGTTGGAAAACTCATGAATAGAACACTGCAATTGTCTCTTCCAATTTTTATACACATTTGCCAACGTGAAGAGGGAGGAGGGATAGAGTGAAGCTATAGTCTGAGGTCATTGCCATTTGATCTTCAAGGGAAATATCTATGTGGATTAAATTTTAAAAAGTGCATAGTGTGAAAGGAAACTCATTGCAGTTTTTTTGAAGCTGTTAAAAATTGCGATTGTAGATTTTTTTTGTGGGGAAGAACAGTCAGATATCATATCTTTTTTCTTTTGTAAGTAAATACTTGTATAATAGAATTTGTTCAGAATTGTGGACATGTAGAACATCAATGTATTTTTAGGTTGTTTATGCTAAAATGTGAATTTGGTGCAGGTTTCTTGCACTTTTCAGTAAAATGTTACTTCTTTGGGTGATATTGTTGCTGAATTTGTAACAGTTTATACGTTCAAATTTATGTCTTTATTTCTGTTTTACTGATTGTATCTGAATTTCTAATAGAGGCATGTTCACATTTGAAATAAAGTCTCGCAGTGGAATGGTTTGAAATATGACATTAAAAGATGCAAATTATACTACATGGATATGGAGGGGAAAAAAATGAAAAATATTGAAAAGAATGATTAAAATGAAAGAAGTTTAAAAGAATGAAATAAAAATGGAAAAAACTTTAGAAAAAAAGATTTTAAAAAAAATTAGTCATCTTAAAAAAAAGAACCATTCCAAAAAAAAGTAACAAATTTCACAAAAGAGCTATAACCAATTGCAATATTCTGTTTATTTGCTAATTATGTTTTGTTTCAGCTGGAGAGTAGCTTGTTTTTTGCCAGAGACTGTAAGTATAAAATTCACCAAGTGAAATATGAGTATGTTTCATAGCCAATTGGATACAAAATTATCTTGTAAAATCACACCAGAGTGTGGTGGTAGAGGGTTGTTTTTGGACTGGAGGCCTGTGACCAGTGATGCGCTGCAAGGATTGGTGCAGCATCCACTGGTTTTTGTCATTTATATAAATGATTTGGATGTGAAAATAAGGAGGTATAGTTAGTAAATTTGCAGATCACACCAAAATTGGTGGTGTAGTGACAGTGAAGAAGGTTATCTCCAAGAACAACAAGACCTTGATCAGATGGGTCAGCAGGCTAAGAAGTGGCAAATGGAGTTTAATTTAGATATGTGTGAGGTGTGGCATTTTAGTAACGAAAACCAGGGCAGGACTTGTATGGTTACTGGTAGTGTCCTGGGGAGTATTGCCGAACAAAGAGACCAAGGTGTGCAGGTGCGTAGTTCTTTGAAAGTGGAGTTGCAAGTACACAGTGGTGAAAATGACTTTTGGCACACTTGCCTTCATTGCTCAGTGTACTGAGTATAGGAATTGGTGAAGCCACTTTTAGAAAACTGCGTTCAGTTCTTGTCTCCCAGCTGTAGGAATGATGTTAAACTTGAAGGGTTCAGAAAAGATTTGCAACAATGTTGCTGAGATTCAAGGGTTTGAGCTGTAGGGAGAAGTTGAATAGGCTGAGGCTTTTTTTTTTACTGGAGTGTCAGAGGCTGAGGGGTGACTTTAGAGGTTCATAAAATCATGAGGGACATGGATAGGGTGAATAGTCAAGATCTTTTTTTCCCTGAGTGGGGAGAGTCCAAAAGTAGAGTGCATTGGTTTAAGGTGAAAGGAGAAAGATTTAAAAGGGGCCTAAGGGTAACTTTTTCACACGGAGGTTGATGCGTGTTTCAAATGAATTGCCAGAGGAGATAGTGGAGGCTGGTACAATTACAACATTTTGAAGGCATCTGGGTGGGTACAGGAATAGCAAGGTTTAGAGAGATATGGATGACATGCTGGCAAATGGGACAAGATCAGTTTAGGATATCTAGTCCCAGTGGATGAATTTGATGGAAGATCTATTTCCGTGCGGTATAACTCTGTCGAGGCACTAAATTTAGAAATGCTTTGTATATATTCATGATCTAACGTAAAGAACTTGTAGTTACAGTCTTTGGTTGTGAGTTTTTAACTAGCTCCAAAACAAAATTTATAAGTAAACTCTATGAAAGCTAAAAGCTGAAATTCTGAGGCCAAATAAAATGGCAAGTTTCTTCACATCTATGAAGAAAAAATTGGATTTTTTCTTTTCAAATTGACCTTTCATCAGAATCATATAACAAGGAGTCTGCCAGAGGTCAACTGGTGAACTCGTCTTTTCTCTCAAGAAGCAGATATACCTGCTGTGCATTTCCAGTAGTGTTTGGTCTTATTTCAGTTTACAATGGCTTAGTCAATGGCAGACTTGCTTATCGACATCTTTCTGACCTGTCATCATATTTTGGTGTGCTTATTAACTAGGGATCTGTTGAGCTGTTCAACTTCAAGAGGAGGAGATCTTGTCCCTGTGCAGTTTTTTTTTATATAGCCGAGTGACAATTGTTCTGATTCTGATTTTATAGGATGAGGCAAAATGACAGGTACCTAACTCTGATCATTGATCATTGTTCCTGAGCTCTTGATTGTCCTGAGCCAGACAGCTAACATCTGTATTCTTTCAACCTGAAGCATTAACTTTATCTATCTCTCTCTCTCTCTCTCTCTCTCTCTCTCTCTCTCTCTCCCCCCACAGAAGCTGCCAGATCTGCTGAGTATTACCAACATTTCCTGTTTTTGTAACTGACATTTGAATTTTCCTCTGTTATCCATCAGGAGATGTAACAAAGTACTGAATTATCGAAGAATATGTAAGTACGGGATTTTTTTACTTTAAAAGTTGATTCTGCTTATGATAGAATTTACAGGAAGTACAATAGTGCATTATGCAGTGTTTTATTTTAACCTTATTTCCCTAACTTGTTCCAGAATGTTATTTCCTTTTCAAATATTTAATTTTGTTTCAAAAATTTGTTTTGGACTTGCCTTTCATAGCCTTTTCTGGTAAAATGTTCCACATTCTATTATATTCCCAATGAAAGAAAGAAAACTCCCAAATTACTCCTGTATTCTTTATGTATAACCTCAGTCTTCCTGGATGTTCGAGTTACTTAAGGTAGTTATTTAAGATTGTATTTAGTGTTTGTTTTTAATTAAAATGGTTAAAATTATTTTATTTTAAACCCTGGAACCAAATCTTGTGGCTCCATTGTTCAGGAAATAACTGGAGGTGGCAGAGTGGTCTAGTTGCTGTCCTGGTAATTCAGAGATTAGGTAATGTTTCATGGTTCTGGTGGAATTTGAATTTTAAAAATCGGGACTTAAAAATCTAATGATAATCAGGAGAATAGGTGTTTATTACAATCAATGTAGTTCACTCATATCCTTTAGAGACAAAAATCTACCATCTTTACCTGCACTAGTGTACAAGTGACTCTGGACCCACAGCAATGTGGATGACTCTTAAGTGCCTAAGCCATGGCAAGCTAGTGAGCTATATCAAACTGCTTAAAACATCTTCAAGAATGTAACCAGATGGACCACCTGGCATCAATCTAGAACTGGAAAAGGTAACTGCATGCTTAGCCCTGGGGACCCTGCGAAGCCCTTTCTATAGACAATTCAAGAACTCTTTCAAGCCGCAGCCTGACATAGTCAAACTTTCAGATTTTACTTTAAAACATCCGAGGTACCACATTCAACATCCCCAGTGGAACAGACCCAACAGAGTTAGTGGCATGGTGCTTTACAGTTGCAAGAGAGTGGCCCCGGGCATCCTCAACATCAACTCCACATCTTGTGAAGTCTCATAGCATCAGTTGATGCACCTCCATTTAGAAGAATCATTCAGAGTGCTGTGGACACATAATGTACTCCAGACCGTGATTTCGTTGTCCATCATCACAAGTGGCTCAGGAGCACGATGACTGACTGAACTGATGGGTTCCTAAAGGACATAGTTGCTATAGTGCATCTCGGTCCAATGGTGAGGATGCCAACAAAATGGAAAAACAAACTTGACCTCATCCTCACCAATTTACCTGCTCCTGATGCATTTGTTCACAACAGTATCTTAAGTTTGACTGCTGCTTAGGCCTTCTGGAAATTCAGTCCTGTCTTTACATTTAGGATACCCTCCATCTTGGCACTAGTATCGTGCCAAAAGGCATAAGCTTCACAGATCGAGCATTTCAATATTGGGCATGCATGAAGCTGTTTGGGTTGAGACTGTGTTGCTTGAAAAGCACAGCAGGTCGGGCAACATCCGAGGAGAAGAAAAATCAACATTTCGGGCAAAAGCCCTTCATCAGGAATCAAGGGCTCCAACCCGAAACGTTGATTTTCCTGCTCTTCGGATGCTGCCTGACCGGCTGTGCTTTTCCAGCACGCAGTCTCAACTCTGATCTCCAGCATCTGCAGACCTCACTGTCTCCATGAGGCTGTATGGGCTATCTGCATCTGCAGAATTGTGTTCGCACACAATATGCAACCTTGTGCCCTAGCATATCCTCCATTCTACCATTAAGCCAAGGGTCCAGTCCTGGTTAAAGAGTGCAGGAGGGCATGTTGGAACAGCAGCAGCATAAATAAAATTCAGCCTGGCTATTCTGTGTAAGAGAGGACAATTTGTGTACAAAATAAATAAGCAGCAAGTAACAGGCGGAACTATGTGAATTCATAACCAATTAATCAGATCTGATTTCTGCTATACTGCTATATCCAGTTGTGAATGGTGGCAGACTATTTAAAAAAAACTCACTGGACAAGGAAGTTCCATAAATATCCCCATCTTCATTGATGAACAGGCCCAACACCACAATGCAAAATGCAAGGCTGAAACATTTGATATAATCTTCAGCTGACATGTTGAATAGATCATCCATTGCTGCCCTCATTCCACCCCCCTCCCACCCCTCTGAATCTTTAGAAGTGGAGATGTTCACTGATGATGCACAACATTTAGCATCATTCACAAATCATCTGATTTGAAGCAATTCATGTCCAAATGCAACAAATCATGGGCAATATTCATGCTTGAGCTGACAAGTAGTAATTAACCTTCCTACTTCACTCATGCCAGACAATGACCATGTTCAAAAAGAGAGCATCTAACTATCGCCCCATGACATTTGATCATGGATATATCCCCTACTATTAACATCCTGGGAGGGTTACCATTGACAGTGGCGGAGCCATATAAATACTGTGGTTACAACAGCAGGACAGAGGCTAGAAATGCTGCAGCCTCCGACTCCTGAAGCCTGGTACAAGTCAGGAGTGTGAAGGAATGCTCCCTATTTGCCTGAATGAGTGCATCTCTGAAAACACTCAAGAAGTCTGTCACCATCGCGGACAAAGCAGCCCACTTGATTTGGCACCGCATCCACAATCATTTGCTGCAAAAATTCACCAAGGCTCATTAAAGGGAACTTGCTGGTGGTGCTATTCCTGATTCTGGATTCGTGGTGCTGGAAGAGCACAGCAGTTCAGGCAGCATCCGAGGAGCAGTAAAATCGATGTTTCAGGCAAAAGCCCTTCGTCAGGAATACAGTGATATTCCTGAGCCAAGCTGACTTGGAGATGTATTGTCATTACTTCAGTGTCATTGGGTCAATGTCCTGGAACACTGCACTTGCAGGAGTAGGCTATTTGGCCTCTTGAGTCTGTCTGCGATTCAATTGGATCTTGGTTGATTAGACTGTGGCTTCAACCCACTTTCCTGCCTACTACCAAACCCTTTGACACCCTTGTTGGTCAAGAATCTGATTTAACACTACTTTTTTAAAACAAAATTCAATAATCCAACCCTCTGCTGCTCTATGAGGAGAGAATTTCACAGACTCACTATCGTCTAAAAGATACAATTCTAATCCAGTCCGCCTTAAATGGGAGACTCCTTATTTTTAAACTGTGTCCCTAATATATAGGAAAACATCCTTTCAGCATCTATTCCGTCAAGTCCCCTGTCAATGTTCTGTGTTTCAATAAAATCATTTCATTCAGTTAAGCTTCAGTAATATAGATCCAACTTTTCTAACCTTTCCTCTTAAGGCAAAACCTGTTAGCCCACAAATCAGTCAAGTGAACCTTCTGTGAGCTGCATCAAATGTACTTAACTGTTTCTTAAATACGGAGGTCAAAACTGTACACAGTAGTTAAGGTATGGTCTCACAGCTGCCCTGTACAGCTATAGCAACTGATTATTGATTAAGTTAACTGTGTGACAGTTTATAATGCCATGAAACTTTACATTCACTCAATATTGTTGGGGTATCTTGTTATAATGTGAAGTTTATCATTGACTTTTGTAAGGGTTGACCTGAGTGAGTGCGTTGAACCAGTAGAAACTGACCAGCAGGCCAAACCAGCAGATGGTAATGTAGATAGTAGGTGTAAGACAAGCACTGCTCTATTGAGGCAGTCATGATCAAACCTTAATACAACAGCCAACAACACTGCTGCTACACTTCAATTTTAACTCCATAAGCAGGATCATCGATGGACATGTATAATTTCATTTCATTGGAAATACAAATCCCAAGACAGTAGTTTGAACAAAAGTGACCAAATCTCTACATCTGCATCTTCTCATTGCTGTTTGTGTGGAGTTTGCTGTGTGTAAAATTGTTTCCACGTTTTCTACATTACAGTAGTGACCGCATTTCAAAAGTGCTTGATCTGGAAAATGTCATAAAACACACAGGCATTGTGAAAAGCTCTATATAGATGCAGGCTTTTTCTTCTTTGATTACCTGAATGGATTAATTTATGTTACACATATAGGTTATTTATCAGGTGAATTTTCAACACTTAAGGCTGGTGTTTAGTGCAAAGGTAGTGCACCTTCTGCAGGAAACTGGATCTAGAGTTTGTCATAACAAAACTATGAGGTACATTGGTCCAACAGTGGACAAGAATGAGAATCACCGTATCCCTCCTGCGTGGAAACAGACTATTTGGCCCAACAGGTCCACACTAGCTCTCTGAAGAGTAACCCACCCAGACCCATTCTCCTAACCTATTACTCTAATTTATCCCTAACCTACACATCCCTGAATGCTATGGGCAATTCACCTAACCTGCACTTCTTTGGATTGTGGGAGGAAACCCACAGAGATACTGGGAGAATGTGCAAACTCCACAGCTTTCTGAGGCTGAAATCGAACCCAGGTCTCTGGCACTGTGAAGCTGTAGTGCTAACCACTGAGCCATTTCAGACAGACAGTAATGGCCAGGCCAAAAGGAATCCCAATGTAACCTCAGGTCAGAAGAGTCCAAACCTTACTAATTCCCCAAGAGAATGCAAAGGTGATAAAATTGTGCTGCCACTTATGAGATGACAGCAACATTTTTCAATAAAAATGTAATGTGGGAGCACACCCAATACCTAATTTGATAATAGACAGCATGTGACTGGGCAATCATGGCCAGAAAGTCCCAGGTATGATTTTGAATTACTGCTGATTCGACTGATCTTAGAAGACCGTAAATCACAATAAGGCTACTGGAAGTGAGCCAGGTAAAACAGCAGGGGGTTCACTGTTAGATATTTATCAATGGAGTGTGCATATTTAGATGTTGTAGATTAACTTCCTTACTTTACTTTCAGGTTACTGCACCCTGAAATCTCAAGGTATTGCTTTTCTTGCAGTACTAGCTGTCTGCTACTTGAGATGATCCCACTGTTAGTATGAACAATTGCCTGTACAATTTTGAAATTGTCTTTCAAACTTAATCTAATATTGCTGCAAAAATAAGGTAATATCAGGCCGTCCATATGCAACAAACGAAATTGCTCTAAAAAAATCAACGTATCTGGCAGCATCTGTGGAGAGAAAACAGTTAACATTCAGAGTCAATCTGAAGAAGAATGAATGCATTCAAAACATTAACACTCCCTTCTCTCCACAGGTTGCTGGACTTGCTGAGTTTTTCCAGCACTTTCGATTTTTCTTTCTTTTTGGATCTCCAGCATCTGCAGTTCCTTATTTTAGTCCACATGTGCAAATCAGTCATTGTATTTTTTAACAAGCTTCATCATTTTTGCAGCAGTATCATGTACAAACATCACAGCTGGCAACAGAGTTAGGTCATTCAGTCCTTCGAACCTGTCCCACCATTCATCGAAATCGTGGCCAATCTGTTTGCAGTCTCAACCTTACTTTGCTGTCTGCCAGCCTTGTCAATCATAAATCAGTGTCATGTTGTTGTACTAGTGACCATCAGAGGGCACCACAGTTCCATGCAGGTGACCATTTACTGGATTAAGTTTCTTCAGTTGATCATTTTCTTGTTTTTGTTCTCAAGATATTTTCATACACTTGTCAAATTTCACCCTGAA
This sequence comes from Chiloscyllium plagiosum, assembly GCF_004010195.1. NCBI lineage: Eukaryota > Metazoa > Chordata > Chondrichthyes > Orectolobiformes > Hemiscylliidae > Chiloscyllium > Chiloscyllium plagiosum. The sequence continues at coordinate 13,620,881 of NC_057723.1, read as the reverse complement.
GTGTACTACAAAAGAAAATTGAAACAGTGACGTTAGAAAAGGTACTTAAGTGCTCTTAAAAAATAAAAGTTTGGGAAATTGAGGAAAAAGACATGAAATTGAAAACTTAAAACAAATCATAGATTCAATTTTAATTTTAATTTATTTAAACATTGTACACTTAAAGGATGACAACAATCAGCTTTGGGCTGATGAGTATTGGCAAGAAACATCTTTTCAGGCCAAGATAATGCAAATTGTTTCAAAAAGTGATCTTGCAAACCAATAGGCCATTCTACCACTTGCATGTGGCGTAAAATGTAATACACAGCTTTCCTGGAGCTGATTAAACAAATTACACCAAAAGTTCCTGCTGGGTTGCTCCAATAATTTCTGTTTTTGTTTCAGGTTTCCAGCATCCACAGTTCTCCTCTATTACCGCTCCAGTTGGTGTTTCATGTCTTTGAAGAATATTTATATTCTGCAAACCATAAATAATTATTTTTAATCAGTTTGATAAAATCCAAATTCTGTATTTGCATTCTGCGAATTAAGTGCAAGTTGCTAACAGTTGATTTGTAGAGTGATTTTGATTCTCCCCTCTCTTTTCTGACGGCATCACGTTGTACTTACAGACCAGGGGCTGAGAGAAAGCAGCTTGGTGCCCACCTACATGGAGGAGCTTAACCACCTGGAGGTAACAAAATGTTTAAGTTGAATTAACGTTGTTGGTTTACGGCATTTTGTGTACGTTAACAGATTTTGCCTTTTATACTTCCGCTATTTACCCCCATGTGGAGTGTTCCGAAATTACATGCAACCGGCAGCTCAAACTTGTTTTCACTGTTAAAAATCACACACCACCAGGTTATAGTCCAACAGGTTTAATTGGAAGCAAACTAGCTTTCGGAGCAACGCTCCTTCATCAGGTGGTAGTGGAGGGCTCAATCCTAATACAGAATTTATAGCAAAAATTTACAGTGTGATGTAACTGAAATTATACATTGAAGAATTGATTGTCTGTTAAGCCTTTCATCTGTTAGAATACAGTGATAGTTTCACTTCTTTCATGTTATCACTGTATTCTAACAGATGAAAGGCTTAACAGACAACCAATTCTTCAATGTATAATTTCAGTTACATCACACTGCAAACGTTTGCTATAAATTCTGTGTTACGATCAAGCCCTCCACAATCACCTGATGAAGGAGCGCCGCTCCGAAAGCTAGTGTGCTTCCAATTAAAC
>NC_057723.1:13573041-13619173 GCF_004010195.1 Chiloscyllium plagiosum | reverse complement strand
GTGTGTGTGTGTAGTGAGTGCAGAGTGTCTTAAGTCTGTGAGGGGGTGCATGTGGGAGTGTGTGTGTGTCTGTGTGCGCATCTATGTGTATGTGTGTGTAGGAGTGTGTGTGTGTGTGTGTGTATAGTACAATGGTGGTCACCTGTAATGTGACATGAACCCAAGGTCTCGGTTGAGGACCTCCCTATGGGTACCGAACTTAGCTATCAGCCTCTGCTCAGCCACTTTCCTCTGCTGCCTGTCCCAAAGTCCGCCTTGGAGGATGGTCACCCAAAGGTCCAAGGCTGAATGTCTTGGACCACGGAAGTGTTCCCCAACTGGGACGGATCCCTCCTGTCTGTTGATTGTTGTGCGGTGCCCAACCATCCGTTGTCGTAGCCTTTGCTCGGTTTCCTCTGTTTTCACTGCATTTGGAGTTGGGAAGAGACCATCTTATTATTAAAGAAAAATATGAATGACTTCAGGTTTATTTATAAGTCACATTGAAAAATGCATTATAGCTGATGAAATTGGCTTCTATGAGTCCTACATTATTAATGGCAAGGTCCCACTAACAGCAATTCCGTAAGATTTTTGTTCATTGTACTAATTACGGTGTTGGAGAAAATGCCCCCTCTCTTCAAAATAGCATGATGAGATATTTTACACTCAGCCAAGAAGCAAAATGGGACTCAGTTTAATCTTTCATCTGAAAGAGGTACCTCCAACAGTGCAGCATTCTCAATGCTACACTCTATGATTAGCGTAGATTGTGTACTCAAGTTGGTGGAGCTGAATCTTTAATCATTGTCTGAATCAATTGTCACTGAACCACAGTTAACACAGCATTAAACAGTATGGTGTTGAAGACTTCTAATATTACTTGTGTTCAGACTGTTGTAATTGATTATATTTAGTTGTTATATTCAGTGTGTGACTGTCAGTATAAGATATAACTCTATTCTCCAATGTTGATCTTTCAAAGGGATTGTGCTCATCAGGGCAGGGCCCTTTTTCTTGCTCTGTTACTGTCAATCTTTCCCTCACACCTCTTTCCCTTCCTTCCCTGTTTCATACTGTTTGCTACGCATCAGTCATGGAGAACAAAATGATGGGGGATCTTTAGGTCATTGAAATGGTGCTCTGTAATTGACAGCAATATAAGACTAGGTGCTGATGAGTTTTTGATGGCAATCTGGTAAAACATCTAGTAAGGTCATTTCCACAAGTTGTTGGCCAAATCGGGTTTCTTTATAAATTTGTTTACAGATTTGCGACAAATAACAAATAGAAAAATGTTCCTCTTAGATGCATTTTCAGGCTTGTCTTATTAACTGTCAACTAGGTTCCAAATTGGAAGCATGCAAAGTCCTGCACTTTTGAGCCAGCTAGGTTATAATGAAAAGCCCCTGAAGCACGTAACTCTTGTTTCTGTCTTTCCACAGATGCTACCTGACCTGATGAGTATTCCCAGATTTTATCTTTCTATTTCAATTGGAGAAGTTGCTTTTGTATAAAGTACATCAGACAGAATGGAGCAGCATTAGACATTTAGGTTGTCAAGCTCATAATGAGTGCAATCTACATTGATCATGGATGCTGCCCAGTCCATACGCAGAGGACAATATGATGGCAACATATTTAATATTTTTTGTGGACTTGTGTTTGAAGGATTATGGATACATGGATTTTAAAGAGATTAATAAAGGATCGTGGAACATCCTTTTTACGAGATTTTTAACTTAGATAGCACATTGATCCAGGTAATCATCGGTCTTGATTTTTTGGACTCACTTCAGAAAAAACATCTGGCAACTTTTGCAGCAGAGTTTCATAACTTTCTGTCTGAAAAATATTTTGCATACTCAGAGGTGGTTTTAGATTTCAGAAGGTGAAAGGGCTCAGCCCAAGCCTCCTGCTTCTGAAGAATGCTATATCCTGATTGTCCTCTTGGAGTGTGACTGGAAGATTTCACAATACTGTGTTTCCTGATCATGCTGTGTCTGCCTAGATCCCAAAGTTATTTGATGATGCTTGTGACACTGTCTACCATAGTGCCAGACTTTCACCAACTAAGCATTTCATACCATATTCTTTTTGCATTCATGAACTAAAACTGCTTGATTAAAAATATATTTTCTCACAATGAATCTCTGTGGAGAGAAATCTTTGTTTTTCCCTTTTTTCCTAGTATGAATGGTTGTGTGTGTGTGTTTGGCGTTATTGAGTGGGTAAATATTTTTCATATTACAAACTTGTGTTCACTAATTTTCATCTTTGTGCATGCATGCGCATGTGGTTGGGCAGTTAAATAGGAGATTAGTTTTGGAGTTAAACTGCTATTGGACCAGGTTTTAAACTATCTAATATTTCCAACAGCCACCATTGGCGTTATGCTATTCCCAAAGGAAAAATGTCCAAGCAAAAAATATTCACAAGGGGAGTTATGTGTATTCGTCCTAAGTTTCTGATACTAGTTCAGAGTCGAGCTAAACTCTGGCAGGAGGGAATCAACATTTTAGATATTTAATTCTCACATATGTCTCATCTCAAGACTTCCAGAACACATCAGTCTTGATTTAACATCCAAATCTTATATGAAAAGTTTAAATGGCTGTTTAGCACATTTTAGTTTGTTTCGCTTCTACCTATTGTATATCATTTTTTTATATATATAGAATCCCTACAGAATGGAAACAGACCCATTCCCCTACCCTATATTTACCCCTGACCAACGTACCTAACACTATGGGCAATTTAGTATGGCTAATTCACCTGACCAGTACATCTTTGGATTGTGGGAGGAAACCTGAGCACCCAGAGGGAACCCACGCAGACACTGGGAGAATGTGCAAACTCCACACAGACAGTCACCCGAGGTGGGAATCAAACCCAGGTCCCTGGCACTGAGAGGTAGCAGTGCTAACCACTGAGCCACTCACTATGCCTTAAAATATGATTTAAATGTGAAATTACATTCATTTAAAATAAAATCAAAGAATATATGTTCACATTTCATATTGTAGATGTGAAACATTGCAAGATAACATAAATATTATATTCTCTGAGCAGTATTGAAATATATAGTTGAATTGCTGATCATGTGTTTTCACCAGCCTTTATATTTTTTAATCTATTGTCAATTAATTGATGTTAGTTGTATTTTTCTGCAATCTTTTGGTAGAGCTTAGGAATATTTTTTGCTTGGACATTTTTCCTTTGGGAATAGCATAAGGCTGTCAGTGGCTCATTTTATTTATGTCCATCAAAAATCATTAGTAATGCATCCACTTCACTCCTTATCTGTTGGCTGCCTTTAAACCTGATTCCCTAAGGACAAAAACCAATATCTCTTTTAAACCTGCATATTACCATAGGCACCGAACAGTTCGTTCTTTATGTTAATCGACAGATTACATGTTACAAAACAATATCCTTTTGAACTCCTGTGAAAAAAATTGTAATATACATTTTGACAGAGTTGATGCATTTTAAATCACAATGGAAACAGAAGGACTGATGTTTGATTTATTTTTAATCTGTGTTCCTATACTCTGAACTATTTTCCATATATTTAAAGAACATTTCAATAATTTTTGATATATATTCCCTGGGTCAATATATCTCTTTTGTTATACCAGTACAACTATTTAATTTTGATGCCCAATGTTTTCTCTTCAATTTAAAGTAGTGTGATTTAATATGGAATTAATTTCAAAGAATTGTAAAATTCTAGAGGAATTGATGCTGATACATTTCAATATATGTTATTGAAGTAGGTTTGTGGCTTCCCCTTTTGTTTTCATAGAAGCATCTCTCTTATTTTAAAACCAAATTACACATTCAGGGAGAGATTACTTGTTCCATAGGTGGCAAAAAATTGGCATATCTTTAAAAATGCAAACCTGAAACAAAACTGCAAAATACTGGAAGCATTCAACATCTGTTGTAAGAATGGTTTTGTGTGTATCCTTCCATCAAAACTGAGGAAAATGCACTATTTATATCAAAGCAGAGCAAAAGGATAGTCGAACATGTTGGTGCCTGAGGTGAGACATATTATTATAATGACTATGCTTAAAAGAAAATCCGATGATTAATTTCTTGAATCTGGTGTTAACATGGCACAACAGGAAAAAGCATGTTTGAAAGTACAGATCAAAAAGCATGGGAATATCTCAAGCAAACATGCAAGGTGATGATTAGTTAGGGTTAAAGCTACACGTTACCAGCTCAAATTGAGTGTAACTTTGAGTAGGTTTTAGATCTTAACCAGTATGGAACATGGGACAGATGTGTATCATTTTTTACACAGGTGGGAAGTACATCACTGAGCAAGACACCCTGTGCCACTTTTCCAGCGACGTCTAAAAACCCATGTATTCTGTAGGAAGTGATATATTCTGTAGTTAATTGTTAAACCTGGGCAATGTTGTCCCATTAGTACCAATTAATAAATGATGATTTTGAACCACCAGAAAATATGTTCAGCTATGGAACCTGTCATCTAAACATGCACATGACTGCAAGTGTAGGGAAATGCCTTGAATGTGTATAAATTTTGAAGACTAATGGTTAACTGCTGTTAAATAAAGAAATACAATTTTAAGAGCACTGTTAGTTACATACAGGTAATCGGGAAGGAGGGATCCCAAACCAAAAGAGACTGAAAACAGATCCTTCAAAAATACAGTGTGTAACATTAGTGGCTTTTTGCTCTGGATGCATGATATCTCCAACCTGCACTTTTCTCAAAGATATTTTTTAATATCTCTCTGCTTGTTCACACATTGAAAACCAAAAGATATGAAAAGATCAGCTGTTCTATAAATCTGTCCCAGTAGAACATGTTACACACGAAGGAAGATGGTAGCATGGCATTAATGTGACTGGGCTAGTAATCCAGAGACCAATCCTAATTCTTCTGGGGTATGATTGTGGTATGTCTCTGTGTGTGTGGCCGTATATGTTTAAAGGGCGCAGTGATGTTATAATGAGCATATCATAGTATGTTACCTAAGTGTTTAAACATCTCATGCACCATTTAACTTGGTCACTTGCAGCGTGGCATACTATTTCTACTCCTTGTAACCGATTAGCTTTGTGTTATCCCAAATATTGAAATGACTCGGATTGTAATAATTGAATGTTTTGATCTGTGTCTGTTGGATCTTTCAGTACCAGGTTATCTGCATGCTAGCTCCTTATATTATGAGGGTTAACATAAGTATTGCTGTATCAGGTGACGTTACCTCGCTTGAAGTAAAACGCACATCACAGGTTCAAATCCTGCATTGGCTGTGAAATTTAAAAATTTGATTAATGAATCTGAGACATTAGTCTCTGCAATGGTGACTATGAAACTATCATTTATTATTGTTTAAAAAGAAAGCTCATCTGGTTCACTAATGGAGAAGGAGGTTTGCCATTTTCTCCTGGTCTGGTTCCATGCTATGGAGTAACATGATTGGCTTACCTGTTTTCTGCGGTGGTTTAGGAAGCCACTTGATTTAAGGACATTTACAAATCAGCAGTAAATGCTGACCTTGCCAGTGATGCCCACAATCCTTAAGAATAATGAACAAAAAACAGCCCAGAAAACAATCCTAACTCGTCCTCTTTCCCATCAACCAATCAGAAAACATCTTGAAATAGAAATTTTCTTTCCAGCGAACCATCTCCAGAAATTAGTGACTGATTTGTCATGGAATCGCATTAATGTTAGGTAGAAGCAGGTACAATTACAACATTTAACAGACACTTGGATAGGTACGTGGACAGGAAAGGTTAGAGGTATGTGGGCCAAAAGCTCACAAACAAGACTAGTTCAGTTTGTAAAATCTGGTCAGCATGGATGAGTTGGGCCTAACGTCATGTTTCCATGCTGTATGATTTGAACTCCTGTCATTTGCAGTGAATCTGAACTCATTTCATAAATCAACGCAGAGTTCAATCAGACTTGAAACATTAATCCTCTTTCTCTCCTCTCATGTACTACCAGACCTGCTGAGTTTCTCCAGTAGTTTCTGTTGTTTACTTCTGATTTCTAGCATCTGTAGTATTCTGTTTTTATGCAGAGAAGGAGAACTGTTTGGTAACCACGTCTTGAAGGCTGGTTGATCTTTCAACTATGATGGAAATGTGTTGCTGGAAAAGCGCAGCAGGTCAGGCAGCATCTAGGGAACAGGAGAATCGACGTTTCGGGCATTAGCCCTTCAGGAATGAGGAAAGTTGGTCCAGCAGGCTAAGATAAAAGATAGGGAGGAGGGACGTGAGGGAGGGGCGTTGGAAATGTGATAGGTGGAAAGAGGTCAAGGTGAGGGTGATAGGTCAGACTGGGGTGGGGGCGGAGAGGTCGGGAAGAAGATTGCAGGTTAGGAAGGCGGTGCTGAATTTGATGGATTTGACTGAGACAGGCTGGGGAGAGGGGAAATGAGGAAACTGGTGAAACCCGAGTTCATCCCTTGTGGTTGGAGGATTCCTAGCCGGAAGATGAGGCGTTCTTCCTCCAACCATCGTTTCGCTGTGGTCTGACGATGGAGGAATCCAAAGACCTGCATATCCTTGGTGGAGGGGGAGGGGGAATTGAAATGTTGAGCCACAGGGTGGTTGGGTTGGTACAGGAGTGGTACAGATAAGATGAATAGCAGTTCTCTTTTATATAGGGTGAGTTTTCAAGACTACAGGGGATATTTTTAAAGGTGAGAGGAGGAAGAATTTTAAAAAAAGACATGAGGATTATTTTTTAGAAACAAAGAAAGAGGTTTGTGTGTGGAATGAATTTCCAGAGAAAGTGGTGGATATGGGTATTGTTACAAAGTTTAAAAGACAATTAGATAAGTACATGAATAAGAAATGTTTGGAGGGATATGAGTCAAGCGCAGGTTTAGTTTGCGATTATGGTCAACATGGACTGGTTGGACCATTGGGTCTGTTTCTATGCTGTATGACTCAATTCAAGAACTAAATCAATGTGGCTCGAGGTAAGGAGCAATTACATCACTCAGTATAGTCTATAGGCTCCCAGCAAGTGGGAAGAATGCAGAAGAACAAATCTGCAGGGAAATTAGAAGAATGTCCGTAATATAGAGAAATAACAATGGGGAACTTTAATTACCGAAATATAAACCAGGATACTTGAATTGTAAAGGGCAGAGGGGGGCAAGCATTCCTTAATTTCATGCAGAAGAATTTCCTACACCAATACACGTCCAGTCCAACAAAGAACATACGCTTGGACTCATCATAATAATAGAAGCAGGAGTAGGCCTTTCGGCCCATTGAGCACGAGGTGGCGCCGATACAGTCATCGATGTAGCGGAGGAAAAGGTGGGGGGTGGGGCCAGTGTAGTTGCGGAAGATGGATTGTTCCACATATCCTACGAAGAGGCAGGCATAGCTGGGGCCCATGCGGGTGCCCATGGCTACTCCTTTCGTTTGGAGGAAGTGGGATCTTTCATCTATCCAGCTTAAAAAAAAACTAGTCATTACAGAATCACAGAAATGTTGCAACACAGAAGGAGGCAATTCAGTCCATCGTTCCTGCACAATTGATCTTGTGTCAATCTCCTGCTTTCTCCCCATGTCCTTAAACACTATTTCAATTCAAATACTCATCCAATGCCCTCTTGAATGCCTCAACCAATACATTTCAGCTACTGAGGCAGGCCACATCCAATTGTAGCAAGACCTGGACAATATCCACACTTGGACTGACAAGTAGCAAATTACACGTGCTACACAAATGCCAGACAATGATCGTCTCTAATAAGAGACAATCCCATCACTGTCCCTTGACATTTACTGACATTTCCATAATTGATTGCCCACTTTTAACATCCTTGGAGTTACCATTGACCAGATGCCACATAAATAAAGTGGCTACAAGAGCAGGTTAGGAATACTGCAGCAAATTACTCCCCTCCTCACTCCCCAAAGCCTGTTCACCATCTACCAAGGCACAAGTCAGGAATGTGATGGAATACTCCCCACTTGCCTGGATGAGTGCAACCCCAACAACACTTGGGAAGCTTGACACCATCCAGGTCAAAATAACCTGTTTAATTGGCATCATATCCACAAGCATCCACTCCCTCCACCACCGATGCTCAGTAGCAGCAATATGTTCTATCTACAAATGCACTGCAGAAATTCACCAAAGATTCTTCAACACCTTTCAAAGCCACGACCACTTCCACTAGAGGGACAAGGGCAGCATACAGGGGAACATCATCATCTGTATTCAATATCTTGCCTTGGAAATATTGTTCTGTCGCTGGGTCACAAACCTGGATTTCCCTCCATTCCGGGCATAGACTGTAGGACTTCAAGAAGACAGCTCATCATTACCTTCTAAGTGCAAGAAGGGACAGGCAATGAATGCTGGCCCAGCCAATGATGCCCACGTCCCACAAGTAAATGAAGGAAAGAACTTTCGTCTGCTTTATTTCCATGCCCTAACTACATGTTGTGTGAAAAGGTTTTGCCTCACACTATCCTTGCTGCTTTTGCATATCATTTGTTTTATCTTTAAATCTTGATGGTATGTGAGCAATGCTTCCAGCTTGTGCGATTTCCCTAAATTAAGAATAACATTTTGGTGCTGCATTTGGAAGATTAGCAGTGTATTTCCCTGTGTATACTGACACTCCAGATTCGATATCATTCTTTTCCACTGCGCAATGTGGCTGTATTTTGTGAAGGTTTTTTTTATAGAAGCTAATATGTTCAGCAGATAGACCTGAATTGTACTGCCAGATCCTGTGTTCCCTCCTAAGCAGAGAAGGTAAGCTTGCAAGCACGCTGCTGCTCACCAGCGAACAAATTTTGAAAATATTGTAAATGTTAACATAGGAGCCACAGAACATTATGCCCTCAAGCAACACTGCAAGTTGGAATTGAACTTGGGAAGGATCTCCCGAGGCACAACCCTTGGGTGCTTGCACTATAATGGATTTTCAATTCCAAGTTGCATTAGACAATTTCTATTCTGTATTAAACCTAAACCACTTTGAAATGATGCAAGTTGTATAGTGTAGCTGAGTAACTGCTGTTTCACCCATTGCTGTCCTTGGATTGACACAGAGAATTCCAGTTTGGAATAGCAGTTGTTAGAGACAGGAGATTGTGTTCTTTTTCCTGGTAACACAATCATGAGTCATCTGGTGTTATCACAGCTCTAACTTTACAGAGTGGGCACTTCATGAATTTACAAATACTGATAATTTAATCACCAATTGAAATCACTTTAGAAAGAATTAAACATTTGTGATGACATGGCATCAATTTACCAGTGTGTTATATCTTTCTTATACATATGTGTGTGATGCTTTAAGATTAATAGCTGTTTTTAAACTACAAAAGCAATCGTATGTTAACTGGCCTTTAATTTGTTCTTTGAATTAACTTGCACACTCATTAAGGTACTTTAGCATTGATAGATCAATTTTAATGTTGAACAATGTACACTTTTCCATTTCAAGTACTCTGGTGTACACTTCTAAGTTATCTATTCTGCCATTGGAATAATGGAATTTGCTTCCACCAGTTACACTCCGTTCCAATTCTCCTCCAAAGTTTTCTGTCAAGGCAGCAAGCCCTGGGAAGAATTTAAAAAAGGTATTGTTCTAAAAGGAGCAAGATGCTGTTTAATCAGAAGTATCAATGACCTTGGGCTATTTTTAGACCTTTATCAAACCCAATATAAGGCTTGCAGGAACTTTCAACTAACATAGTTTCTGCCAAGACTGAATCGGGTAACTTCATCATCAATTGTTTAGAAATATTAGATTTAATTGACAGCGATAGAAACTAAAAGATTCCTTTCCCACTGTGGCACTCAGTGATTGGCTGTCACGCTTTTGTGATGGTCAGGAATTGTCTCTGGGTGTACTCAATGTGTCAGCTCAAGATGTCAGTTGAATACTATTACAAACCAATGAGAATTCGTACTTCATTCCTCATCTTTGCTCATGACCCCCTTGACTAATATGTTGCTCATTAACTCTGAATTGTTAGATCTTTTTGTAGTGGTTTGATTTAACTTTGAGGCTTGCTAGACAATTGAGAGAGCAGTTAATAGTCAACCGCATTGCTGTCGGTCTGGAGTCATATACATACTTAAGGAATTGGACTATAAGGAGACCTTATACAAATAAGGTTTGTTTTTAATCAAAGTTAGAAGGTTAAGGGAGTGATCTGTTCACGGTCTTCAAGATATTTACAGGAAACGACAGGGTAGATAAAGATAAAGTATTTCCACAGGTTGAGGATTCTAGAATTAGGGGTCATAGCCTGAGAATTAGGGCCAGACCATTCTGGAGAGATGTCAGGAAGCACTTTGACACACAAAGGTGGAAGATGTTTGAAACTTCTTCCACAAATGGCAGTGGGTGCTGGATCAGTTGTTAGTTTTAAATCTGAAATAATGCCTTCCCTTAAAAAAAAAACTTTAAGGGGTATGGATCAGAGCCAGGTATATAGAGTTCAACTACAGATCATCCATGATCTCAATAAATGGTGGAACAGGCTCGAGGGGCTGAAGGGCCTACTCGTGTTCCAATGTTCGAACAAGAATCTATGAATGAAGTGCAAAAGTGGGCCATTCAGCGCCTCAAGCCTGTTCTGCCATTCAATGAAATTCTGGCTGATCTCTTGGTATTTTGAATTCCATGTTCACATCTATTCCTGATAAACTAAGGTTTTTGTTAGACAAGCAAATCCATCTATGTCTGCCTTAAAAATATTCAATAACCCTACCTTCATCGCCTTCAGAATCCAAATTCATACAACCCTCTGAGAGAAATAAAAACCCTCATCTCTGAAAGGGATTTTGAAACAGTGTCCCTTAGTTATGGAATTACCCACTAGAGAAAACATCACATTCTCCTTGACAAGACTGTTCAGGATCTTACATATTTGGGTCACCCCTCACTTTTGTATATTGTAGAGGACATAAGCCTAGTATAACCTTTCCCCATAACACACTTATTCCAGAAAGCAGTCTAGTAAATCACCCTGGATTTGCATTCAACACACTTCCGTTTTTCCATAGTTAAGAAATAAAATTATTCAAGATGTCAGAGCATTGAGTATAGGAGTTGGGAGGTCATGTTGCGGCTGTACAGGACGTTGGTTGGTTAGGCCAGTGTTGGAATATTGTGTGCAATTCTGCTGTCCTTCCCATCGGAAGGATGTTGTGAAGCTTGAAAGGGTTCAGAAAAGATTACAAGGATATTGCCAGGTCTGGCGGATTTGAGCTGTAGGGAGAGGATAAATAGGCTAGGGTTGTTTTCCCTGGAGTGTCGAAAGCTGAGGGGTGACCTTATTAGAGATTTATAAAATCATGAGGGGCATGGATAGGATAAATAGACAAAGTCTTTTCCCTAGAGTGGGTAAGTCCAGAACTAGAGGGCAGAGGATTTAGTGTGAAAGGGGAAAGATATGAAAGGGACCTAAGGGACAACGTTTTCCACACACAGTCGTGCATGTTTGGAATCAGCTGCCAGAGGAAGTGGCGGAGGCTGGTACAATTGCAACATTTAAAAGGCATCTGGATGGGTATATGAATAGGAAGGGTTTAGAGGGATGTGGGCCAAGTACTGGCAAATGGGACTAGATTAGGTTGGGATATTTGGTTGGTATGGGCAAGTTGGACCAAAGAGTCTGATTCCGTGCTGTACATTCTCTATGACGCTGTGGTCTTATATCTAAGACAGACAGATATCCTCCCTGAAAGGACAACAGATGGGTGTTCACAAACTTGTGCTTCCATGGTCACCATTAATTATACTCTCTTTATTCCAGATTTAGGTAATTAAGTGAATTGAAAATCCCCTGCTGCCATGAACTCCTGTCTCTTGAGTCATTGGATTATGGAAGGATACTTTGTACAAGATGCACTGTAACAACCCACCAAGGCTTCTTCAGCAGGACGTTACCACCTGCTGAAACTCCCCAGAAGAACAAAGGCAGTAAGTGCATTTTTGATTAGATTTATTATTGTCACATGTACTGAGATACAGTAGAAAAAATACTGTTTTGCATGCTAATCAGACAAATCATACCGTATTAATCTGTTCTGACCTGGAAAAATGTCACCTTTCCATCTTCACTCGAACAATACCCTGCAAATCTCTCCCTGACAGTGCCATGGGTGTACTTACTTCACGTGAACTGCAGCCCTTCAAGAAGTTGGCTCACCGTGGCCACCTCAAGGGCAACTCAGGATGGACAATAAGTGCTGACCTTCCTGTGGCACCCACAGCTGATGAACCCATTTAAAAAAAATGATTGATTTTAAACTTGATCTTGTGTTTTTAAGAAGAGACTTGACAGTTTCATGGTTTTCTGTAATTATTGCACTGCATCTTTCAGTCTGGGACAGGTTTGAACACTAACCTGAAAAATAAATGAAGAATGAGTGTCCAACGTGTTGCCAATTGAACTTCATTTGAGACCTCCATGAGCTGACCATTCATTCACCACGGTGGATAAACTCAATCCATTATTGTGAATACAGGGCATCAGAACATTTCATTTACTGCCGCTGACATATCTTGAGGAAAAAAACAATTGAAATACGGAATTCAAGCTTGTGTCCCAAATGTTCTGAGTATTCACTGACTATAGGGAGTACCATACTCCATCAGCAATTCTCAAACACTGCTTCTGATTTATATTACAGACAGGAAAGTAGAGCTAATCTGAATAATTCATAGCTCTCATGCCTAACTCATTGTCAAAAATGTCTAAAGTTAAAAATCACACAACACCAGGTTATAGTCCAACAGGTTTAATTGGAAGCACACTAGCTTTCGGAGCGACACTCCTTCATCAGGTGATTGTGGAGGGCTCGATCGTAACACAGAATTTATAGCAAAAATTTGCAGTGTGATGTAACTGAAATTATACATTGAAGAATTAATTGTCTGTTAAGCCTTTCATCTGTTAGAATACAGATCTTTCATGAAAGAAGTGAAACTATCACTGTATTCTAACAGATGAAAGGCTTAACAGACAATCAATTCTTCAATGTATAATTTCAGTTACATCACACTGCACATTTTTGCTATAAATTCCGTGTTACGATCGAGCCCTCCACAATCACCTGATGAAGGAGCGTCGCTCCGAAAGCTAGTGTGCTTCCAATTAAACCTGTTGGACTATAACCTGGTGTTGTGTGATTTTTAACTTTGTACACCCCAGTCCAACACTAGCATCTCCGAATCAAAAATGTCTGTATTTGCCCAGCAAAGAAAGAAGTTTCTTACACACTTGAATTGTAGATGCGTTGAGTTCAGATAGCTGGATTCAGGATTAAAATTATCGGAGGGTTCACTCAAAGAGAGAGCATTTGACATATCATTAAGCTAGGCACTTTTGTTTTTCATATCAGGATGCCCAAGTCTTTACATGTGGACTTGGATCAGGTGGGAGACTTTTAAAACTTTACAGTCTCCAAGTTCTTAAAAGGCAAAAATGGCATAAACTTTTGCTGCAACTGTTGTCCTTTTCTCTTTCCTACAGACTATCCAGGCTGCTGCTTCCAAATTTTCCAAACGCCAGACAGTCGTCATTCAGTGGAAATTGGAGTGCGCATGGAGATCATGATGAATCCGTATCATGGCAGATGCCAGAAATATTGTTTGGGAAATTGAAGATACCTCTGATCGACTCCCCAGTGCCAGGCAGCTGGTCCTTCCCTTTGGCATTATAACCACTTGGTGCTTCACTGGCACCTGACCCTCTATCCAGCTAGTGATCCTACCTAGTTGATGCCACACTTAACTTCACACACTGTTTGCCTTTTTATTCTCTCATGGGACATGAGTGTCACTGGCTGGCCAGTGTGTTTTGTCCATCCCTAGCTGCTCTTCAGAAGGTGATGGTGATTTGCCGCCTTGTGCAGTCCATGTGCTGTAGGTAGACCTACAATACCTTTAGGAAGGGAATTCCAGGTACACTACTTCATATTTGGAATTCTATCCCATACTCAGTTAGTACACTACTTACCTGGCACACCATGCCTTAATCATCTGGCACCTACCCTGCCAGCACCTGACATCACACATACTTTTTGTGCTTATGCCAGCAACTGTCAAGCCAGCTGTCAAAAATTTTAAATATCAGAATGTGGCAGCTCTTTGCTCTGACTGTTCTGCACTACAAAAGATCTATCTGAACGGAAGTACAGCTCCATATTTCTGAGGGAGCCCTGATTGGAATCACCTCTTGTAAATGCGGAGTTCCCTCCTTTTGTAAAAAGGCCCAACCTCGAGCCAGTTTTGGTCATATGGTCAATCCTAATGTTGTCTAATCAGGATATCCAAGGAGCAAACTGCACAGTTTAAGATGAATGATGGTCTTTCATGTTTGATACATGGATAATTGGTCGTGTCAGCACTGTTTAGTTCAGTTATAGACTTAGAGCATGATTTTCTTCTCTCTGAGGTGGCTGAGCTAATAATGGGGCAAGTTTGCCCCAGAGAGAGACCATTGGAACCCCTTTCCCACCACCTCAGCAACTAACCTCTGTGACAGAAAGGCAATGGGACTTGAGGGCCTCAAACTGCCAGAGTACAATCTCCTGGCTATGATGCTAGAGGTGAATCAAGTTGGTGTTTGGAATGAACTTCAAATAATGGTAGCTGTTAATTCCATATCCATTCAATGGAAAGTTCTCCCACCCAGGATGCCTTTGTTAGGAACTTTTCAGAAGTTCAATTGAGACCATTTTTGTGCAACTTGGAAAAATCACTTGACTCTTCAACAATCATCTTAGCCACCTTCTGAACATTCATTGTTTTAAAAATTGAGTTCCAGATGTTTCTGCAGGAATGCAGCCCATGTTTGAAATTGGACATGCCTTCACTGGGGAAGGCAATGGGAAATTCAAGTTCACATGCTCTTAATTGTGTGATCATGTGCTTTGTCATTGTATCCATCAGTATATGCTCAAAATCACCATCGGTCATTACCATAGAGACAACCTGGTATTCATAAAAGGAGGTCTATAGATACCAAAATTGTGGGCACCCTGAACTAACATTTTGCCCAATTTTAACTTTGCAAGTAGATAAGAGTCATACTAGACTCAAAATGTTAACTCAATTTCTCTCTACAAACATGTTACCAGACCACCTGACTTTCTCCAGCACTTTCTGCAGATTTTCACCATCTGCAGAATATTACTTTTATGTGTATTTGATTTTGATTGGGTTTTAAATGAACTCAATGACTCAACAAATTTGCAGATCTTAGCGTATCAAAAGTACCTTTCAGTTTTGAAAATGATGAGCATTTTGTTTATCAAAAGAACATAGGAACAGGAGTAGGCCATTCAGCCCCTCAAGCCTGCTCTACCAGCCAATAAGCTGATGGCTGATCTGTGGCCTATCTCCACATGCCTGCCTTGGGGCCATATCCCTTGATATCCTTGCTTAATAACATTTTTTCTATCTTAGATTTAAATTTAACGATTGAATTAGCATTAACCACCATTCGAGCATGAGAATTCTAACCCTCAACTACTCATTGCATGTAAAAGTGCTTTCTAACCTCTTTCCGGAATGAGCTGGCCCTAGTTCTTCAGTATGCCCCCTGTTATCGAAGCTCTCCTCATAACTTGATCCCCAAAGTCCAGGTATCATCTTGTACACCTTTATTGAACTCCCTCCAGAATCAAAATTACCTTCCTGAGGTCCGGTGCCTAGATCTGCTCACAATACTCTAAGTGAGGTCTAACTATGGTTTTGTGCAACTGCAACAACAATGTTTATGTATATAAAATGTTTAATCTTTATATTCCAGGCCTATAGATATGAAGGTCATTATTCCGATTAGCTGCCTTGACTACCTTCTGTACTTGTTTGTGGCATTCGAAATAGCAATGCACCTGGATGCCCAAATCTTATCGGACGTCCACTGTATTTGATGTTGTGCCTTCTAAAAAAAAATACCCTGACCTATCCTTTCTCAGTCTGAAACAGATGACCTCACAACCACTTATATTAAAATCCATCTGTCACAGCTTTACCCATTCACCTAATCTATCAATATCCCATTGTAGTTTTGTTATTGTCAACAATGTCTACAATGCTGTCTAATCTTGTCATCGGAAAACTTAAATATTTGACTTTTTATTCCAATATCCAATTTTTAAATGAATATTGTGAATAATTGAGGTCCTTTTTGAACTATAGAAATTGTAAGTTATTGCTCTCAACTGATTATTGCTAATGTTGCTCATTCATCGAGTATATAACAGCAAGAATAGAACTTTCAGCTCCATTCTCATTCAGCTTTACATTTCTATCAGCTTCTATTCTCTGAATATTTTTCCTCTTGCTAAAGGATTTGGGAAATGGGTCAGATATCCATTTTCCAGGATGAGGCACATTGCACGCAATGGAGAGGAGCTTAGGAGGAATTTGCTTTTTTAAAATATATAAGCTGATTTTGCATCACCCAGAGACAAGTGCAAAACTTAATGTGAAAGCAGTAAAGTAACTACATCTCTCCTATGAATCACCCATGGCTTGGTTTAATTTCCTTAATGAAGCAGATCTGTCTCAGTAACTGTAGCTTTACTCAGCTTCTTATCAATTATTCAATGTCTAAGTAAAGCTAGAACTTTCCAGATCACATTGTGTAATGGAATAGGGAGTTTTTTATGGCATGAAGTTTTGAAGTCATTCTTTCTCTCTATCTCTTTTTCAGCATTGTCTGTAAAATAGACAAATAATGAGTAAATTATCAAATCGATAATTTAGCCTAATGATTACTAATATTATTACACTGTCATTCTTTGTGCAGCATTCCGTTATGTTGATACAGACATTAGAAGTCATTTACCCATCATTTCTTTGCTTGCTCTTTCAATAAGATATTCACTTTATTTCCAAATAAGTAAACTGCTCTGCAGTAGTTTAACATTTATTTGAACATTACCTGATTCAGGTATGGGACTGCTGAACCCATTGATCGAAGGCATCATGCATCTGAGAGCTCTCAAGTCCCAGCACTGCCCTCAACAGCAATAACCAACAGCGATAGTCACTGGAGCTGAGATTGTGACCTTGGCACAGGTCTGCAGTTCAGCCTGGTCCCCCTGTGTACCTTTGTAGCAGAGATACATTATAATAACTTCTTTTTGTCCTTTTAATATTTGTCAATGTAATTGACAGACCCGTTGGAGTAGGCTTTATTTACCTACCTAAACATGTTTTCTGTATTGTAAAAATATACTATAATGTTATTAATATTTTAGTGTCCATGTCCTTTTATGCTTTTATCATTTTAATTATTTATCATGATTATTTTTCATGATTTTCCCCTTTTTTTATTTTTGTGTACAGCTCATACAGTTGTTTGTACAGAAAATGCAGCCATCCAGATGCTAAAGATAACCTACTATTTTCATTGACCTTCCTTTGCTATTAGTGAATGGAACATTAAGTAACTTCATACAAATTGAGCAGTTTAGCAACAGTGGATGAACTATTTGATACTTACATGTTCCATTGAGAATTATAGCAGAGTAAGGGAAATGTTTGCAACACAGAAGTAGCCATTCAACCCATCGTGTCCATGCCAATCATCAAAGATCTGATGATACTAATCCCATTTTCCAGCTTTTGGTCCATTGCCCTGGAGTAAATATTTAAAAATCTTAATGGAGTTTCGGACTCAACCATCCTTTCTGGCAGTGTGTTTCAGGCATGCCTGACTCTGAATGTAAAATATTTCTCCTCCAACTCTCCTCTGAGCCTCCTTTCTCTTACCTTACATCTATGTCTCCTCTATTAATGGAAACATTGCATTCCCATTCCTGCTACCTATGCCTCTCGTATTTTTGTACACTTCTATCATGTCCCTTCTCAACCTTATCTGCTCCAATAAAAACAACCACAGTCTATCCAATCTCTCCTCCAGACTCTCCTACTCGGGAATGATCCTGGCAAATCACATCTAAGCCCTCACTGACACAATCTTATTCTTACTAGAATGTAGTGAGTAGAACTGCACGTTGTACTCCATCTGTGGCCTAACCAGTGTTTTGTACAGTTCTGTGATACCCTCCTTGCTCTTGAATTCTATCGCTGGGCTAAAGCAAGTATTGAACATGCCTTTTTAACTTATCTACCTGTCCTGCAACATTCAGGGATCTTATTATGCACACCAAGAACATTCTGATCTTCAGTACTGCCCAGGAACCAACCGTCCATAACATCATCCCTTTCCTTGTTAACTCTTCACCAATAAATAACCTCAAACCTTTACAGATTGAACTCCCGTTTGTCACTGTTCTGCTCATCTGACTAGTCCATCTGTACGTCCCCTACAGTTTACTGCTATCCTCAATATTAACAATTCTACCAATTTTTGTGTCATCCATAATCATCATCTTCAATGCACACTATGAACAACAAGAACACCACACCAAGCCCTGTGACACCCCACTAGAAACAGATTTCTAGTCACAGAACCATCCCTCTGCCATCATCCTCTGCTCCCTGCCTCTTAGCCAACTTTGGATCCAGTGTGCCCTTTGCCTTGTATCCCATGAGCTCTTACTTTCTTGACCAGTCTGCCATAAGTGAGCTGGCTAACTTTTCACAATTTTCAATCATACTTGTCAAACTTGGCCTTGCCTTAACAAATTCATGCTGACTATTCATGTTTAATTCATGTCTCTCCAAGTACAGAGATATTATGTCCCTCAGAATTCTAACAACTTTCACACACAGACGTTAGACTGGCTTGCCAGTAATTTCTTGGTCTATCTCTTCCTTCCTTTTTAAATAATGGAATAATGTTAGCAGTCCTCTGGTGCCTCATCTGTGGCCAGATTTTGTTTTTAACAATTGCTGGGGCCCTTGATATCTCCTCCATGCTTTCTTAAACAGCCTGAGATACGTCTCATCCACGTTTGTGGCTTCATCCACATTTAAGACTACTAAACCCATTAGTACCTCCTCTCTGTGCTAATTTCTTCTAATATTTAACAGCCCTCCACCTTGTTGTCTATATACACTGCTTTTTTTCATTGTGAAGATCAATGCAAAGCCGTCATTGTGCCCTAGTCTTCTAGGGCTACACATCTATGTGCGCGCACACACCCATTACCTCAATGATGTTAAATGGGATTCTTTTGCTCTTTAATTTTTTTCTAAAAGCCCATTGAGTTTTCCTTTATTCTACCTGCCAATGCT
The DNA here is from genome assembly GCF_004010195.1 of Chiloscyllium plagiosum. Lineage (NCBI taxonomy): Eukaryota > Metazoa > Chordata > Chondrichthyes > Orectolobiformes > Hemiscylliidae > Chiloscyllium > Chiloscyllium plagiosum. The sequence continues at coordinate 13,599,980 of NC_057723.1, read as the reverse complement.
TTCTTGTGCATTCTCTTTGCTTTCTTAATTTCCTTTTAGGCTATACTTTTTATACTCCTTATGGGCTATCGCAGGTTGAATCCTCTGCCGACCATAAGCTTCATTTTCTTTCTTCTATCCTTTGGCATCCAGGATTCTCTGGTCTTGGTCCCACACTTTGTCTGTATAGAAATATAATTGCCCTGGACTCTCACTATTTTTCTCCTTAAATATCTTTCACTGTTCTGACACAGTTTTATCTGCAAGTCCACTTGGGCCAAATCATCTTTTATCTTCGTGAAATTGGCCTTTTCTTTCTAGAACTTTTGTTGGTGGCCTGTTATCCTTTTCCAAAAGTTCTAAATCTTACTGAATTATGATCAATATCTCCAAAATGCTCCCCTCCTAATAGTCTGGACTCATTTCTGAATCTTGGGTCCAGAACTGTACACTTGTTGATACTTCAACATACTGGGTAGAAATGATCTCTTGGATTCAAGTTAAGAACATTCCACTGCCTACCATGCAGGGTAAAGCTACCACAGTTAATATATGGGTAGTTAAAATTCCCAACTATTACTGACTTATTTTTTTTACTTCTAAGCAACTTTATTACATATTTGATTCTGTCTTTCCCTGACTGGGAGCTGGTGTTGCTTGCCTCCGTTTGAGGAAGCCCTCCCTCTGAGTGATAAATAGTTGTGAATAGGGGCAAGGGCATGAAACCAGTTGTTTGACCTGGTTGTGTATTTTTACGGTGCTCCCCAAAGAGCTGTGAGGTGTCAAGGAGCGGGGAGAGATGGTGTCTTTTCAAGTCTTTCTGTTGGAGCAAGCTCTGGGCTGCCTGAATGCTTTGAGGAAAATGTCCGTGCAATGCGAGTTTCTTCTACCTTCTAGAACATAGAACAGTCTAGCACAGTACAGGCCCTTCGCCCCTCAATGTTGTGCTGGCCTTTTATCCTCCTCAAACAACAAACTACCCTAAGTACCTTTCATTAAACTATTATCCATATGCCTATCCAAGAGTCGCTTAAATGTCCCTAATATATCTTACTCTACTACCACAGCTGCCAGTGCATTCAATGCACCCACCACTCTCTGGGTAAAGAACCAACCTCTGACATCCCCCCCCCCTAAACTTTCCTCCACTCACCTTAACATTACTCCTCCCAGTGCTTGCCATTTCTGCCCTGGGGAAAAAGTCTCTGGCTATCCACTCTATCTATGCCTCTCATTACCTTGTACACCTCTATCAAGTCACTTCTTATCCTTCTTCACTCCAATGAGAAAAGCTCTACCTCCATCAACCTTTCTTGATAAGACTGTGTGTTTCTCAGGAACTCCCAGTCAGAGCCAGAGCTCAGTAAATAGAAAGCGCCTTGTTGTGAAGGTGGGTGTAATGACGAGGGGTGGCGCCACAAACGTTACCTGTTCCCCACCGGCTATCAGAACCCGTCTGTTTGAAAGTTGATGCAGTCACTATATTGCAACAGCCAGCCAGGGAGCAGTGACCAGAGTGAGAGATCTTTCAACACAAGGGGTTTGTATTTTCAGTCGCCTGTTGTCCTGCAATGAATAAGATCCCGTATTGGCGAGAGAACAGTTAGTGTTTCGAGTCCAGTATGACTGTTCACCCGCAGCCGGACCTGCCGTGTTGCTGAAACACTTTCTGAGGGTGAAAACCCAGCCTCTAGCAAGGCTGTTCTCTTGAGCTCACGCCAGAGGCTGGCTGCTTTCTCGTTGGTGTTGGCCGTTCCAGAACTCAACTCTGTGTCATATCTGAAGTGGGAGGGGGGAGGTGGGGACAGGGCGTGGTTTTAAAACTTCTCCCCATCCCTCCTGACCCCCGCCGTACTGAATGATGGAAGAGCTGTACTGAAGAAGCTAGTCCCAAATAGGGCCTGAGTTCAGCTCCAGAGCAATCTGGGTGTGAATGAGCGTGTTCAAGACCAGGGCCCCAACAACACCTCCAGCTGTATTCCAGTTAGTCCGAGAGGTAGGCGGACTCCTGTTACACTGTCATTGCCCCCTGCCTTCGCTCCAGGTGTCACGTCAACAGCAGAAGCCAGCATCATTAATGTTTCATCGTCAGTGTTCCATCGCCTCAATTAAAGCGGAAGACCGCGTCAGTGTTCATCAGAATCATCGCCTCGGACTTTCTGAGACGCTTCAGTTCACCTGACGTTTCGCCGGTTCCTTAGGTGCAACTATCTTCAATAGTTCTCCTTCCAAAAGCGAAAGTGAAGTTGCCCACAATCATCCGCCACTTCCCAACCAGTGCCACTTTACCGGCCATTGCAAAGGCAAGAACATCTCCCATCCTCACCTCGTCTGACCTACATGTGACTCCAGACTCGCAGTCTCATCTGCTCTCTGAAACGACCTTGAAAACCACTCAGTTCAAGGGCGATTAGCGATGGGTATCAAAATGTGAGACTAAGATCCCATTAAAGGACATAAACATATACATTTCAAACGACTTACGGTACAGGGTAAGTATGCACATTTGAAAATCGATTTGCATTCTGTTCCTTACATCTTAGGAGTTGAAAATAAAGCGACCCTAAATGTCACCAGGCCAGTGCACTGATATACACTTCTGCGGGAAAGCGTACTATTAGAACATTGCAGTCAAAAATTTACGATCAGTGTTTACAATCGGCCCCGCTTTGATAATATATACTGTAAGTCCTTTCAATTTCTTTCAAACCTTACACTGACCCATAGTAACATTTCCCGAGCCAAGTGTTTGCTATTGAGCGCTCATCGTTTAATTTGCTACTTCATTGGAGCGCCGAGTGAATCAGAGCTTTCATACAAATTCTCCTAATTTTCATCACCGCGCAATAGGCAGTCTCTGAGCTTTCTCCCTTTATTAGCGTTTACTTACAGCAGGGCCGTCTGAAAACGTTGAATAATGAAAAAGCAGACAATGCGATTTATACAACTATTAATTACCTTCCGTCAGACAAGTCCTTGCTATAAATACTGCGGCACTTTAGATAAAAGTTTCATGCAGCTATTTAGGGCCCTTGAAATATAAATGATTTCGTTAAAATTTTATAATAAATCAGTACATGTATATATGTGACAAGACGCCGATACCACACCCTCCCTTGACTAAGAAGGGGCCGCTTTTCCCCAAAGCCTCGCTAATGTTCCATTTGTGTGATTTGCTGGAGACTGATGGCATGTTGCAGGTTATTCCCCCACGCCCCCCAGCCCCCAACATTCCGGGCATTTGCTTCCCTGTCCTGTCTCCACTTGGGAATGTCAAATAACGCCTCTCAAGTATGTCGAGGCTGAAAAGGATGACGGTATTATCGCCAAGTTGAGGCGACCTGACCATGGTGCTGAAATGAGTTTTTAAGTGCGGAGCTCCGTTATATAAACTCGAGATCCACTTTGTAAATGTTACCGTTGCTCGCTGACCTTCAAAAACGTCAGGCGCCAGACACGGAGTACCGTCCAGCAGGTGTACCAATTATTCTGAGGACCACAAGTTTGTTCAGTCGTTCCTGTAACTAAAGTATTATTCATGTTCTAATTGAAAATTCTAGGCTCAGATGAACTCATTATTAAGCCGTTTGCAGACTGAAGAATTAAGGAGTTGAACTGTAATTGGAATTCTCCGGTATTCAGAGCAATTTATAAATTAAAATATCCTGTGTGTTGTCTAATTTCTATAACTGAGATCAGACCGGAATATTTCTCTCCATATCTGGTCATTTTTAGTTTTATCCTATAGATTTCTATTTTTGTAATTTGTAACTCTCAACCCGTTTACAGCCTGAGTGATCATTTCGTTTTGGATTATGTCTTCATAAAACACCATCTTTGTTTTTCGTGACAGTGAATCTCAACAGTCACCACAGGAAAAAGGAAGCATTGACCTCCACGCCAGTGTCATCATTACTTACTAAGAATGGCCACTTTGGCATGGCTGCTAACGAGGTGGGGGGCGGGGTGGTGGGGGCACACTCAGCAGGGTCTTAAAGGAAAGAACGTCAGAATAGTTTCCCAATGACGGCCTTGCCGTTTTTCTTTTAGACTCTAAGACCCGGATTTCAAAAGAGATAATCTCCATAAAATGTGATTGCATCTAGCAAGGCCAATATGTGTCATCTGTCATGGAGTCATAGAGTTACACATCATGGAAACAGACTCTTGGGTCTAACTCGTTCATGCCGACGAGACTTCCTAAATTAATCTAGTCCCATTTGCCAACATTTGGCCCATGTCCCTGTAAACCCTTCCTATTCATGTACCCATCCAGATGTCATTTAAATGTTGTAATAGTACCAGCCTCCAGCACCTCCTCTGGCATCTCATTCATGAATTGCTGTGGCAAAGGTGGTAGAGAACGACTTTCTGGAATGCAGTGAACTGTTAGGCCATTTCAGGGGGCAGGGTAAGAGTCATGAATGCTGCCGTGGGTTTGGACTCTCATTGGGGCCACCCCAGCTAGGGATGGTCAAAAATCTTCATCTTCAAAAATCATCAATGAACCAAATGCGTTTTAACCACAACCTTGTCGTTTCGGGGTCACCATCCCTGATGCTCCCCCTCTCCAAACTTTCTAACTTTCCTTCTTTCTATCCTTTATGACACTTATTAAAACTATTATTTTTGACTGAGCATTTAGCTACTTGTTCCAATGTCTCCTTCTTAATTTTTATCTGACATGCACTGGAGACATTTTACTGACGCTACATAGATGCAAACTGTTCTTCATTCGATAGTCAGTGGAAGGTGAATTTCATCACAGTAAGAGCCCAATGAACTACAAAAGGTTGCATGGAAATTGAATTTAATTAAATTGGACCGCGAGGTATGCTCTTATCGCTATGAACTGAACCAAAACTCCATTCGCTCTATGAACTGCAACCACATTTTCGCCAATGATTAGTTTCAATATAGAGGGGTGAACTGAAGCAGCGTGGATGGTTTACCTGTAGATGTGTAGCCTTTAGGCGTAAATTTATCGCAATTCATAGAACATAGTGCAAACAGCCGGAGGTGTATCGATGCTGGGCGCTAATCTGAGATGAAACGTACTCAGGACCGTTCACCCCATCCGAAAATCTATGGGTTCGGTTAATGGAGACGAACTGAACTCAACAGTTAAAGGTAAAGGTTGATTTGGGCCGAAGGTCAGATGGACAAAGTGCACCAAGGAATGATGAGAAAAACCCAGACAACTACTTACCCCAAAGAAAGTATGAATTTTCTTAGCAATTGTTGACATGTTGCTATAATTAACATTGCGACTGTATCAATAAATCAAAGACTTAATTATTTCTGGACTGCCCATTACTCTGCGGGTGAAAAACGTTATCTTAAAAGCTTAAATACCTCCCTAAATGCTAACCAACGTGAGGATGAATCTTTTACCAGAGACAATTCTATGTTAACAATAATGCCTTTACACTTGCTTAAAATCAATGTTTATTTCGACTTTCGTAATAATGTGTTTTAAAGGTGCCGACATATAATTAGTAATATATACTAGAATCTATTATGAAATAATTTTATGTTTCGCCGTGCATGTGTTGCTATTAAGTAATATTTTAACACCTAAATTATTTATTTGTAGTTAATTTTTGCATTCATAATTCAAACCCTAATTAAGTTATTGGCTGAGGCCCGGATCATGTATGTAACAGTGGGAGATGGATCTTTGCTAATAGCCGTTGTCAATGTGGAGAATTTGTTTAACCGGGACATTTAAAAAATCCAGTTCTTGCGGATGTGGGTGGGACTGATCTCCTGCATTAAACTATGATCAGTGGCTGGAATTGAAAGGAACCCAGTCTCGCTTTGCGTGTTTGGAAGCGGGCTGATAAATGGAACACAAGTGCTATTCAAGTTAAAGCCATTGTTCACCAGTGAACATCATTACTCCCGCTTAAATCACCTTTATCCAAAATGTAAAATGCAAATTCAACATTAAGAAACGTGGTCCAACGCTGCATTCCTGGTTATCCATGAAACATGGAAATATCGACCTCTCTAAATGATGTCGTATTATAGGTCAGCTCGATGTTACCTTCAACTCTCAGCCGTGGTAAATATTCTAATTTTGCCCTAAGCTATTAAAACAAAAACGGAGTGATAGCTATTGCTATAATAACTTTTGCCGAGCCTTAAAGCTGAAGGAATCTGACAAAGAACTGACAACATTTAATATAATTGGAATTTCTAAAATGTTCCACGAGTGTATTATTCATTTGGTCTATGTTGAAGCTGCCAGTACACTGGTTTAAAACAATGAACTATTTTGTTGGACAAGTGGGGGATTCACGCAGTTAGTTGTCTGTTGGGGTCTGCTATTTAAATTGACAACAGTGAAATCCTTCTCCTTAATTAATACTTAAATCAATACTTAATGTGCTGGTTAAAAGTTAAAAGAAGCTCCTTACAAGTATGCTTCTTACTTAAAGCGTTGATTTATGATTTTAATACTGTACTAGAGAATTGTTTGGTCTAGAAAAAAAAAGTTATCAGTTTGTTTCTACTTATTTATTCCCATCTTCTTAAAGTTTCCCTTTCTGGTTACACGTGAAGTGTCTTTTCTCTAGGGTGGGGGTGGGGGGGGTATTTCCCTATTAAGGTGGGAGGAGACAGATATAAAAATACGGGGCAAAATGAGAGACAACATTTTTTTACACAGAGTGTGTGGAATAGAGTTCCAGTGGATGTGAGTATATTTACAATGTTTAAAAGGCATTTGGAAAAGTATGCGAATAAAAACATCTTTTCCCTGGGGTGGGGGAGTCCAGAACTAGAGGGCATAGGTTTAGGGTGAAAGGGGAAAGATATAAAGAGACCTAAGGGCCAACCTTTTCACACAGAGGGTGGTACGTGTATGGAATGAGCTGCCAGAGGATGTGGTGGAGGCTGGTACAATTGCAACATTTAAGAGGCATTTGGATGGGTATATGAATAGGAAGGGTTTGGAGGGATATGGGCCGGGTGCTGGCAGATTGGACTAGATTGGGTTGGGATATCCATTCGGCATGGATGGGTTGGACGGAAGGGTCTGTTTCCATGCTGTACATCTCTATGATTCTATGACTCTGTTTGGAGGGATATGGGCCAAGCGCAGGCGGGTGGGACCAGTTTAGTTTGGGAACATGGTCATCATTGACGGAAGGATCTGTCTCCATGCTATGTCTCGATAGCTACCCGATAAATGTGTCATAATCAGTTACATTTATTTTACCTTCAGGTTGGTGAAAACAAATCAGTTGTCTCCACCTTGACCAGTCTGTGCACAGTGGAGAAAGTGAGGACTGCAGATGCTGGAGATCAGAGCTGAAAATGTGTTGCTGGAAAAGCGCAGCAGGTCAGGCAGCATCCAGGGAACAGGAGAATCGACGTTTCGGGCATAAGCCCTTCTTCAGGAATGAGGAAAGTTCCTGAAGAAAGTTCAGGAATGAGGAAAGTTCCTCATTCCTGAAGAAGGGCTTATGTCCGAAACGTTGATTCTCCTGCTCCTTGGATGCTGCCTGACCTGCTGCGCTTTTCCAGCAACACATTTTCAGTCTGTGCACAGTCCCCATTTAGATTCATGTACTCAGTAGCAGTAGATCTATCCCTATGATATAATCATTGGCACCAATTCTCAATTTGCCTGCCAGAAGCTACATGCAGGTTTGTTCCCTCAAAATATGGTTGCAAGGAAATTTTGATATATTTCAATACGTTCAAATGGCAGATATTTGCCCAATTAGACAGGTAATGAATGTTGCAATATTCTTTAGCAGTGTAGATGATAACAGGACCCTTTTGTCATTGGAGATTTGCCTTCCCAGACTTGTGTTGATAACTCTGTGTACTCGACAGACAACAAGTAAAACAGCTTAAATAAAAAAGATTGCGTTTATTCTACTTTACACATTCAGTTGGGGGATTGCACCTGCTTTTGCTCCGCTGTTGTTTCAAAAATAACGTTGTAACATATGATGGCCTGGCTTGTTAACGGTGAAAATGATGAGGGAGTGACCACATGCGAGGGGGAGGGTCACAGTGGAGGCTTGTGAATGAAGGCGTCTCTGTGCAGGTGATTGCCGGGCAGGTTGGCTTCCTCGGGCTAATTTCCTGCTTTTGTTTTATCTCTAGCTGGGCAGTAGGACGCCTGCGCGCTGCTGACAGTTGTTCCTGGTAAGATGAGTAAGGAGCAGGTGGGGGAAGAGGCTGTGCCATTGAAAGAGCTGACAGGGGCCAGGCACCAGGCAGCGACGTCTAGGTCAGGCTTCACCTAGCTGCCTGAGGTGTGCGGGATCATGATGGCCATGAACAGCAAGCAGCACTTGGGCATGCCCCCTCTCCTCCAGGAGGCCAAGTACCCGAGCCTGCACTCCAGCTCCGAGGCCATGAGGAGAGTTTGCCTCCCAACGCCGCCGGTATGTAAATGTGTAATTGCTGCTTTGAGGCAGAGTTGTTTGACAGGCGCAGGCTTAATGTTTTTTTCATGTCACCAGAAACAATCGCGTATCCCCTCTTCACTCTTGACTTCATATTAATTTTTATGATCTGGGCTTTGAGGGAAGATGTTACTCTCGCGCTCTCCCTCTTTGTGAATGTTTTTTAATAGTGAGTTGACAGAATTCCCTACTGACTGCAACGTGTGTGTGTGTGTGTGTGTATTTTTGCTTGCAGCTCCAGGGCAATATATTCGGTGGCTTTGATGACAGCCTGTTAGCCCGCGCTGAAGCTCTGGCGGCTGTCGATGTGATCCCTCACAGTAAGAGTCACCCGCACTTCAAGCCGGACCTCAGTTACCACACCATGAGCAGCGTGCCGTGCAGTTCCACCTCCTCGACGCTGGCCATCTCCCCTCCGCCCGGCCTGACCTCCCATCACGTTCACCCGGCTCACCAGCTGCTAGAGACCGACTTGCTGGATATCTCGCCCAGCCTGACCGGCTTGGGGGGCGCTGACCCGTCAGCGGTGCTGTCCGTGCCTGGCCACCTCAATGGCATGGGGCACCTCCACCCGGCTATGCCCATGGCTCACCCTCACTCGTTCTCCGGCCACGCCGGCGTGCCGTGCCTCAATGAGGCGGAGGCTGACCCCCGGGAGCTGGAAGCTTTCGCCGAGAGGTTCAAGCAGAGGAGGATCAAGCTGGGGGTGACCCAAGCCGATGTCGGGGCGGCTCTGGCCAACCTGAAGATCCCGGGAGTGGGCTCCCTGAGCCAGAGCACCATCTGCAGGTTCGAGTCTCTCACTCTGTCCCACAACAACATGATCGCCCTGAAGCCGGTGCTGCAGACCTGGCTGGAGGAAGCCGAGAGCGTTTACCGGGAGAAAGCCAGCAAGCCCGAGGTCTTCAGCGCCGGAGACAGGAAACGCAAGCGGACCTCGATCGCCGCGCCCGAGAAGCGCTCGCTGGAAGCTTACTTCGCCATCCAGCCCCGGCCGTCCTCCGAAAAGATCGCGGCGATCGCCGAGAAACTGGACCTGAAGAAAAACGTGGTCAGGGTCTGGTTTTGCAATCAGAGACAGAAACAGAAGCGGATGAAATATTCCGCCAATCACTGACGGACCGTCAACGGCAAACCAGAGAATGGGCGAGAACAAAAAAACGAAATTAAGAAACAATACAGGGATTTCCAGTGTCTTCGCTAAGGACCTAAGCCATGGACTTTTACACCCAAGTAACTTCCTCCGCTCCTGTCACCACAGACTCCGAGAACGGTCCAGTGTCTGATCTCTAACGGAGGAAGGACGGTTCTTGTGTCTAACCGGGCGCAGCCTGTCGATTTGAGAGTTTGCTTTTGCACATTGTGACTGACACCTTCCGTGACGTATTCTCCAGTTCCTCAGACCCCTGCTGAGAGACCGTCTCTCTCCCCGGTTTCCGCAGACCGACATCTACCGGAGCGTCCCAGAGTTGTCAGTGGCACCTTGTATGGTAACGGGACTTCACAATGGACTCGTCTGTCGCAGCAAGACAGAGCTTCCGTTTTATTAAGTATCCTTTAGCCACACCATGCCGAGTTAATTACACAGTGAAATTAATATTTAATGCTATTTGTTTCATGTATTAATAATTGCAAATATAAGCAGGACCTGCTGGAGTAACACTGTGTATCTACCACTCTGTGAATGCAGCCCCAGTAACTACTGATGTTCTAAAACTGACATTGTGGTTTGGATTCTCGCCCACTAACGTGTTGTTCCTTGAGGGTGTCGATATGTACAGTTACATACGGAATTGAACCACCCACAGTCTCTCTGAGACTAGCTCTGACGGGATTGTGTAGCGAGGGGTTTGGAGTTGAGGCAGGAGGGTGCTGTCCCTCGCTGTGCAAGCCGGGTTTTCGCTGTCCCTGAGGGCAGTTTCACAGCTCCGGAATCTGTCAGACCCTGATGTCCCGCCAACCCCAGCAGGACAGAATTGATAAGGAGATTTCGGAGCATCTCGTTGAGGAACATGTGGGTCATTTTTCATTGTTGAAAAGGGAACTGAAACTGGGGGAGGGAGGGGGGGGGGGGGAGTATAAAGATGCCGTAAATCAGAAACAAACCCAGAATTTGCTGGAGAAGTTCGGCAGGTCTGGCAGCATCTGTGAAGAGAAATCCGAATTAACGTTTCAAGTCCAGTGACCCTTCCTCGGATTTGATTAACTCTGGTTTCTCTGCATAGTTGCTGCTGAGTTTTTACAGCATTTTCTGTTTTTTGTTTCTGATTGCAGCATTTGCCGGTTTTTTTCGATATTTATTTAGTAAAGAGACAGTTTGAAGATGATGCTGAAAATTGCTGGAGCCCATTCCCTTTCCGTTTTTAAAGGTCTCATCAACTTTATTGTGTCTGTAAATATAGTCTTGTTTAAACAGTCAATGTGATGTTGAATCTCGAGTACTCAGTCACTCGTCTCCTTCTGCAGGCAGAATATCCAACCCTTCAATCCGGCCCCTCAGATCACTGCAGACTCCCTGCTGCAGAGTTGATGAGACTTTTATAAGGGGTGCATTCTTTACACAATTTTCAGAATCTCTTTCTTTAAGACTTCCCGGACTCGCCTTTGTGATCATGTTGGTTGAGACCTAATTCTTAAACTGGTCTGCTTTAGTTTCCACAAAGTGTCAAAAGAGTGTTTTGGGAGCTGATAGTCAGCCATTGCTAATTCCAGCGCCCCTTGGTTAATACAGTTCTCCTTTTCAGAGTGGAATGGGGCACTGATTCGCTCGGAGTGGGATCAGTAACTGTTCCTGTATGTATTGGTTTATTTCTGTTAAGCATTGTCTTTGAATATTGAGTTGTTTTATCATGTTCCTGAATAGTTCCGCATCTACAAGGTCATCTCTTGATTCCTTCTCTGGGTCTGTTAAAATGGCCGCTTTGAGGACAATGTTGTACCTAACTGCGAACTGGACAACATGATCTTTTCCAAAAATAAAGCCGGAAGCTCGTATGGTCTGTGTCTTGCACAGAAATAATTTATTGCAAACTATAATGATGCTAGCAATAACATCCTCGACTTCGATCACAGTACCCTATTTTCCTGTTTGAGCGTGTGCAGTCTTTGTTCTGAAATTTATTTCTTAAAATAAAGTCTATTGTTGCAATTACAACAGAGATCTTTCTTTGCAAGGCGTTTTATATTCTGTGCGGATTTCAACTCACTTGTGACTGATTCTATCTCAGCGAACTTGAAATACCTGGACAGGCAGGAAACACTCGCTGAAGTATTGAAGGGTTTGATAGTAAATATTCCCTGGAAACAGCAAAATGAAAACGCTTTGGTCTCGCTGGGGATCTAGACAGAATGTGAGCTTGGCCTTGCGTTATTTCCCGGTGAGGATAGCGGGTCAGGTTTCCGTTATTTCTCGGCGAAGATAGGGGTTAGGTTTCGGTTATTTCCCGGTGAGGATAGGGGTTAGGTTTCCGTTATTTGCTCATCCTCAGGCGCCAGAGCTTCGCTGGGTAAAGGCGAGGAAAGTTGCGTGAGTTCGCTGGGGCCACGCATCGTGCTCTGGGTTAAAGGCCTGCCTGTTTGTTTGCAGCAGCAATCTGCCTGCTGTAGATGTTCCAGAGACCCCATCACTCCAGTAAAGCAGCTCTTCTGCTCCCAAACCCTCTGGCCTGGTAGAATCCTATTCAATGGGAAGAAAGCCAAAGGCAGATAGCATGGCGTCACTTGTCACCGCGCATCCACATTGAGAAAGCTCCTGACAAATTCAGAAGTATCCACTCCATTCCCCTGTGTGCTGTACTGACAATCATCCAAACATGCTTCCTTATGTTCCTACCCGAGTGATACCCATGCGGTGGTCAAATTCTGATGCCTCTGGACACCCAATGAATAGTTAATCCACCCACTGATGTCTAACGCTCTCCGTAGTTTTATCAGAGTTCTTCACTCCACACACAGAATCACAGACTTCCCTCCTTTCCGCAGGGACTGGGACAAGTCGCAGCTATCCACTTCATTCTTGGGTGAGACAGTTAAACCAGGTGCCAATAAACGAAATCCAGTTTACGGTCCTGTAACGGGTATTGGTCCTATAGACCGGTCAAAATGTTCAACATTCCCAAAATAAATGTGTGCGCGTCCCCGTCCCTTCATTTCCTGAAAAGTTTCGGCTCACTGCTCAGATATCACAGGAGGGAGAGTGCGTTGACTCAAGCGGAATCCCTTCCCAGTGAACCCAGATTCGTCACCACTAAGAGTTTACCCATTACAGTATCTTGTAGGTGCGCAAAATACTGATTACCCCCTGCAGTGTGAACATGCGCAACCCCCATTATCATCACATGCTCCTCTAATCAGGCACAACCAGAGAACGGTACTGAAGCTCCACAAGTAATGTTCTAATGGAATGTTAGTTCTGTACAATTTGCTGCAGCATCCACAGAGTTAAAAATCCCACAACGCCAGGTTATAGTCCAACAGATTTTTTGGAATTACTAGCTTTCAGAGCACTGCTCCTTCATTAGGTACCTGTGGAGCAGGATAATAAAACACAGAGTTTATAGCAAAGGATCATGGTATCATGCATGCAACTGATAGGATATATTGAATAAACCTAGACTGCTGTTAGAGAGGCGGCGGTAAGGTCACTGGACAGATAAACCGGGACATGAGATAATATTCTGGGGACAAGGGTTTGAATCCCGCTGTGGAAGATGGCGAGATTGAAACAACTGGAATTGTTAGAAAAAAAGAGCCGAATGGCCCACTGTAACAAACTGACATGAAAACCTTGTTCAATAAGACTTCTAGGGAAGGAAATCTATCAACACCATCTCATCGGGCCTACACGTGACTCCAGACCCAAAGCAATGTGGTTGAATATTAATGCCCTCTGGGTAATTAGGAGATGGACAGTAAGTGGCTGGCTTAGCCAGCGATACTCACATCCCGTGAATAAACAAAATGTTCTTACCATCCCTGCCTGACCACGTCTTGAGTCCCTGGAGAATTCTGTGACAGTTTTGCAGTCACTTTCTTTTTGATAAATTGATTTGCACTTTCCCGGGGTAAATTCAAAATCTGCCCATCATTCACCTCAAGGAGTCACGAGCTCTTTGAATGGTTCAAAATTATCATAACTATTTTAAACGAGAGTGGCATTTTAAATCTATAACATGTTTTCAACTCAATATACATTGTCAACACATGTCCGCGGGAGGAACTTCTATTCAAGTGCAGCTCTCTGACTCTGTTTACTCCATGTCTTTCCAAAGGCAAGTTTATATAATCGGCTGAAGTCAAAAAGATTTTACCTGTTGAGAAATATCTAGGAATATGGGAGTGTGCAGTCAGCAATCAAACCGTTGAATGGATGGATAGGATCAGATGGATTAGGATAGCGAGGCTCTAGTGTAGACTCTGAACAAGAACACAGAGCAATTATGGCGAGAGAACTGCTTCTGAACTGCACACTCTCCATAATTCTGCCATTAGGGACTCCTCTCGGCCCTCATCCAGCTGATAAAATTTTGTTTCTGGAAGGGTTTCTCTGTGTGTCTAATTGTCTACATTGAGCAAAGGTTTCAGTCTCTTTGTGACGCTCAAATAGAGACTGATTTAAGACAGGGAATGGGGTCGGTTTCTGAATATTTTAAATGTTTCGACTGCCTGAACCTTCCCATTAACGGAGTACGCTGATAGGTTGGGAATAAAGTCAACTGTGTGCTAAAATTATGAAAAACATCAAGATTCATGCTGATAAAACTATAACTATACACAAACACCGCCTTTTCATTTAACAAAAAAACCTGAAGGTTTCCGTTTTAGTTTATTTCGCTTCGAGTCTGATACCACTCTACAGCTTTGTTCATTCACTATTTCATAGTCATCACAACTTGAAATAAAGTGCATAAAGAAACAATTTTCCTGAACAATTTTCTTCTAATATTTAGGGAAAGAGATCTTTAAAAACACCTAAAACGGTTCTATTCTGGAATCCCTAAAGCATTGTGATAATAAAAAATTAATGTAATAGCCCAAGTATCTTGTGAATATTTTACTGGAGAATTTCAATGAGTCAGACATCAAAGCCGAAGGTAGGATAAAAATGATCTCCAGCTCAATCTACACGAGCCCGTTCCCTTTCTGGTCGTCTCTCTTTCAGTCTCCTGCTCGCCTGTGAATCCTTCCACTCTCTCTGGCCCGAAAATCGGGATGCTGCCAGACCTATTCGTTCTTAATCAAATTGCTGTTAATAATACATGCCCTGATGCTTGCACATTATATTGCTGGTTTTGAAAATGTTGAAGACGGTTAATGCAATATTAATCGCTCAGGGTTCATATAAAGCGGACCGAAAGCAAGCTCTGGAACACGGTTTCGGCACAGCCTCGCCGAGGGTGTCCTAGCTGGCGGTAAGACAATTTCATCCTTACTTGTACTTTATGTGACAGAAACCTGTGACTATTGCGTCTGTGACTGAAGTTACAGATGGAACTGGTTGTTCTACTTAAAGCTAGTTTAATTGCCTGCGATTTTACAGTTAAATGAATGGACAGTTAATTGTCAACTGGAGGTCTGATTTGCCCGCTTGGTAACGTGCTCTCTTTCCGTCTGCCTTATTTTGTCTGGGAGAGTGACAAAGTAACGAGATCAACAGGTCTGAAAGTTTATTTTAAATTTTTAAACCATAGCAGAGAACATTTGAACGAAATCCGTAGCGATTCGATTCAGCCGAGTTAATTTCCTCCGATTAAAAATTACAAAGTAAAGCAGATTCCAATTATAACAGAATCGAGAATTTCAGAGCATTTGGTTGAGGAGCCAATTGAGAATAATTTGATCTGATGGAAAAGAAAAACTGCTAGGGCGCGTTTTATAGTTTTCCTTCCAAACTCATCTACAAGATTACAGCAAAACTTCAGAAAATGCTTTGCGTTGAGAAGTTTTGGGAATCTTTCCCCACCGAGTCCTTGCCAAACGCATATTTTTCATAACGCACTGCTGGTCCAGGATTCTGTTTTAAGAGCAAACTTTGAATAAATGTCGAAAACTACAGATTGTTCGGTTGAAGTTTCTCGCCTCGGAGTGACTATCAGAAGATTTTCTTGTCAAATAAAGACAATCGTGTCGCTGAGCTCCCCGCCTTGCTCAGCTTAAGTTTCCAATTGATTGAATCGTTTCTCTCTGATCTTATATCGGCAATTCTTGTGTGAAAATTTGCTACAGCGGAGGAAATAGCAATCAAATCGTCAACGCCAATTAATCCTGAGGTTTTAACTAAAACATTCACAAGTGAATGTCCTCAGATCATTGCTGAGATGGGTCTAATATTGAGCATGAAAATAAATTAAAATTGTCAAACGGTGTTTCACGGGCACATTGTCCCTCCGAAATATCTTCCCCTCTGAAACATGTAATATTCCCTTCAAATATTCTCACTAAAGATTCTCCTGCAATAGGGCACACAATATTTTTATTTGACAAGGCATTCAGTATTCACTGCTTTGTAAAATATGCAACACCGTCCATAAAACATTTAGTATTCTCTCTCTCTATGAAACATTCAATACTCTTTCATTTTATAAAACATTCAGTATTCTGTCTCTTTCTCCAACGCGTTCATCATTCTCTCTTTGTCTTTCCCTATCACCATGGCAGTCTGGTTCCTGTCTGCTATCTTGAGCCCATCACAATCTATCCCATGCATTTAATGTCTGCAGATCATAAATCAACACCAGCAGTAGCTCCCCTTTATTCACAATCCATTTATATAAAAGACGACTAATTGCACAGAGTCCTCCAGGCAGATATCTACTAGAGTCCCTGCTGGAATCAAATTGAAATTTGTCATTATATGGTCCATTAGAAAGGGTTTTACTGAGTAGTAAAAGTATGATGTATCTGTGTTTAAGTGACATGAGGAACTAATTAGGCACTTATTAGCAGGCAGCCAAAAGATCTTTCAGGATCTCATTCATTTTCCAAATGCAATTCCAGATCTATATTTGTATGGAAATCATTGAAGAGAAGGGATTAAGTAACTTTCTGAGGAGATTATTCAATAACTTATACATCAAATTTCCTTTGAACTTTGATATCCCTGATGGGAATTTTGAGTCTTGTGGCTTGTCAGCTATCCAGTTGAGGTATGGAAGAATGTTATAAAGTACATAGCAGTAAAGGAGATCATTAACAATACCTGATCCTACTGGAAGACAGATACAGAATTCTTACATCCTGCCATTAGTTTGCAACAACGAATCATAAAACTATAATCTGTTTGCCTTGTAGCTGGTGTGCAAAACAAAAGTGACATCAAGCTGGCTCCCAAATGTAGTCTGGCATCGGTTTCTTGAGTTGGACTCAGTTGACTTTGCACCCATAAGCCTTCCTACAGTTTACATTAATATGAGGATACAAATGTTGAGATGAAAGTGCTATTATAACAGACATCATTTTTAAACTTGAGGATGTTACAGGCCATTTATACGATCAATGCAGAATAATTTCTGCTTTGCAAATAATCATTAGTAGGAATAAATGTCTGGGGATCATCCATAAAAATTGTGTAAAACTGCTTCTCTTAAAATTGTGCTGCCTTATGTGGATGAGCCATTTTTGGTCTTCAGGCATTCATTCGAGGGGAAAATTTCATTCCTTGTGGGGAAATGGTAACTTGCTTAAATAGTCCTTCAGTTAAATTAAATGAAATTGATATTAAAAATCACTTTTACTGTAGTAAATTTAGATAAATTAAAACGTTTACATTTATATTTCTTTTAAGGGCTATTTCTTCCTTCTTAGACAGGTCTCAGGATCAAAGATGACTTACTATCAATTTCAATTTGATGCATTCTGAAATGGATGCTAAGTCCAATGTGCCACCTGCAGCCTCTGCCCCATGCAGGACAGCCAGTGCATGAACAGCCAGATTGATTGGAGCTATTTAAAAGTTTGTGCAGTCCGTGAGACTCCTCAGCTTCACCTCTCTGCATTCTTAGTGAAGTGTCCCAATGTATTCATCACTTTCTCAGTTCAGCCTTTTCCATCTTGGTTGATTGCAAGGCGAGGTCTATCCAGAGTCACTGGGGATGCTTAGCCTCCTCAAGGAAGTATGAAGGATATCCCAAAAACATTTACAGTGCCCTTCTGGGAATTTCCTGCCTTTGCTGTGTTCTAAGTTGAGAATAGGGGCGTTACAGTGACTCAGAGGGGCAGCGCTGTGGCTTAGTGGTTAGCATTGCTGCCTCACAGCACCAGGGACCCGGGTTCGATTCCAACCTCGGGCGACTGTGTGAAGTTTGCACATTCTCTCCGTGTTTGCATGGGTGCTCCGGTTTCCTCTCACAGACCAAAGATGTGCAGGTCAGGTGATTGGCCAAGCTAAATTGCCCATAGTGTTCAGGGATGTAGGTTAGGTACATTGGTCAGAGGTAAATATAGGATAGAGGAATGGGTCTGGGTAGGTTACTGTTTGGAGGGTCGGTGTGGACTTCTTGGGCCAAAGGGCCTATTTTCACGCTGTAGGGATTCGATATACAAATTTGCTTGAGGAGACTTGGGTCAGGTTTACAAGTTACAATCTTAACCAAAGTGGTGGTTGTGAGTGATGAACCCTGATGCTAGGAAAATTAGCAGATCAGAGGGTCTTGCAAAAACTTCATGGATGTTATTTAGGCAGTGCTTTTAGATACCTGCTGTAGACTGTCCAAATCTCTAAAGTATATAGGAGCATGGGGATCACTGTTGCCTTGTATAATATGACCCTTGGCTCGGGTGTAAGATCCTAACCCTCAAATATTCTTTTCCTGAGCCAGCTGAGGTCTGAACTGACACATTGGATGTGATAATAAATTTCATCATCCATGGTTGCCTTCATCGAATGGAGGCTCCTGAAATATGGAAAAAGGTTCACATTTTCTTGCATTTTACTACCATTCTTAATCAATGGGAGTGAGGGGGTGGTGGGATGGTGGGAATGCTTAGAAGAGGACCATAGATTTCTGGGTGCTTAGTCGACAGCTCATTTTGTCATAAGTTTCAGAGAAAAAGCTGAAATTGTGTCATGGAGTCATAAAGGTGTTCAGACCCTTACATTTCAACTCATCCATCCCAACCAGATATCCTAAATTAATCTTGTCTCACTTGCCAGCATTTGGCCCATATCCCAAATATCCGTCCAGATGCCTTTTAAATGTTGTAATTGTATAAGCCTCAACCATTTCTTCTTGCAGCTCATTCTATACACACACCACTCTCTGCATGAAAAAGTTGCTCCTTAGGTCCCTTTTAAATCTTTCCCCTCTTATCTTAAACCTATGCCCTTTCATTTTGGACTCTGCTACCCTGGGGAGCAGAGGGTCCCCATGCTATCCATGCACCTTATGAGAATGGAAAGATTTAAAAGGGATTTAAGGAGCAACATTTTCATGCAGAGGATGGTGCATGTATGGAATGAGTTGCCAGGAAAGATGGTGGAGGCTGGTACAATGGCAACATTTAAAAGGCATCTGGATGGGTATATGAGGGATATAGGCCAAGTGCTAGACAATGGGACTAGATTTAGGATTGGTTTAGCAGATCTAGTCAGCATGGATAATTTGGACTGAACAGCCTGTTTCCATACTGTAACTTTCTATGACTTTATGAGAATCCCAGACTAATGTTCTGGTGATGCAGATTCAAATCCCACCAGAACAGATGGTAAAATTTAAATTCAATAAAAAAAAGCTTGCCTCATGATAACAAGTAATCATTGTTGATTGTTGTAAAAATATTATTTGGTTCACTAATTTCTTTTAGGGAAAGAAATCTGCTGTCCTTACCTAGTCAGACCTACGTGTGTCTCTAGGTTTACAGCAATATGATTGACTTTTAACTGCCCTCTGAAATGGCCTAGAAAGCTGCTCAGTTCAAGGGCAAATAGGGATGGGCAATAAATACTGGTTGTACCAGTGATGCCTACATTGCATGAGCGAGAAAGAAATGTCAGGAGATAATATTACTCTTGCTTATGTTACTTTTGTTTACTAGAGCATCACTGTAAGCAATCTGGTGTGTCAATTTGCTCAATTTGTGTAGGAGACCATTTAAACTGACAAACTGGATATTTAAGAGTTAAGCAGTAACACATATTACAGCTGTAGGCTATCCCCTGATGTGATGCATCAATCTCTCTCAGAGAGAGCAGATATTGCTGCAGTGGTTGCAGTGTGAAAGCTGAAGCTTTCATAGATGTGCTAATGCAAGTAAATTAAACAATAAAAAGACCATTAGAAGCATAACTCGAGAACAAAGGATAACTCCATAGGACAGTAGTTAGGCCACAGTCAGAATACTATCTGCAGGTTGGATGCCTCATTAAAGTAAAGTTATAAGAAAACATATAGGAAAATATTAGGCTTTAGAAACTAGTCAATGAGGAAAGGCAGGAAACTGAGACTATTTATTTTGGAATGGCAAAAACTAAGATACGTTATAGTTTTTTTTTAATTATGAAAGGTTTTAGTAGGCAGGATAAGGAAATATTATTTCCTCTTGTTGGTGTCAAGGGGTCATTAATTGAACATTATCATTGAGAGAATAGAAGAGAGAGAGGTTAGAATAAATAAATAATTGAAGAATGCAATGCTTTGCCACAGGGAGTAGTTCTGGTAATGACAATTACATCCTTGAAGTGAAAAGTGCATGAATATTTGAAACAAAGGAAGAGATAGGTTTATGAGGAGAAAGGGAGGCAGTTGGGTTGGTTTTGGTCTGCAATATAATAAAAGAGCCATCACTGATATGATAGGTGAGTTGATCTCCTTCAGTGCTGCAAAGCTTTGTAGTTCATTCCACTTTCTAGATTTTTTGTACAATTCATACATTTTTTCAATGATGTGCACTGAACTTGCCAGAGAACCAGCACGAGTAGAGAAGGTTGGTCTTGATATTAAATGCTAAATTATCGAGTTTGCCATCTCACTACACAATAGATGTTCCACACCAAGCACAGTTATCTGATCATTTCAATTAGGATAAGGTTAAGATTTAACATTGATATTGACAGAACCATGTCATCACTTTCAAGGAAGTTCTCTGCATAATATGTATCATTCCATTGGCACTTTCATAGACTCAAAATTTGTGCAACCCTCAATTTCTGTGGGTCCCATTAACACCAGACATATTTCATGGGAGCTAGTTTACTGCTCACCAGTGTATCATGGAGGTGACAAACACATGATGTAATTAGTTCAATTTCTCCCTTTTACTTAATTGCTGACAAGTGCACGGTGAAGGGACAACTTAAGACAGAACTGCTGACATTCCCAGAGTCCAAAGAGTTATTAATTGCATTCACATTGTTATTGAGAAATAATTCTGTCCTTTTTTGAACTGAAAATAACTTTAAAAATCTCAATATGTTCATGATATACAACCAACAGTACACAGTCATGCAGGTTAATGCCTGGTGCTGCAGAACTTGTGTTAAAAATTGTATGAATTATACAAATTGTAGAAAGTGGAATGAACCACAAATGTTGCAACACTGAAGGAGACCAAGCTAGCCTATCACATCAGTGATGGCTGTTTTATTATGTTGCAGATCAAAACCAACCCAACTGCCTCACTTCTCCTCATAAACCTATCTCTTCCTCAGTTTCAAATATATGCACTTTTTGCTTCAAGGCATTGATTCCTCTATACTATAATTTGTGAGCATGGACAATTTGTGTTGACATGTTGCTCACATGACAAGCAGGCAGGCACAATCTGGGACCTTGATGGCATCAAAAGATACTTCAGATGGAAAAACACATGGCACCATGCAGATATCAAACTGATGATGCAGTTGGTAAGAAAATTAAACAAAAGCCAAATGGCTCAGACCTGAGATGATAAAGAAGAAAGGACAGCAGAGAGGCTCAACTTTTATCAGTGGCTAAAATGCAGTTTGTAACAGCAAGCAAAGTTTCCATCCAACCACATATGCCATTTGCTTCATCACTCAACTTGATCATAGCTGAACTGTATCTTAACTCCCATATTCACCTGTTTTCCTGTCACTCAAAGCCCTGGGTGATCATTTTAGTTTTCACGTTCGACATTGACCTCTTTTCCATTGACAACTTATTATTTGGTGGAGAGTTCTTGAAAGCCTTCACTCTTTGTGTAAGAGGCATGTTTCCTCACATTGTTCAGAGCCGCCTGGCTATAATTTTAAAGTTGTGCCTCTCCCTATCTTGTACTTCTCAAACAAAGGAAATAGCTTCCATCTACCCTATCAAATCTTTCTTTCATCACAAACACCTAATTCAATCACCCCTTAACCTTTTATACTCATAGTAACACAAACCTAGTCTATGCAACATGTCCTCATAATCAAACTCATTTGGTCCTAACATTATTCAGATGAACAGGCAGAACAAAAATAATTTAGGAGCAGGAGAAATTTTATAGAAAATCAGTGGCTTGTTGATTAGTCATATAAATGTTAAAAGTCTGCAATAAGTACATTTTTCACATATTGTCCTTTCAATCTTTGGTAGCTATCAATCCAGTTGAAAGATAAAAAATAAAACATCTTCAAACTTTGCCCAAAATAACATCTATGATGAAAAATATTACTGCAGAAAGAGACATGTTGCCAAGCCTTTTCATTTTACGCTCATCAGGATAGAATTGCGAGAATATCAAATCTCAAAGAGAACAACAATCAATACTGTATGAGGAAGGGGTGTTGGTTGATTGACAAGTGGACTTTGAGAGTTCAGGATGCTACTACAGAATTGTGCCAGGGAATAGCTAACTAAAAATCATTGTTTAAATTCATACAGACAAGTGGATACTGGTTGGTCACGCTTTGCTGTAGCTGTCCCCCAAGCTTTGTTTAGTTGAACAAACACAATGTGTGGGCAATTTTCTGCTGTTTACAAATGAAACAGTCAAACATGGGAAAATACATGAGCATCTGGCAGCCTATGTGAGCCACAATGTCAGCCCAGCTAATAATTTAGTTTAAATACCTGCACAGCCAAGAAAAGGATTGGAATAATTGTCCCTAACAAATATGGTATGTTGGTGAAATGTTGCAAATTACCTTCTGGGCTTACATAAGAGTAATGACCTACCTAGTGATGTGAATGTAACCAATTTAGACATGGGTATTCTAGACACACAAGAGCGATGCCCCTTTAGGTGTTATCATGATTATGACTGCTTCTGAATTATAGATACCCGAATTTGCCAAATGATTGAATGAGTTGCTATGATATTATATTATATGTTTCTACATATACAGTGAAGGATTCTTTCAGCTTTACAAAGATTAGGTATTGATAGGTTTGCATATTGATAGCAATGCCATGTCCATGTGCTTGTTTGACTTTGCAAATCTAGCTATTACTGTATTATCCAAGGAAACTAGGCATTTCCACCATGTCACTACAACACGGCAGTCAAGAAGTTCCACCATTGTCTGAATCAGTATTCAGTGAACTTGAGTTTAGCAAGGTTATTCTCTTTGAACAGGATGCTACTGTCAAACCAAAATGATATTCTACCAATCACACACATGAGCAATGTGGACTGTGCCAGTCTGATACCAGACATGTAGGGTAGATTTTGTAATGACTGGTAGATTGTATCAAACAGATGTCCCTTTAGCTGTTTGAAACAGGCAGATTAGTTACCATATCAACTCGCCTATGCGTGCAAAACTGAGAACACAAGTGTCCATCATTAAATGTGATTCCACAATTAGACAACACTTACTAAACAATCCTGATTGAGCTTTGATTTACATAATCAACTAATCTAAGACTATCAGTTGGGCTCACAACACAAATCACAACAGCATGTTAGAAGCTATTTATGTTTTCCTGATATCCTGAGCAATACTGTTGTCTCAGTTAATGCCACCATTAACAATTAACTGGCAATTTAAAATAATTGCGGTTTGTTGGATTAAGCTGTGTGCAAAATGGCTTCTTTATTTGCTTCACATTGTTAGCAAAATTGAAGTGCTTTGAAATGTTTCTGAGATACTATATTAGCTCAAATTTACTTTCTGCTT
This sequence comes from Chiloscyllium plagiosum, assembly GCF_004010195.1. Taxonomy (NCBI): domain Eukaryota; kingdom Metazoa; phylum Chordata; class Chondrichthyes; order Orectolobiformes; family Hemiscylliidae; genus Chiloscyllium; species Chiloscyllium plagiosum. The sequence goes on along the minus strand of NC_057723.1, from coordinate 13,576,514 downwards.
TTGCTATTGAGAGTGCAGAATCGGTATTCACATTTTCACAATGCTTTTTTCTTAACATTACACTTAACATTACAGAATCAGCCAAGTCAATATTATGTAATTCTTAAGCACTCTGAAAAAAGTTTTAAACCCAATATTTGCCAATTATTTGAAGTCACCACCGGAACATGTAAATGTTCCCCCAACAGTCACTAAAAATTGTGGAAAATCAATGAGATAGTCAAAGCTTGATAGTGTTCTATCATTGTGACAATTTACCACTTATGTATTTCAAGAGTAATCAGTAGTAACAGCTAATTTGACAAAGTCAATGTTTGACTTTTTATAAAAATGCTGAAACAATAAACAGGCAACCTTTGCAACGCAGTCATCAAATTCCAAAGCAAGTGATCTGCATTGACAATTTTCTTGTCTCTGTTTTATTGTTGGTGTCATAGTCTGCAGAAGCATTGACAGTCTTCCCTTGTTCCTTTAACATTCCTCTATTGATTTTGTTGGATGGCAAAACAGAGGGTTGGTGAATACTGAAATGGAAATAGCGGTCTTCGTGTGCTTTTCCTTTCTCTTTGATGTTCACTGGTAAAATTGTGTCTCATCATTCTGTCTTCATCTCTGTCTTATTTTTGCCAGTTGTTGAAAATCATGGAACTCTACGCATTGAGACCAGACAGACATTAATACATTAACATAATTGTAAGGCTGGATTTTTGAGTTCCAACTGGCATTTGAGAAGATAGGGAGCCCTTACCACTGCCTTCCTGCCTATCCCTGATCAATCTCCCATTTTATGGGGAGAGGGCATGGTAGATGTGTCAGGTAGTCCTTCGGCCTCTTAGGGCCATGTAGTGCCTACATAGGTGTCTCATTCTGCATTTGCTGCTCTTTTATTTTGCAGCAGGGAAAGACCAGGTCAAATGGGAAACATGGCAGGTTAGGTTAGATTCCCTACAGTATGGAAACAGGCCCTTCGGCCCAACAAGTTCACACTGACCCTTTGAAGAGTAACCCACCCAGACCCATTCCCCTACCCTACATACCCCTGACTAATGCACCTAACACTATGAGCAATTTAGCATGGCCAATTCACCTGATCTGCACATCTTTGGATTGTTGGAGGAAACTGGAGGACCCAGTGGAAACTCACACAGACACAGGGAGAACGTGCAAACTCCATGTAGACAGTCACCCAAGGTAGGAATCAAACCTGGGCCCCTGGAGCTGTAAGGCAGCAGTGCTGACCACTGAGCCACGGTGCCACCCCCAGGTTCTACTGGGTCAGTTGCATTTAGGAGTCACATTTAGGAGTCTCCTTGGTCCATTTGAGCCATTTTCCTCAAAGTTAAACCTCTATTGAACTTTTTCTGTGGCATTTCTAATCCAGGACTTTTGTTTCAATTCCCTGATTTTACCTTAACCCCCATTTGCAAGGCCTCTATTTTAAAATTCATATATAGTATGTGCACATTGCTCAGTGGCATGCTAGGTTATTTCATGCCCACCCTTAATTTCTCTTGAAAACATGGTAATGAGCTGCCTTCTTGAATTGCTGAAGTTTTTGGGGTGCAGGCACATTCTTATTGCTGTTTTTCACTAAGTGACAGTGAATAATTCTAAGTTAGGAATGCATGCAGCTTTGAGGGTTACTTGCAAGTGATGATATTCCAATGCAGCTGCTGCCCTTGTCATTCTAGGTAATGGAGATCAGGTGTTCGCAAGCTGTTGCTGAAGCAACCTGGGTGGGTACTGCACTCCATTTGCTGGATGGTGTCACCATAAGTTAGTGGTGAGGGGAGTGTACCTGAGAGCGATGGATGGGATGCCAATCAAATGGACTCCTTTGCCCTTGATTAGACATGTGGAAAGTATTCTATCACACTTCTAATGTTGATTTGCAGATGGGAGACAGGCATGAGGAAAACACAAATTATTTGTTGCAGAATTCTTAGCCTATGACTTGCTGTTGTGACCATATTATTTACATGACTAATCAGTTCAGCTTCTGCAAAATTGAACACTATGCTGGTAGTAGTGGAACTTCAATAACAGTAATGCTATTGAATGCCAGGGGATGAGAATTAGATTTTGTCTTGTTGGAAATGGTCATTCATTGGAGCTTGTGTGGCGGAAATATTACTTACCTTTTACTATCCCCAACCTTGAAATTGTCCGAGTCTTACCACACATAGGACAGCGCTGCTTCAATATCTGAAGAGTCACAAGTAGTGCTGAAAATTGTGTAATTATCAATACCCATCCTCACTTGTAATCCACTGATGGAGCAATGGTCATTGATGAGTGGGGAGGTTTTGGACACTACCCCAAGGAACTACTGAAATAATGTCCTGGGACTGAATTTATCGACCTCCAACAATCACAATCATCTTCTTTTGTGTGATTCCAAACAATGGAGAGTTTCCTCTATGACTCTCATTAATCCAATTTTACTTGATGCCCTTGTTCCTATGACTTCCTCTATCCTAGAGGAATAAAGAAGCTAGTTGTTAAATATATTTAAATTATAGATTCACAGATTTATAACTCCCAATGATGTAAAAGGATGTGAGCAGATCTGGGCAAACACCGTAGGAAGGATTTATTGATTTTAGAGTGAAAACAACATCGGTTTACAAAAATGATACCTGGACTTCAGGGGTTAAATTATGAGGACAGATTATGTAGATTAGGCCTGGTTTCTCCAGAATTTAAAAGGTTAAGGGGTGATCTCTTCAAGATATTAACAGGAAAAGAGAGGGTTGATAAAGATAAGCTTTTTTCACTGGTCTAGAATTCTAGAATTCAGAGCACAGTCTGAGAATTAGCCCAGACCACTCAGGAAAGATATTAGAAAGCACTTCTACACAAAAGGGTGGGAGTTTGGAACTCTTTTCCACAATGATAGTGGATATAGGATCAATTGTTAATTTTAAATCTGAGATGGTTAAGTTTTTGTTAAAAGCAAAGATATTAAGAGATATGGACCAAAGGCAGGTATATGGAGTTAGGCCACAGATCAGCAATGATACCATTGAATAGTGGAATATACATAAGAGGCTGAATGGCCTATTCCTGTTCCTATATTATAGACAATAGACAATCGACAATAGGTGCAGGAGTAGGCCATTCAGCCCTTCTAGCCTGCACCCCCATTCAATATGATCATGACTGATCATTCCTAATCAGTATCCTCTTCCTGCCTTATCTCCATAACCCTTGATTCCACTACCTTTGAGAGCTCTATCCAACTCTTTCTTAAATGAATCCAGAGACTGGGCCTCCACTGCCCTCTGGGGCAGAGCATTCCACCCAGCCACCACTCTCTGGGTGAAGAAGTTTCTCCTCATCTCTGTCCTAAATGGTCTACCCCGTATTTTTAAGCTGTGTCCTCTGGTTCGGCACTCACCCATCAGCGGAAACATGTTTCCTCCCTCCAGAGTGTCCAATCCTTTCATAATCTTATACGTCTCAATCAGATC